>NC_136520.1:37941503-38206503 GCF_053919585.1 Euprymna scolopes
TTGAAATTTTGCACAAACATTAAACATGATATGAATAAAAAAGTAACAGAATGTATTTTCCGGGAAAACTCCAGTTGCCTCCTAGGGATACCTTTCGAGTTAAAATGTTAAAATTTACACTTTTTTGCTTATTAAAAGAATTGATGCCTTGAATTTTTATAAAAATTTCTGAAAAATTGTAACTAACTGATTTCTATATAATTTTGTTTGTCTATACTTTGTGATAACTTTTTAGTGTGCTCCAGGGTCTCTTTTAGGGCTAATAAAAACACTCCATTTTTGGGACTATTTTAGCATATTTATCCAAAATTTTCTGTGTATGTCTATTTAGCAGTTTTGCATGGTGCTGAACTCAAATTTAAATATGATAAGGCCTTGGAGACTTTCGGGGCTAAATGGCTAAATGATGGACTTAGTCATTTCTTTTTTTTTTTTTGTATGATGCAGAACTCAAATTTATGTATGTTAAGGCCTAAAACTGCACTGTTTGTTCATTTTTACCAGGATTTGACATCCCCTGAGGACTTTTGAGACTAAGTGGGGGGTGGGGAAGTGCTGAACTTTTTTATGCCTCGTTCGCTGTGCACTCACGGGGGGCCATGCACGCTTCAATTGTTATTTCTGCATGCATGGTATTCAACTTTCTTGAACCGTCCAAATTATCAAGACTTGAAAATTAACATCTTGAACATGCTTCTGAGTCAAACAATCATTATAGCCACTATTAGACTTTTCCATCCAAGATTAGAAGGACTGAGTCTTAAAAGTGATTCTTGGTTCTGCACCTCCTTCATTTTACCAGTTCATCTTTAGTTAAACTTTGCCAGGAAATTTGTTAATTAGTTATAAAAAAAATGAGTTGCTTTCAAGCTAACTATGCTTTAAGAAAATCTGTAAATTTCTTAGTTATTTTCTGTGTTCTTTGATTTTGTTCATTTAATTTCTCTTTGTTTGAATTTGATTTTCATAAAAAGATAAGATTAAGAAATTAATTTATTGAGTCTCCTTAAATTTAATGAATATATTATAAGAATAATAAAAAGAGTCCAGAAAATTGTTTTGAGGATACTAAAGACTTTTAGAACTAAAACCAAAAGAAACCCTTAAAAAATTATTTTTGTTTTTTAAACATGTTTAGGAATTTATTTATAGCGGACTATTATCCTCATCTTTCTTAGATGTTGTTTTCACAACGTTTTGGGCAACTATTCCTCTGGCCTTTGTCAGGTGTAAACCGCGATGGGATAGGAACTGCTTTCTCAGCAATTACTGCCATCTGTGAGACGACAACAACTATGGATGGCAGTAATTGCTGAGAAAGCAGTTAGGAGATTCGGAGTTTCTATCCCATCGCGGTTACCACCTGACAAAGGTCAGAGGAATAGTTGGCCGAAACGTTGTGAAACAACATCTAAGAAAGATGAGGATAATAGTCCGCAATAAAAAAATTAATAAAATAATACTCATCTCAATAATGAATTCCAATTAAATAATATGTTTAGGAATACTTCTTTCTACTATATTCACTTACTGATCAAGGTTCAATCGTAAATATTGAAATAAAGTATAACCAAATTTTATTTGATAGTTAAATGAATGGCAATAATCAACCAAATTTTGTTTCTTCAGTACCAAAATTAACAGAGTCTCTCATTTCTGAAATGGCCTTTTCCCTCTTGATTGTGGTATGGTGCTGGTTCTGTACAGTTTCAGGAGGTCCATCCTTAAGAAGAAGGGGTTTAGTCTATTGCTAATCACTTGAGAATGCTGACCGAGTTGTCCAGGCATTTTTTGGAGGTCAGATCGTGACTCTTTAATCCCACTTTCCAACCCTTGTGTTACATTTCTCACCATGGGAAAGGGATAAATACCCAATTAATCAAATTATTGGGAAAAACAAAAGTTACTGAATGTCTAGATTAAAAAACAAAACAAAAAAAGATACATAATCTTTTAAATTCTAGGAAACACAATTCCCAGTCCAGGATTTGTAATTAAAAACAATTATAGGACAGGACATAAGTTACTCATGCGAATTTAGCATAATAATTCAGTTTTTTCATGTTTTATTTCATATATTTTACAGAAATTTAAAGTCAGAAGAGTGCAAATTATAGAGTGACGATATGGCGATTTTATATAAAGAAAGAGAAATGTGTTTAAGTTTGTATATAATAATGAGTCGCCACTTACCGTACCAAAGAAGCACTCATCCTATGAAATTTACAAGCAGTCCACAGTGACATGTATATTCCTGTCAGGGGAGATGACGGTTTTTGCAGTTCTTGCAGGGAGGTGTCAACATCCTCCTACATACAGCACCTGGTATTCCCAAATGGTCGCTCATTTGGTACTGACCAGGCTCAGTATTGCGTAACTTTGGTGATCTAATGAGAGCCGGTGTGTCAACATGATTAAGCTGTATATTATCAATTAGCAAGGTCAAAAGCCACTCTAGGATGCGGGTTAATGAAATAGATGGATTGTTCATTTAATGATGAAGCGAGGATTAAAAATGATGAATGGAATGAACAAAGTTTGATTACTTGGAGAGATGTTTTATGACAAGTATTTGTTGACATTGGATTTGAAGATAATATATTTCTTGCTTATTGAGGGAGGATAGATACATGATACTGAATATTTCCAAACCCCAAGAAAATAAAATTCCAAATCCAGGATTTGTAGTTCAAGATAGGGATATAACTTATATATACCAATTAAACATATGAATAATTTCATTATTTGGCAGAAATTTAATCTCACAAATGAAGAAATTATTTAATTTACTACTCAAATATATATATATATATATATATATATATATATATATATATATATATATATATAACCATAAAAATGAAAATCATTTAATTAAATAAAAGTTGAATTAATAATTTTTTAAGATCAGTGCTTGTTGGCCAACTTCTTTGTTCAGGAATTCAAAAGTAGGCATTTTAAATCATTATTGGATCAAGTTAATTATACTATGTTAGAAAGAAATGTGACCTGTTGAAGCACCCATTGAGCTTGTGTAAAATTCTTTGAATTTAGAAAAAAGGTGACTTACAAAGTCAATTAGATTCTTTCAAATAAATACTATTAGAAGGAAAATTTCATAAACATTAAAATAATTTTCTAAGATTTTTAATTAAGTGAAAGATAAAGAAAATTTTACTTGATTCCAATAAGTCGATAAAGAGAGAAGTTGACAGAATTGAGTGGTAGACAGCGTATAAAATATGATCATCAAACAACCATAAGGCAGGATGATAGTGATAATGAAACATAAGAGGCAGGTTACTTGGTTAGTTAATTGGTCAATTCAGAAGCTTAACTCAGTTTTAAGGGAGGTAACTCTATTTTACTAAAAAATTGTCTGAAAAAAATGATTTTCTTAAACTACTTTATTTAATACTAGCGAGGGGTACCCAGTGTTGCCCGGGTGTTTGGGGGAGGGGTGAAAAAAAAAGTAAGTATGAGGATCGAACCCGAACCGTTGAGGCAAAGTTGTAAATTAAAGTGTGAAAAAAAACCCAAAAATGTGCCATGTTAACCATTGCCCCACCGCGAGATGCTAACGGAAACACGTTTGAATTTATTTAATTAGTTGGATTTAGCAGGTGCCCGTTTTAACGAGTTTGACTGCGGGATAGTATTCATTTACTGCTGAACGCTTTTTTTTCCACCCCCAAGATGATATAAGAAAAAGACTAACCCACATGCGGTGAGCGACAAATATTGAATATTTATCTTCCCGAAATCGACCAAATTAAATAGACAGGCGAGCTTCGTTGTTAACTGTGAGATATTACCATTTATATGTGATATAAAAAGTTTTAAAAAGTTGTGAACCGACCGACCGCTTCTCTGAAAGAAGCCTTTTGTAGACACACAGAAAAAGCGAACACGCATACATATATACATTTTCGCTTTTATATTTATAGATAACAAAGTTTTATAACCTTAATAGCAAAAAAAAAAAAAATAAATAAAAACGTAAATTGCAACGATATTGTAATTTTTCTTAAACAAAACATTTCAGTAATTGTAAGAAAAAATGATTTTTTTTAACTACTTCAGTAAAATAGTTACCTCCTTTAGAACAATGAGTTATGTTTCTGAATTGCTATTCATTGAAAATTACAGCTAATTAGACCGATTAAAATGGAAGTTTCATTTTAATCGTAACTGGGGAATATATCAGGATACATTTTTCTGTGATTAAAATATACAGAATAAAAACCCTAAGAAAAGTAACCTTGATTAGCTTAGCTTTAGTATAATAATAATTATTTTTATTTTTCTTATCATTTGTAATTAAAGATTAGTATCTAACAGGACATAAATTATTTATACCACAACTAAATATATTATTAATTATATTTTACAGACATTTAATCTCTTAAATGAAAAAACTATTTAATATGCTATTCAAATATATTTATACATATATTCAATAAAAGCTTTGGAATAAAATTTACATGAAACTTTATTATATTATCAGATCAATAAGAAAGGAAGAGGATAAAGAGAAAATGAAACCTTTTTAGGTTATGGCATTTTGAAGAAAAATGCTATTCAACAGAATATATATGTATATATATATATATAATTGCGTTGACACACCAGTTCTCATCAAATCACCGAAGTTAAGCAACATTGAGCCTGGTTAATACCAGATGAGTGACCATTTGGGAATTCTAGGTGCTGTATGCGCTCTCCGCTTATCTCAGCATTTGCTTTCAGTCGTCCTGTACATAAACTTCACTTGCCACCGGTATTTAACAATGTTAACTCAGGAGAGTTGTGGTTGGAGATTACGCACCTCCTGCTACAAAAATTTTATGCGCAGGCACCCCTTCGTGGGTATCCATAGTCTGTCAAAGATTGAAGGAGCCTGTTTATATATATATATATGTAAGTAATGGGACAATATTTTTCCCAAGTTCACTACAATTACCAGTTCCACACTAAATTCCCGATTCCGATACAATTACCGATTTGGATTCCGCTTCTTTATAAATTTCTAAATATGTAACTACAAAATTGTTATTTTTCCCCGATTACCATAAAAATGCACGTTAAATGTGCATGTATTTTCTAAAATGTAAAAACAGACTTGTGCGGGATGATCTAAAGATTTTAGTTTTACTGGAAGTTCAAAATTAATAAATATTTATTATTTTATTATCACTGTGAGCCGTGAAAGATTTTGTTTTTAATAAAATCTATTAAAAAACAATAATTAAAGAAACCGTTTTTAGGCATTGGAAACTAGGCACAAATTTTCCTGATACTGATTCCGATACTCCGAAAAGTTCTGATTTTTCAGATTCTCGATTTCGATTAATCATCCCAACACTAAGTTAAAAATATTTGGGAGGGAAACTCATGAATTAAAAACAAGGCTTGGAATGAAACCAAGGTCAGAAATTTTTCTAAAAATAATGCTTGACCAACCTTGTTGTGTGGAAATTCAAAACCTAACGTCTTCAAGATCAGAATTTTTGATATAAGGATTCATAATTTATATTATTTGAACATAGACGTTGTTTTTGTAGCATTTTAGCTGATTTTCTTCATGTGCATCTTTTTGAACATGGAAATCTTTATATTGAACTTGAAAATCCATATCGAATTTTGAACTGAATCTTTTAAAAAAATCCATGGGTAGAAATATCACATTCTGAGACTGAATAGAAATATTATCATACTATTCTTAGTTACTTTAACTTACAGTAGGGATTAAATCTTCAACCTCCAGAATACTGTTAAGAACTTTGTGTTAATCAGTGCCTTTATTCATAATGCCATGGGCCTATGTGCTTTATGAGAACACCTTTATACAGTGTAACCAGAATATAAGAGACTTCTTCTCCAAATCATATGGGGCCCTGTCGGTGGGGCATTAGAATACGCCGACTGCCCCCCCCCCCTGCAGAGGGTAAAAATCCCTTAATGGGGGTCCTGGATATGACCTTAAACTGTATCCAGTGGTGAGGCCCCAGCTTGTGGGCTTTGGGGAGTGTGGAGCCACCCTTTAATTACCATTGCTCCCAGGTCCACTCTGACCCGGAGTGGTAGTACCTGTTTGGGTCCCAACTATGGGTTGAATAGAAACCGACGTGAAAACAACAAATATATTCTATTAAAAAAATTTTTCTTCAAAATCTTTGGATTCAGCATTAAATAACCCGAAAAGGGTTGATATGCCGTAAAACAAAAACAACCAACAACCAAATCATATGGCTCTCTTATATCCGGGTTATACTGTATATGATTTAGAAACTTCTGCATACCATTAGATTTTCTATGAAAAGTTTCATGTGATTTATTGCCGTAAAAATTATTTATTGCAGTTATTCATGTAATAAATATGAATGCATCTGAGTTCCTCCTCACAAGAGGCTTGGTTAAGCCATAAATATGGATTTTTAGGGCAGACATCAAAATATACATCAAAAGCCTAACACTTAAGGATACTACCAGCTACGATTACAAACGCTCATTCATTAAGGCGACTTACTAAATTGTATAACTCGATTACTGTAGTGAAGATCACTCAGCTACTTCAAACAAATATATCCCTTTCGTGGGACATTAGTTATATAAGCGAACTATAAAAATACCCGTGCCAGGACATTTAAAATGAATTCCCTAAGCAGTTTTGCATCACTTTATAAAGATTAAAATCAAGATATAATGATACTTCACCTTATGTCTAGAATCCTTATTTTAAGTTTGATTAAATACATTGCATAATTTTCACTCTTAGAAAATGTCTAAAATGTAAGTGACCTTACGAAAAAAGGAATCTTACTTTATGACATTAGATACAAATTTGAGGTATAAAATTCAATATATTTTAATTTTCAAAATGGTGTTTCTGCCCATATTATACCTTCTAGCAAACCTAAATATTCCAAAGAAACCGAAATTTGGGGAACATTTATTAATTGATGCCTCATATCTATTGTTAAAATTTCACAAAAATTGGAAATATTTGAATTTTCATGAAAGGCTTTCACCTCTTTTTACTCCCTTTATATGAAATGAAATATAGCCCACATTTGGACCCCTTACATCTAGCAGCCTAGCATAGCTGCTGTGTTCCAAAATGCATAACAAACAATTAGTTTAGGAGTGAATCTTGCACATACAAACATACCTAATTTTATAAAGACAGCAATAAATAAATAAACTTAACGTAGGTTTGTGTACTACTTGAAGATTAGAAAGTGAATCTTAGGTTTACTTTCGGCAGCCTTGTAAACACTCTCTTCGCTTGTATTGTCTTTTATAGTCCTCACATTCCTTGAGCAATGTTTTTGACAAAGATGGAAGAATTGCTGTTTTTTTGTGGGTCAGAATCTGTCCATATAACACTTATCGTTGGCTAGTTTTTGACCTTGCAGTGTTTTTTTTTTTTTCTGTTGTTTTTCTTCTTTTTTTTTTTTTAATTTTTAACTCTTTACATCAAGTGACATCATGCCTTGTTTAGAGCGATTTCCATTAAAAAATAAAAAAAATTCATATATTTGTGAGATAAACTCTGAAACTAATTAACCAATTGTAATAAATTTTGAAGCACGCCTTGGGTTTACTTTTGACAACCTTGTGACTCTTGCTCCTTTATTTTGTCCTTTTCTCACATTCCATGAGCGATGTTTCTAACAAAGGGGAAAGAATTTAACTGATTTTTGGTCGTAATCTATTCATATAATACTTATCATTGACTAGTTTTTGATTTTGAAAGGTTTTTTTTTTACCTCCTTACATCAAGTTGCTTCTTGCCTTGTTTCAATCAATTTCCATTTAAAAAATGTGTTTGTACGTTTGCATGAGGTAAACTCCAAAATTAATTAACCAATCATAATAAATTTTGGAACACAGTAAGGGTGGATAATGTAGGCTATATTTAGTTTTAGTCAAACATGGTAAGGGAAACCTTTTGTGAAAATTCCAATACTTTTTTTTTTTTTTTTAATGAAATATTAATCATGGGTTCACTTTAGTAAATATTCTACAAATTCTAATCTCTTTGGAGTATTTTAAAGAGTTTTAAAGGACATAAAATGGGCAAAACTTATGTTTGAAAATTTAAATACTTAATTTTACAAAATTTGATCTGCAATTATTAAATACCAATTAATCAAGATTCCGTGATGTTAAACATAGGTTCAGATCAATTAATGAATATTCCCAAAGATTTCAGTTTCTCTGGAAAATTTTTGAGGGTTGTTAATTGGCATAATATCGGTACAAATTAAAATATTTTTGATTTGCATGAAATTTGATCCCTAATTATTATGTATCCCACTTATTTCTTGGTGGCGGTCTTTATGATTGAATCTCCAACTTGTACTGACCAGAGGGCTGTTGTGTAAATCCCTGTTCAACAAAATTATTGATGAACCCATGATAACCCTTGTGTTTCATCAAAGTTTCATCTGGTGTTAGCTGCAAAGGAAATTTCAAAGAACTGAATTCTTAAACTAAGTGACAAGACTATCATTAACGCACTAGGGATTAGTGAATCAGAAAAGACAGGATTCTGATTTTTCTGTGGATTTTGAAAATGAGTATGGGTTGGGGAGGTCTGCCAAATTGCTCCAGCACTACAGTATTTGTTTTCATCATTTAGCTTTCATTTCTCTTCCTTTTTCACAATAACTTTCTTAATTTTTCTCTTTTTTCTTTTCTTCATCACAACTTCATTTGCTTTCATTTTCTTCATATTTCAAACGATTCACGGTGCAGATAAGAGAGTTAGAAGGTTTTGTTTTGTGAAAGAATGACTGTCTCTCCCACACTCATACACACTTGTAGTTTTTCTCTAAAGCCCCTTTTTTTTTCTTGTTTGCTTTCCAAAATAAACTTTAAACATTCTTTTTGCATAAAAAGCTAGTTTTAACAAAATTCAAAGTATTTAAACTTAAAAATTAACTTAAAGCATATTCCTTGATTCATTCATGATGAAAAAAAAATGGTATTGTAGATTAACACACTTATCTACACCTTTCATTAAAAAAATGAGATTCTATTTTTTAGGTGTTTATATAATTTGGTAGAAAGAAATTTAGAGTGGAGGGTCAGTTTCATATATGAATAATACTTTTTCTACATTTATCCCCCTAAAGCAGGATCAACATTGGATTTTTTAATCCATATTTGTTTGATCACAAAAGTTATACTCTAACTGATGAGTCACATCCAGTGGTGTAGCTAGAGTAAATGTCACCCAGGACGATCTGCTCAAATGTCACCATACTGACATTGTGTCACCCCTCCTTTGCTGTCACCTGAACCGTACTCCCTTAGATACAACACTTTATATATATATATATATATATATATATATATATATATATATATATATATATATATAAACCATTTAATCCTTTTTTCAATTATTTTTCACAGTTAAAAGAAAATGAAATGCGTGTCATCAAATGATTTCAAATCTACTATTAAAAACTACAAAAATGACAGGTTTTGGAGTTTTCAATAAACAAATAAATAAATTTTCTCCAGTTGCTAATTTAAAAAAAAAAAAATGTAAGAGTTTCTAATATTTTGGAATAGATTAAAAACTTAAAAACTTTACATAATATAGATAAATAAATCCTATTTTCAGACCTTAGCCTAGCTGAAAAAATTTGTTGGTTGACATTATGTCACCCCTCTTTTGCTATCACCTGGGGTAGACCGCCCCCCCCTCCTTTGGCTACACCACTGGTCACATCATCTTTTAACTATATATATATATATATATATATATATATATATATATAAGCATTTATATGTCACTACACATTTATGAGCATGCTTCGGTCATCCATTTACAAGTAACTAGACACCTCTTCAGGCAATGCTGTTTATACAAAAGTAGAGTCCATGATGAAAATTTTGTATAAGCAGCATTGCCTGAAAAGGTTTCTAATTAGCTGACCGAAACAAGCTTATGAATGTGTAGCGAATTATAAATGCTTATTTAAAACAAATAAAAAGTATATTTTGCCCTACTTAGATATTAAGCACTCTTGTATGAACCTTGTTAAAAATCCATTGGTTGTTTGATCTCTGGAAAAACCTGGAATAATATAATATATATATATATATAAGTTGAACTTTACAATCAAAATATCTTGTTCAACTGAATACTCCAAAAAACAATTTACAAAGTCCTTATTTGGAGTATTCAGTCGAACAATAAATTTTGATTGTAAAGTTCACCTTACAGTTTTAATTTTCTTTCGCTTATAATAAGCTCTACTCTCTATTGCGTATTGAGCTTTTTTAATTCGGTTGGGATTACATTTTCTATATATAAATACTGTTATTTATATTAGTTTGAAGTTTACCATTGTGTATATCAGGTAAACACTACATCCCTTTGTTTTCATTAATATATATATATTGTTTTCATTAATATATATATATATATATATATATATATATATAATGTGTGTGTGTTTATATCTACAGATGATGTGACTCTTTAATTGCTTTATCTAGTATATTGAGCTTTTGATTATCTTGATAGATTCAAATTTTAAAGATCATATTTATATTCATCTTTATAATTTTATATATATCCTACAATATCACAGAATGTATGATAGAGATATACAGCTCTTTCCATCCTAAAAGATGAATATAGTATTACAGTGCAAACGATTTCATTGTAAACTTTTTTTTTTTTATTGCTGCCTGTTTGGCATGTTGGTGCAAATGCACATGGAATATTGCTATCGGATTGTTAGCAGGAAATTTATCCGTTGGATCATGCTAGTGAGTAGATAAAACTTTAAGGAAAACCAAAAAAAAAAAAAGTTGGAAGTAAACGTAATTTTATTCTTTTTAACAGATTATAATAGTACAAGGTTCATCATAAATTCGTCATGACAATAATTTTTTTCTTACTACTAGAAATTCTTGGTCCATATCCGTGGTTGATGTGTCTGCAAAGTAACAAATTTGCTGACATCAACCCCATATGAAGGGGTACCCCTCCCCCCTCTCGAAAATGGGGCTACTTTTAAGCCGTAGAACGTGTTTCCATAGGACAGGATCCTGATGGCTGAGTTATTCTTCCACATCGACCCTTACTTTGGTTATTCACAAGATTGGAGAAGTTCGATTCGATCAATCGGCTGATCACGTCATGCCCTAGTATCTATGATTTATCCCCAACCATATTATTCAATCTGATTCTTTAAAAAATCCAAACCTTATTTTTCATTTTTATTTTGCTCCACAAAAAGATAATAGAAGGCGGTGGCTGAAGGTCAATCATGTTGAGAACATTAAAGGTTGTGAATGTTAAAGAAGTAATTTTTTTTTTTTCTTGGAGTTGTGTTTTCTGAAAGTCATGCTTCTTTCTCTTAGTAAAATTCTCGTCAAAGTGTAAAACACTGTGAAACTTCCTTCTATGAGCAATGCATTTACCCGACCTATGGAATTATATTTGATTACCTTATTCGACATTAAATCACTCATAGATGGTTGATACGCTGTAAACTACTTCAAACCAATTCTATAAGTCTGTGGTTTGAGGGATCATCCCAGTCTTTTCTCAGCTTAGGTTTGGATATTCTCAAAGGTTGTTTTCAAGGAGCAAGGTATTTTAGGAATATATATATATAATTATCTTTAGGCACTACCAAAAGTCACCACAGAATAAACCCCCCACCGCCCTATATGTAAAACGATGTAACTTAAATTATGTAAATTAATATTATCAATATAACTTTTGTACCATTTAAAAGAAGGGCCAAATAAACTAGTAATAATTTAAAAAAAAATTTTTTCATCGTACGAAAATAATGAAATTGCGAGACGAAAATCGTGTTTACATAATTGGCGCTTTAAAATAACGTTCTCATGTAGTAAGCATTTCGAAGGTGAAAACATACCCGTGTTTAATAAATCTAGCAAAAATCAACTAATGGTCAGATTTTCGTGAAATTTTCGATACTCATCCATTTTAGAATGAAATTACATATAAAATGCAGTTTCCGTAAAATATACAAGGGAAAATATTTTTTTTTAGTGCTTGTCACCCCCTCCCATTTATTTTTCCGAAATTTGAACAAAATATATTTAAATCTATCGACATTTCTATTTATCATAAAACATAAGAGTTCAAATAAGTAAAACATATTTATTTTTTTAAAATTTAAATACACATATTGAACAAAAAATTACCTTGAAGTTGCAATTAAAAAAATGATATAAATTTAATATTATGTTTTTTTTTTTTTAAATAGCGTTTTTTGGAATTAATATATACTATAATCAGTTGAATTGCCAAGAAAAAGAAACTTCCTAAAAGTTAATTAATTTAAAAAAATTAAAACGATTAAAATTTCAAAATGTTCTATTACAACAAAGATTTTTAATTAATTGTGTTTAAATTTGTTTTTAAATATTAAGTTTTAATATAAACATGACTCTTGTCAGCTATTTTATCGCCAGATTAAAACCAATTTGCAAATAATATTGCACAAATATTAAGGATTTTGTAGTCCCCCCCGCCTCATATTTTGTATGTCTCTTTTTACCGAACAAAATATGGAACCCCGTAGGTAATCAAATGAACATTCAGTAAAACCGTATTTATTATTTAATATACAAATGTTTATAATATTATTAATCATTAAACTGTAAATCTTAAAACCTAACAAAATTATAACAAAGATTAATTATTAATTGCAGTTTGAAGAAGATAAACAAAGGTTTTTAAAAATCATTAAGTCGCTTCTGCTTTTCCATAGTTCGTATAGTTAACACAAATCTGACGTCACGGAAATGCGGTTCATTTTTCACAGTCGTTTGGCAGACCCTAATTATCTTTGACAACTTTATTCGGCATTAAATAACCCGTAGATGGTTGATAATCCGTAAAATAAACCAGTAAACTCTTTTATTTTTTTTTAGTGGTGGTGGGCAACAATTTCCCCAAAATTTCCAATACTCTTCACTTCGTTTGATCCTTCAAGAGTTCGACAAGATACACCTGAAGAAGGGCGGAGGTTCCATCTAAATGTTGTGAAAATAACACTCAAAATGAGAACAGTAGTCCGAATAATCCAAATAATATGAATTGTCAATCCTCATCTCAAAAATTCAGAAAAATAAGCCTTTTTTATGTTATAGTTTTAATATTTTTTATTATTATTGCATTTTCACTCCAGACAAGGCAGAGTAGAGGCTATTATTTGGGACATAATTGCAGGGATAATATGTAGGGAGTTTCGCAACAAGATGTCTGTTTACTTGAACTTCTGCGTGTAAGTATAGTCGAGGAATATAAATAAAAGATTGAAAAATCTTTTTAAAAAAATATTTCTTCGTTGATGCTGGTTTCAAAATGAATTATTGAATATTTACTAATAAAAGGTGAAACCATGTAGTTTTTCTTTTTTCTTTATAAGAATTGTATTAAAATCTAGAATCATTGGACCATAATGGCTACGATCCAACTTCAATAAGTCACAAATTCTTCGGTGGTTGTAGTTAAGGTTGATCATATAGAACAAATAGATATTGTTTTTGTTTTTTTTTTTGTAAGATTTTTTTAATTTTTTATTATAGATAATTTAATCTAAAAACGAGATTGATAATTCACTTTTTCAACTATTGACATTATTATAAAGAATAGTGAAAAAAAGACACCTCATAGTTTTTTTTAATCACATTTTTACGTAATTTATTTAACCTGTGTTTATTTTGGCAAGCCAAGGTGGGAGGGGGTATGGATTATTGAAAAAATAAACTGGCAAAGGTGAACCTCTAAAACGGAGTTTTTATTGCTGTTTAAAAACAAAAAAAAGCCGTTATTTTCGAAAGTTATTAAAAATTAAAGAATATAAATAATTGTGTGTATTTTTCCCAAATCAATATTAAATCGGTGTGGTTTGTGTACGTTTTCAGCATCCCAAATTCTTCTTCTCCCCTCCAGCAAAGCACCGTCATTCTTCTATACGATTTGTAGTTTTAAAATTACAGTGCAGTTCAGTTTAAATGCCATTGTAGTAATTAAGTGAGCATATTCATAAAGATTTAATTTAATATCGTTTTTTTCTCTCTCCAGAGAACTTACTATTTTGTTTTCCTAACTTAAATTACGAAAAAATGGTGATGGCTTATGTATTTTTGGTACCGTACTATTTTAATAGTTTTTTTTTTTTTCAAGTGAAATTCAAGTTTCGCGATATCTTTTTAATTATTAAATTGTTAGGTGGAAGCACAGAATAGTTACAAAACACCCTCTCCTCCCCATGTTAAGAATGGCTTTCGTAGTAATAACGTTATTATTTCAGCATGTTACCAAAAATACATAAGTACCGAAAAAATATTAATGAGGAGAGAGAAATGAGAAAGAAAACTCATTACTGAACATTGAACAATCATATAAGAAATTACGATGGGCCCAAATTATAAGCTTGATTTAAAAAAAAAAAGAAAAAAGGGTGCTAGTCATCCGGCCCGCGCTATTTTTTTTTAAATCGTATTTCTAAGTTTAATTGAAGTTTTATGATATGTTTTTTTATTCAATTGTAAAGTTAAAGTATAGAATAGGTACAAAACACTCTCCCTATGTTAAGAATGGCTTTTTAAATAATAACGTTATTATTTAAGCACGGATCAATAAGTGCACTAGTACCAAAGAAAAAAAAATGTAAAAATAAGTTCTCTTAAAAACTAATCAATATTAAATATCTATGAATATATTTTAAATTGCAATTTGATTTTAAAACTACAAATGGTAACTAATGCGTATATAATAAAAACAAAAACGGTCTTTTGGACGCTGAAAACGTACAGAGCATTTGTTGTTGCAATGTTTAACATCTATTCGTATAGTAATCAATCTGTTTTATTGCAAGTCTTGTTGCTAATTTCATTAAATAGTGAGTAACTATTTAACAAAATTGGTGAAATAATGTGATTCCGAATATTTATTTTCTTTTGTTTACATAAATAATTCGGTCAGCTCAGCTGTTTTGTCACTACCTCCTCTCATACTTCTTTCCTACATTTTTTTTTGTTCTAGGACGAAAGGGAGATAATCGTGTAATACAACTTCCGGTTTCAATTCCAACATCGTGCAATACTTTTACTTTTTATTGTTGCTTGATTACGAAATTAAATAATTTCCACACATTAATTATAACTTGATTTCT
The DNA here is from genome assembly GCF_053919585.1 of Euprymna scolopes. Taxonomy (NCBI): domain Eukaryota; kingdom Metazoa; phylum Mollusca; class Cephalopoda; order Sepiida; family Sepiolidae; genus Euprymna; species Euprymna scolopes. Next base: position 37,956,698 of record NC_136520.1, read on the forward strand.
CATATAAACCTGACCGGTGTCTATCAAATATACGTTCTCTTTCGCTGCCTGTCTGTATGAATAAGTATTTAACTCAATCTCGCGTGTCGGTGTGTTTCTCGGCTCGCCTATACGTAACTTTGACAAATATACACTAAATTCATTTTATACTGAACAAATAAAATAAAAATAAATATATATATAATAATACAATGCATATTAAAAAAAATCTTTATATAAGCATGATTATATTTTAAATTACATTTTCTATTTACCAAGATTATCTCTCTCTCTCTCTCTCAATATATTTAATATATTTTGCGTGAACATTTTTTAGCGAATTTGAGAAATGAATATCTTATCTCTAAATTTGTATTATTATTATTATTATTATTATTATTATTATTATTATTATTATTATTATTATTATTATTTTGCTTGTTAGGTACGCGCAAAAATGATGTCAAAAACGATGTCAAAAACCGGCTTATTATTATTATTATTATTATTATTATTATTATTATTAAATTAGTTTCCGATTAATTTTTGATTATGTTTAAAAAAAAAATAATAATGTTACTCTCTAAAATAAAATAAAAATGTGTTTTTACACGTGAAAAAGGTTATGAAAAATGCTTATCACGGTGGCTTAAAAAAATGTTCGGATGCATCTAACTTGTGAATCTTGGTTAGCTGAATTTTCAAACCTAGGCTGAATTTCGATCTGAACTCTTAATTTGTTATTAATCCATTAGTCATGACCGAATAAAAATGTTATTTTGTTTATTGCGATTTTCAATTAATATCAAATATTGTGGCATTTATTACTTGAGCAACATTATTACCATTCGACCCCCTTTGATCAATGTGGATTATGGCCGACGAAACAATTTACAGACGTGGATCAAATAAAGTAGAGAATTTCGAAATTCCTTACAGGTTCTCGAATTCGACTTTCCCCACTCGACACTCGAGACTTTAAAAACGATAGCCAAAAGGAGTAGATTCTTCCCATTTTATCAACCTTCAAACAAAAGATCTGGTTCGAAAATTCTAAAACATACAGTTGAAATTATCGTTTGAAATGTTGCTAAGACTAGAATAATCGTTCGAACGATACAAATAATCATCTCTAAATTCCGCAAACATGTTAAAAACTAATTATCTTTCATTTAATTCGTTTCAAATCGAGTTACCTCCCTTATTTTCATTCATTTATTTATATTTTTTTTTATTTATTTTCAATTAAAAAAAAAAAAAATGAGGTCCGAGTTTGGACCATCGTCACATTTAAATTGATTTCTTCGTTAAGAACAGGCAACAAAATAGGTACACTAGCGGCATACGTCAGCAGTAACAATAGTAGCTAGCTACAGTGTGTAAAGTGTTTTCTGTAAACATTGTTCATCCTTAAAAATGGAGACATGTTGTGTTCACGTGTGCCATGATTTTCGAATCACGGCAAGTAATTCTTAGAATTGCCTCATTATAAATCGTGAATTAAATATTTTCATCGAGTTAAAAATTATTTAACTGACAAGTTTAGCCTACATTTTCTCTTTTATTGTTCCATTAAAACGAGTCGTGTTTTTTAATCTGTTATCGCAACAGGCGTAATAGATAGTTTAAAGACATACTTATTATTATTACTTCCATTTCCATAAAATTTTATGGGGTATATTTTATGCATCGATTTTCGGTATTTGCTAAATAAATACTGTTTACTTGGATATGCCTGGGTAGAGCTAGTTAGCTTAATTGCTATAGATATATTTTTAATAACTTTCTCTCTCATAGATATAAGCAAACATTGTTAAAATAACAAACATAACCTTATTTTTTCAATTTTTCTAATGATTTTTTTCTGTTATGATAAAAAAATGTATCTTCCATATGTATCACGAGCGTTTTCGATTCTTTGTGTAATCATCATGTGAAAGAGCAAATGAATAAAAAACTATAAAGAGAATTTAAAAAAAAATCGCCGAGAAATAATCGCGTGAAAGTCAGATACTTTTACTGTTTCTATGATAAGGCGTTAATAATTTAAAATTTGGATAAAATTTTATTGCATCAAGCAATTTAAAATGTTACTGGTTTCATATGTAATGTTATTAATTGTAGGTTTTAATGAAGTTAGCATTGAGTATTTTTAAGTTTGTACTTATGCTCTTTTGTTACTGTGCTGAAATAATAACGTTATAATTTTGAAAGCCATTCTTAACATGGGGAGAGGGGGATGTTTTGTAACTATTCTGTGCTTCCACCTAACAATTTAATAATAATAAAAAGAAGATATCGTGAAACTTGAATTTAACCTGAAAAAAAAAATATATATTTAAAAATAGCATGCATAATTTTTTTTATATATATACTTGTTTTGGAATGTATTATTTTAGTGTTGTTTAACTAAACTTTTCTTGAATTAGTGGTGAGGGCTTGACAATTATGTAACTCCAATAATAATAATAATAATAAAGTTAACAGCTACATAGGTTTTATAGCCTATCCTACTGCCCAAACATGCATTTTATAAACATTAGTTCAGTTTACCAACATCTACAACATGTTTATCCCAATGTTCGTTTTTAGTTTGTTTGTTTTTCTACTTTATGCCAAGCAACTATAAACACAGGCTTTTTTTTTTTTTGCTTTCATAGAATCATGAAAAATATGAGCCTCCTTTTTAAAACCAGTTCAAATCTTGCTCAGTTTCACCATGCTGATGAATTATATAATGACGAAACATGTCTTTGTGCCAAATTAAAAAAAAAATTATATATGTGGTATTTACAAATAATTACTGGGAGGAGGAGAGAAGATTTCTTAGGTCAATATTGTGCTTTTTCAAATTCAGTTAACCATAGTCAGTTGATCCTTTCAAATCCCATTTGTTAATGTAAGGTTTCTCAATATCCGTTGGTTGGAATTAGGTGTGAGTTTTTCAAATTGTACTAGCGTGAGTATGGTTTGGTCCTTTACAAATTCCACTTGTCTGGGTATCGTCTGATTTTTTTTTTCAAATTTGTGGGGTAAGGTTTGGTTCTTTTCAAATTTCATTGGTCAGGGTAACAGTCGGATCTTTTCAAATTCCAATGCATGCCAGCATATAAGATGGACGTTAAATCGAATATAATGATGATCAAGATGATTGATTGAGGAAAGTGTCAGGTCTCTTTAAAATCCATTAGTTGGAATTTAAATCTAACTTTTAGACTACTAACTTCATAGTTTTGACAAATTTGCTGAATTTTATATATATATACACATACATACATGTATGGCATAATTGCGTTAACGCACCTGTTCTCATCAGATCACTGAAGTTAAGCAACATTGAGCCTGGTTAGTACCAGATGGGTGACCATTTGGGAATTCTAGGCGCTGTATGTGCTCTCCGTTTATCTCGGCATCTGTTTCCAGTCGTCCTGTACTTCACCTGCCACTAGTATTTAACAATGTCATCTCAGGAGGGGTGTGGTTGGAGATTGCACACCTCCTGCCACAAAAATTTCACGCGCAAGCACCCCTTCATGGGTATCCATAGTCTGTCCAAGACTGAAGGAGCCTGCTTTGCTATATATACATAATCTCTTGGAATTTTAGCCAGATGCAAACACAAATAAATGCTTTTATTTTATGTTATTATTGTTTTTATAAATATATAGATTTTTTGAATTATTTAAAAATAATTACATTTTTTTTCTTTTTTCTTTCACAGCAAAATGATGAATTGAGGAGGCAACTTACAGCACAACAAAAATTATTGGAAAAACACAAAGAAAATCTTCAGAAATGTTTAGATGTTAATAAATCTCTTTTAATAGAAAAAGTAAGTAAAAGAAAAAACATTTACTTCTTTGGATTTTTTTTTTCTTTTCTTTTTTTTTTTTTACAGTTTGCTGAAGCTGGGGGTGTGGCATCCTGGTGAACACCAAACATTCCCTTGCTAACTCAGATCTTTTTAAGATTCGAACCATTCCTTTAAAAGGCAATTGTTTGAATCTCTCTTGCACTTGGTTCACCAGGTAGTTTTTGAAGTTCTTTTTCATGAGTCCAGTTGCTCCTATAATTGTTGGAATGATAGAGATCTTCCGAAGATTCTGGTTTCTGTTCATGTCATATATGAGATCTTGATATTTCATTATCTTGCTCTCTTTAACCTAGCATTATTAAGGGACACTGACTTCTATGCCAGGTTTTATAGCTCTGTTTCTACGTACATAGCTGTAGGGATTGCATAATGATAATGGATGGTGTATGACTTATTTCCAACTGTCCTTCCTGGTAAACATGTTCCCAGGACATGATGCTGCAGTTGATATTCAACTTCTTATCGATCGTCCAGTGGAGATATTTACACACATCATAATGTCACATTGTATAGTAGTCATCCCCCCCAGCAGAACCTTACAGTATGATGTCAGGTGGCTCACACTCTCTATTTCTGTGTGGCAGAATCTGAACTTGCTGTCATTGCTGAGATCTCTCATTTGTAAGATTTCTATTTGAAAATGCTGACCAAAACTAACATTTGATTAAAACTAACAGTTGATTAAAAAGAAATCATCAATCAAAAATAGACTTATGTTTATTGGCTTAGAGAAAATGTTTGAATAAAAAAGGCACTTGAAATAAATTTCCATGTTGAAAGCAGTTTCATGTTCAAAGCAATCGTCATCCATCTCTCATGGCTTGATGATTGGGTTCTTATTTAGAATTTAACTTAATTAAGAAAAAAAATACAGAAAATATAGACAAATTTTCATAGTGTACATACTTGTCATGGACTGAAGATGTCATATTCCAAAAATCATATGAATTAATCAAGTATTTCTTTTTTAACTAAGAAAATAAAGTTTTATGATCAGCAAGACAGGAGCTGGGAGCCACCATGTTGTGTTAGAATCTGTTTAAATTCAAGGGTGACAACTTAATTTGACTACCAAGATTTTGTCTGTCTTCAAAATAATTAAAACTTTTAAATTTTTATTTATTTATTTTTTTTTTCTTTGTTCAATTTTCACCCCAAACAAGACACAGTGCCACTTTGAAGTAGGGGCTACTCTCGGGGATATAATTTGTGGGGGGCATTATGAAGGAAGATGAGTAGAAAGAGGCTTGTTCACATTACACAAACTTTTGCATATCAGTACAGTTGGGAAAGCAGAATCCTGGAAGGTAGTTCCAAAGACTTGCAGTTCTGGGGAAGAAACTATTGAAGTAAAAGGCTTTCTTGCACCTAGAGATCTCTACTGTAAAAGGGTGGAACTTAGTTGCTTGTTGGGTTTGTCGGGGGTAGTTACGTCGAGGAGATACAAGTGCTTGCAGTTCGTCAGAGCATTCACCATTAAAGTATTTGTAGAATAGCCAGAGGGATGCAACATTTCATCGGTGGGACAGAGGTTGAAGCCTAGATGACAGTTCAGGAACTATCAGGTTGGCGACTCTCTTTTGAACCCTGTCCAGGAGTGAGAGACAAACAGCAGATGCACCAGCCCAAATGTGACAACAGCACTCCATACATGGGCGAATGGTGGCTTTATAGAGGTACACGATACTTTTAGGCGTAAGTAATTTTCTAGCACGGTAGAGAGAGCTCACCTTCTTTGCAGCAGCCTTGGCAATGCTCTCAATGTATATATTCCAGTTCGTGTTCCCTGTAAACGTTAGGCTGAGGAGTTTAAAAGAAGTACTTTCAGGCAATGTGTTCTTGGCCATTGCTATTGGTGGTAGAGAAGGTTTCTTGTAGTTATTGAAGAAAACAAGCTTAGTCTTAGCAGCATTGAATGTGACCATCCATTTTTGTCCCCATTCCACTACAAATTGGAGGTCATCATCTAGTGTTTCTGATATTTCCTTAGATATGTGTTCATTTTTTTTCCCCTCATGCCTGTTAAAGAGAGTGGTGTCATCGGCAAATATACCCATCTCTGAAACAATTTTATCAGGGAGGTCATTTATGAATATCAGGAATAATAAAGGTCCAAGGATAGACCCCTGAGTTACTCCCGCATTTATATTATATTGTTTAGATGTACGACTGTCGAGGAAAACTTTTTCTTACTTAAGAAGGATTTAATTACATTATGTATTCTTCCAGTGATACCATATGATCTAATTTTCCTTAGAAGACCATAGAAACCATAAAATTTTTATTTTCTTAGTAAAAAAAAAAAAAATACTTGATGAATCTGTGTGATTTTTGGAATTGGGAATTTCGTGGACGAATTGAAAGCACTTGTAAAAGCAACAACTATGGAACTTTTATTAATATTTTTGATTTTGATATTAAAAAAGATTATACGGAAAATCAAAAAATTAAAAAAAAGTATCATAAAGCAAAGTGTCTTCATTGCATTTAATTAATAATATTTGCTAATATATATATATATATATATATATATATATATATATATATTCCTCATCGTCTTGTGTGTAGTTGTTTAACCTTTATGAGGAGAGCAGTATTATTTTACCTCTGAATACAAGATAATGAAAGGTATTGATCTTGTAAAGTTATTAGGTTTTAAGTAATAAAAGTTGAAGACCAAAGGTCAAGCAAGTATATATGAAAGGACAAACTATAAAGTTTGATCTTGGTTGGTGTCTCTAAAAAACACTGGTCCCCGTCATCTCATTGGGTTTCAAGAAAGGCATCTGGCCTATAAATTTTTTTGCCTCAATTAAGAAATCAACTTTAAAAAAAAACCTGACTAGCTATAAGTTTGGAAGTCAAATTCTAAAAGCCACCCAATACATGCCAGCATGTAAAACAAAGTATGATGATGATGATGATTGTTGTTGAAAATCATTCATTTCGAGTGAATCAGATGATTGTTGGTATTCCTAACTTTGATATCTTTCTAGTTAGAATTTTTTGTAATTTTTGTGGCGGGGAGAGACCATGTGAAGTTTGCCAACATCCCTAAGTGATAGTGTTTCCTATGGAATGAACTGGATTCGAACTTCATACATCTAAGTTGTCAGTACCCATACTGAAGCAACAATCACCCTAAACAAGTTAAAATGGCTTCTTCCAAAGGAGGAAGCTTCATGGGAATATCAAATTCACTAACGGTTCCCAGTTGCTTGTATATCCTCATCTGGAGAGATGACTATATTGTTTTTAGAGGTAGGCGTCAACGTCATCCTGTATACAGCACTTGGTATTCCCAAATGATCACCCATCTGATACTGATCAAATTCAACATTGCTTAACTTTGGTAATCTAATGAGAACCAGTGTAGCAATGTAATTATATTGTATACCTACATATATTAACTGGTATGCACAAATGGTCACCTATCTGGTACTGGCCGGACCACTTGACCACCATTACCTCCTTGATGATTTAAAGTACTATTCTTATCTTGTTGTTTTTACTTTTCAACCGATATAACCTCCGATGTTCTTCAAGTGCATCTTTTTAAATTCTGGAACCTGTTCTGGAGTGTGATGGTTCAATCCTTAATGCAGGCGATAATAACTGAGAATAAAATGAAAAATTACTTAACACTTCAGTCTAATCATGGCTGATGGAACAAGAACAATCTACTTTTATAATTTAAATAAAGGGTTCAGTTTGAAATTCTGTGTAGAGTCGCAAGTTCAAAAGGATGTACCTGAAGACAATCAGATGTTATAGTCTTCAAAACTTTGTGTAAATAACAACCATGGTAAGAATAAAAACTCAAACAGTATATATTTAAATAGAGAACTGAACCGTTTACACTGTTTTAGTTCCCGAGTTTAAAAACCTGCACCTGAAGATCGGAGGTTACATTGACTGAAACATTGTGAAAATAACAACCAAGTTTAGAGTTGTAGTCTGAAAGATGTAAGTAGTCAATTCTCATCGCAAAAATTCTGAAACAAGGACAATTTTCTGTTAAAGTCAAATGTTTTATTCATTTAGCATATCCGTCTTACATCATATCAACCTCTTTTTTCGCTTATCAATTGGGGCTGCAGAATATGTTGACTGCACTTGAAGAACAACAGAACCACTTGCTGACAGTGGGTGGTAACCGACAATGCCTGAACAGTTGATAGCTATGGAACCAAAATGTCCATTAGCTGCAATACTCTAATTTGGTTCTTGGACTACACAGGATGTCAGAGAAGCCCAATCTGATCAATCACAGCCCTGTCACATATCACCCATAACTTGCAGCTTGTAACCCCACCTCTTCCTCTTAATCACAGATATCACTAACAACAGAAATCAGTGGCTGTATTTAATGTTAAAACTCAACATGTATTGTATTTGATTAATTGGACCAAATTTGATATTTTTATCTTGTTTAGAATGATATATTATTCTAGCCAGGATATTGAGCTCTCACCTTCTCCATAAATAAAACTAATTGCAATAGGTGCACACATAAGCTGTTTTACTTGTGAGGTTAGATTGCATAATATCAGACATGGAATATATAACTTTAATCAGTTTTGTACATATAATTAAATTTCGATGACAACTAAGAGTTTCATAGCTAAAGCAATCCTTATACCACGTCTCATGATCTGGCTTTATACTTTCCGTGAGAATGTTAGGGTCAAAGTTAACAAAAGACATGGAGTAAAATTTGAACACTACATAGCCATACATGATCTGTCAAGCTGTTTGAGGAAAAGAACTATGTCCACACACGGCACTTTATTATGTTTTTACTGCTGATCATCTATGAGTCATAAATTCTGATTTAGAATCTCAATGCATTTCAATAACAAATAAATTGTTATTTGATATTACTTTTTGCTTCTTCTATATTATATGTCTCTTAGTTTGTATGTTCGTCCCAGTTTTTCTCACAAACTACTGGTCTAATGTTTGAAATGTTTGTATGGATCTTTATCATAATAAGGTGCAGAGCAAACTAAATATTACGATATTCGTTAGATGTATGGTTTGAGATTAATAAGAGTAAATAGATCTTAGTCACCACATTTATTCTAGAAATTTTCTCAGAAACTACTAGGCATCTGGCTGAAATTTTGCATGGACCTTTGTTACGATAAGGAGCAATGTATTATGGTATCCATTCAATGCACAGTTACGGTTTAATATGGATTAGTATTTAATGTAAAAATGAGCACAAATTTAACCTTATTTAGCCATCAATTTGACATAAAGTACTTATTTTAAGTCAATAGGCTATAACTTTTGTCTGTTTTTAACAGACTAAAAAGTCTCTCTCTCTCTCTCTCTCTCTCTCTCTCTCTCTATATATATATATATATATATATATATATATATATATATACACATACACTTCTAGAAATTTGTGTATCATGTTGCTTCTTTGTCTTCTGTCCACAATGAATGATGCCATTTTGAGACCTCATCTATTAAGACAGATGGAGGATTCTCACAAAATGACTGCATAATTTATGAAAACAGATAGATGGAGGATAACTGTGTCCAAACCATAGAGGGAGGAGTCCTTTATTTTTGAGTCCTTGTTCATCTAGTAGATGAACTGTGGAGCACTATTATACTCTTAAAACTGTAATTCTTGCTTGTTATCTCATTTGCTTACCACCATGGAAAATCTGATAGTCTTGACCATTTTGGAGTAGGAAATAAACTAGCATCTGTCGGGCTGAGATATGATTCTGGTTAATCCTAGAAGGTTCACCCTTCTAGGTCATTGCCTCCCATGTTTCGGGTGGAGTAAGTTCATTGCTTACTGCCTGAGATGCTACTACTAGGAAATACCAACAGGCCTGCCCAGGCAATTTTTAAAACATCTTACTGCTCCTCCTTTCGGGACATTGCCTTGACTCTTTCTCCACCTTGTGTCACATCTTCTTGCAGTAGGAAGGAAGTAAATAGTCACTTCATGGTTATGCCCTCATAAAAGGTGAATGGTAGTTGCAAAAGATGTGGCATTGTATCTTTGCCTGAAAGCAGCAGCAGCAGCCATCTGGTGCTTTATCAAGCAATGTCAAAATTAAAAATATTAAATAACACAAAGGTCTAGATAGTCCGGCTAGTAGAGGTAACCCACTTTGAATGGTTATCCTCATCTCTTTTTTACTGTCAATCGAGAACCACATCACTCTATCTAAAAACATATAAGATATTAACTGTATATACTCAAGAGTCAAAATAATGGAAAGAATATTTTCTCGTCATAGCCCTAGTCATTACTTTGTTGGAAAATAAATGGTTAACCTATTCAATATGATTGTACATTTTCTTACAAAATTGTGATACAATCTTCGGATTGCAATTAATTGTTCATATTTTTCCAGCCATATTGAATTCATATATCTTTGCTATCTGATCATATTGGAATAACGTAGCATAAGGAGGACTCTTTCTACCTCTTATTTTTTAACTGTTCAGTGAAATTAATGGATTTTAAAATCTTCTTTTATTTTTATTTTTCAGAGTCTTTTAGAAAAGAAAACTACGCGTCAGAAGTGTATGGAAAATCGTTTACGGCTAGGGCAGTTTGTGACGCAAAGACAGGGGGCTTCATTTGTTGAAAATTGGGTAGATGGTTGGGCTTTCACAGACTTAATAAAGTAAGTGTTTTGCTCCTTTTTTTTTTTTTTTTTTTTTTTTTTTTTTTTTTACTATTTCGTAATATTTATGTATAATCTTGTGAAATGAGGCATTTTTATCATTTTTTAAATAATTTTGAACTCTTCCCAATGCTTTGAATAGTGGTAACAGAAAGACTCGCTATGACGAATTCAGAAATTTTCTCTGGCGACACATTTTCGTACTTACTGCGAGTATATACCCTTGCTAACTACCTCTTTGTTGTCTGATTTCTTTTTGACTATTAAAGACCACAACAATTTAAATATGGATACTGTATTTCTTTCAAAAAATAAGATAGAAAATTCATTTTATTTTATAACATGTGATGCCCTATGTTTATCACATTTTTTTGTGTGTGTTTATTAGTGGTATTAACCTGACATTGTTTGGCATCCATTACATTCATATTTGTTTCATAAATATTTCTATGTTTTATAAACAGATTTTTTTGTGTGTATTTACTGGAAGTAATGACTTGGTGTTGTTCGAGATCCATTATGTCCAAATTTGTTTTGTAAATATTTCTATTTCATAACCACTCCTTTTTAGTTAAGTACAGTATCTAAGCTAAAAAAAAAAAAAAAAAAAAAAAGAAATGCTAAAATCTTTCTAAAATAAATTATTCCTTTAGTTAATTTTTATTTTAAATTTTTATTAAATGTTTATTAGCAAACTGCCAAACCATATTAAGTATTTGAAAGCGCTCGCGATTATGGATCCAACATATACAATTTCAAGAAAAACACAAAAAGGACTATTCGGAGATTGGAGAAGATAAAAAAGAAAATTGTAAAACAGAATAATTCCGTGCTATTCAATAATATTTGTCTAAATGAGAAAATGCTGTCTAAATATACACAATATTTTTTTTTTTTATATATATAAATTGAAATTGAATTGCTAATAACATGTTACAGTAATAAAAAATGTAAATGGTCTAGTCAGTCCAAGTTTAATTTTCCAGGATAAATCCAATGCTCCCCACCAACCTCATCATAGTTTTCAGGTTAATCGTCAGCGACACCCAAACCAAATCCGTGGTCCCGATGGTGACTTTTCAGGCCAGCATTTGACTTGCACAGTCTGCCATACATATTAAAGATGTATTAGCGATATACATTTATATTAACTGTGTCTAAACAACTCACAGACTCCAGTATAAAATATGTATTGGAAAAAAAAAATGCAAAAATACCTTTTAGCCAGGCTTGCTTTTATTGCTCGGCTTCTGAGACTAAATATGTCTGATTAGGATTCTGAAACCTCTCAACAAAATTTTTGTTTTATGTTTGCTCAACATATGTAAGATTTTGAATCTGTAAAAATTGATTTAAGCTTAATTTTTTTTTAAATATGCCATTTTAACATTGTGTTGTATTTTTATTTAAAAATCTTAAGGATTGGTTTTTCTTACTTTTCAGACAACAAGAAAAAATAGCATCAGAAAGAGAAGATATAGAAAAACAAAGAAAACTTCTTGTCAAGAAGAAACCACCAAGTTCATCCATGTTAGCCAAAAATTCCAAACATGAAAATTTTCTAAAACCAGGTGAAAAATGGTAAGTAAAAACTTTGGGTCTTCTTCCTTATAAAAGTGAAATTTGAAAATCAAATTATTGAATTTTAAGTAAAATCAATAGTGTGGGGACTATTAATCAAAATCGGGAACTGAAAAAAAAAATCAGAAATTTTAAGGTATCGGAAAAAAATTGTGCCTGCGAAAAACGATTCTTGTAATTGTTTATTATTTGGTTTGTTTTTGTTTAAAACTTTATTCTCCATTGTTGCTACTGAAGAAAGAAATGGTTAATATGTATTGATTTTAAGGTAAAAACAAAATTAAAATCTATAAATCAATTACACAAGTGTATTTTTACATTCGTGATAATCTCAAACTTATATCACGCAAAGTTTTTAGGGTAAATCAAAGAAAAGCAACTTTATATAATAGCTAAATATTTAATGATTTTAAAAGAATCAGAATCGAGAATTTAAATCAATATCAGTAATTGTATTGGAATCTGTAAAGACTTTAGAATCGTCCCATCACTAATATATACTTCATTGTCATATTGCAATAATGAAAATATCCAAAAATTGTGAAAACCAATAAGGTAGAAAATTAATTATTAATGAAAACAGTTCTAAAAAATAATTAGCAAAAATTGTAATCTCATTGTACAAAGCAGAAATTCATAGCAGATTAGCATTTGTTTGTTACGTGGGTTGGTTTCCTCATTTGAGGATTTTCCTTAAGATATCGGCTATTTTTAACATTGCTGTTCATTGTATGATTTCTATCTTCGCTTTGATTCCAATCTCTCTTAGTCTTTTTTTTTCATGTTAGTATTGTGATTTTCTTCATGTCCATATTCCTTTCAGTTCTCTAGAGAATTCCATACATTTTCTTTGTGCTTTTCTGCCATCTTAATCCTAACCCTGTGAATAGTTGGGATGGTAGAATCTTCAATTTGTCAGGGTTTTTTTTCTTCTTGTATATTATCATCATATGCAGTCTTCTTGCTTGAATGTGTTATTTTTCTATTCCCTCAACAATTTGTGACCAAACCAAACAACTAATTTTTATTATCTTGTATTATTTCTTTGATATGCAGGTTAACGTTGGTAGAATATTACGAGCAAGACGAAATCTTAAAATTACGTCAAGCTGCGTTAAAAAAAGAGGATGCTGATTTACAATTAGAGTTGGAAAAGTTGGAACGAGAACGGAATCTACATATACGAGAGCTGAAACGGATACATAATGAAGATAATTCTAGGTAAGTCACACATACGCTTCATCTGCATCAATGGCGACTTTAAGAACGAACTCCTGTCAAAGGACGTATGATATTCTCCGTTGATGGAATGATGTTCAGCAAATCTGTCAGCAAATGCAGTTCAATTCATGGTTCAATTGTATTATAATGACCATTGGAATATGCACAAATATCTTACTGCACAAATCCCTATTTAGAATGCCTCTATAAATCTAGCCCTTAATTTATTATCTCAGTGATTTGTTTGGGGTAAATAGAGATTAAATTTTATTTTTAATCGTTCCCTTAATCCACCAGGTTTCTGTCTACATTTTGGATAATATTGGTTGTTTCTGGTGCTAAAGCAGGGTGGTGGTGGTGGTGGTATTAGAGGGTTATGTTTTTGATTGAGTTTGTCACTATTTATGTATAGCCTAGCATTCACATTGCTTCACTAATCATCACCAAACTTGGTTAAAAGATCGATCATGGTGTAATTTAAAACTGATTTAATTTTGGGATATCTAAGTTAAAGGCCAAGATCACTATCACAGAAAAGATGAAAGTTAGATAATTTCAGTTATGTTTGTCATAGAGACTGTTTGCCAAAGAAATATTTTTTTATCATAATAGATTGGATGAAAATAGATATAAACAGAATGATTTGCACATGAATCGTATTTGTTGATAAATTTTTGTAGATTATTAATTCATTTATTTGAAGAAAAAAAATGCTGTCTCGTGTTGTCTGTTGTTTTTAATGGATTTTCAAATTGTCGTAAAATTAATCTCAATATTTGTTCATGCATCCCAATGTATCTCACTATGGCTATCAGACATTAAAAAATAGTTTCTTCAACAAAGAAGAATCGAGAGATCTTCAGCAACGCCATAAAATCTTTACAGTTAAAAAAATTGCCTGTATCACCCTGAGGAAGGCTCATGAAGCCAAAAATTTGGATAATTAAAAAAACGAATTAAAAAAAACATTTTTTTTTTAATTCGTTTTTTTGAAAAAACATCCTGCATCATGTTATCTGGTTACTTTACAGATTTTCAAATTTCTCATTAAAGCTATGCTTCTACTGTAGTAAAATTGGTCTCAATATTAATTTACAATGAATTAGTTGAATGATATGAAGAATGCCACCTTCTTTATTTCAAAGAATAAAAATCAAAAAATCTAATTTGGATCTTCTATTCTTGTTTACCATTTGTTTGTATTGTTGAAATTTATTGTTTGGTTTTCCTAATTCTTTTGTTTTTCAACTTTTTTCTAGATTTAAAGATCACCCTACCTTGAATGAACGGTATCTGCTGCTGTGTTTGTTAGGAAAAGGTGGTTTTAGTGAAGTACATAAGGTAGGTTATTTACATTTTCTATGTATAGCTCTATCTCTACTATTATATAAAAGGAATTTTGTCTGTGTGTATGTGAGATTGTTCTCTATGAACTCGACAGCGGCTGAAAAGATTTGTATAAAATTTCACACAAATGTACTTTATGTGCCTGGCATATGTTTTGTATAAGAATGTCTTCAATAAGTATTGATAACCGAAAAAATCTGATGAAGGAAAAAACAGGAGATTTTTACCAAAGTTAACACCTTACACAACCTAACATCACAAATGCATTTGAGAAGTTTTATTACCACAGAAATCGAAAATAAAATCAACAGTAGGTTCTTTTATATGATAGGGGCGCATTCAAAATGAACGTTTCTGTTTAAAGCACAACTTAAATTCAAGCCGTTATCATTGCACATATGGGCGATTTCATTGATTTCAATGATATTAAAAGTATGGGAGTGTGAAACATTCACTGATCATCATTGAATCCTAGACAACGTCGAGTTTCCCTGCTAGTGGATGTATATATTAAAAAAAATAACTATATTAGGTAATTTATTCCAAAAATATATTACTCTACCAAAAAAATCATGTAAACCACTCAGTAAAAATTTTTTTTAATGGAGGAGACGATAATAAATAAAATTATAAAACAGTATATTTATTTTTGTCCTCAAAAACTTAATAAGTCTCAAGAAGAAATTGAATTTCATGGAATCTTACTTCATTGATGTCTTATGTCTACGGATCAAATTCAATACAAATCTGATCTATTTGAATTGCCACACAGGAGTTTCTGCACCAAACACTTTATAATTTGGTAAAATATTCGTTAATTGATGCCTAATACCTATTTTTAAAATTTCAAAAAATAGTAGGTATCTAAATTTTTACTAAAGGCTTCCACTTTGTTTTTACCCTCTTTGTATAAAATTAAATTAAATATAGCCCACATTTGGACCTCTTACACCTAACAGTTTCAAAATTTATAATGATTAATTAATTAGTTTAAATGTGAATCCTGTGCATGCATACACACACACACGCGCGCACGCTCTTATATTTCGGATTTTCCTTTTAATTGAGCACTCTGCTGGATTTCTTTTTCCAAAAAAAACTAATCATATATATATATATATATATATATATATATATATAGGCAGCATTTTTTTCTCTATGCCATATTTCATTAAATAATTTTAATTTTCGTTTTTTGTCTATTAATTTTATTTTCGATCCTTTCCAACTTCCGAATAAGTCTCCACTTCTGGTGGGAACTGGCTGATGTAATCACCATATTTATTATAAGTCCAAGTACTTTCCAATCCTTCAGAATTCATCTTCAGGGATAAATTAATCTAACTGGTTTTGAACAATTTATGAATTCCCCCCCAAAAAATTTTCTGAAATATATTTATATATACTTTTGCCTGTAACATTAAAATAAGCAAACACTAGCATCAATCAGCAGCAGTTGGCGTTAGTATTTTTATTATTTATAAATAAGACAATTGTTTTTTCCCATAGTGAATTATGAATTAAAGGCTTCACGATGATTTAAAGATGCTGCATTGTAATGTCTTGATCACTCGTATTGTGATTGTAAACATACTCCACAGCATGTTTTGCTGGTGCATATATATGTAACATGTATGTATGCCATAATCAGGGGAGATGACAACGTTAGATTTTTGCAGTCCTTGCAAGGAGGTGACAATGTTCTTCTACATACAGCGCTTGGTATTCACAACCCATCTGGGTCTGATCAGGCTCACTGTTGCTTAACTTTGGTGATCTAGCAAAAACTGGTGTGTCAACGGGATTATACCCTATGTATGGCATACATACAGTTGTAGGATGCTTGGCCAAGGGAAGTAAGATGCAGGGAAAACTGAAAATATCCCTGGCTAGAGTCTGACCACTCAAGAGATTTCCTTTGTTCAAAACGTAAGTACCTCAGTGAATGGAAAAAGTCCTGTTGGGATCGCCTTCGTGAGAAAACCAATATGTAGGATTAGTTACAGATAATTTCTAAGAATGGAGATGTTACTTAGATGTTACTTTCTATAGAAGTCTTGAGCGGCCAACCTCTGAATAATGATCAGTAAAAAAAAGACCAAAACCAGTGAAGGAGGAAGAGTTCCCAGAGGAATAGAAGAGGAGGTGGTAATAGCTGGCCTTTCAAAGGAGAAGGAAGAAGGGGAGTTAAAGCTGGACTTTGGACAGAGCAGTTGGTTTTTAGGAGAGCTAATAAGTAGTTCAGCCAGTGTCCCTTTCTTGGCATAATGGGTCCTTTGGGTCTCTCATCTTATGTGATTCTATATGTTTCCATTTGGTCAATACAGATCTAATGCTGCAAACCTGTCAATAACTCAAATAAAATAATAAATATCTATTATTTGTTTATAAGTTTGACTTGTGGTTTTGGAATGAGGACGCTTTGATGCAGCACAGACTGGATCGATGAACAATTTTAGCCTGGCACAACATGTAGGAGGATCACAGTGGTGTATTAAGTGCATGGTGCATGTTCACAGTGATGACTTAATAATTTGTTTCTCACCATAGTTATCATATGTTGTATATCATGATGTCATCATAACAGTACAAATATAAAGGCTGCTTTGGTCTCTGAAAATAATAATTTGCATTATTTAGTCTTTAAATAAGTATATTTTTCTCTTGTTTTTTTTCCTCCCCCAGGGATTTGATTTAAAAGAACAGAGATATGTCGCCTGTAAGATACATCAACTTAACAAAGATTGGAAAGATGATAAAAAAGCAAATTATATCAAGTACGTATTTTCTCCTGCTCACTGCATTTTTTTTTTTATGATGTCATAATCCTACGCATATTATCTTCTTTATTTACATCATTTACTTATTTATAACAATAATGGATTGCCATAACATCTGTTGTTTCACCAATCACCTTACACTCATTAACTTTTATCCTCGAATGGCTTCCAGGCCTTGATAAGTGGTAACACTTTGTAAAAAAAAAAAAATCATGGTTTGTCATTAATTGCCTCAGTATATCAGGATACATTGATCCGACATATTTTAAGGATTTGTTATGGAATGCTTATTGGATCAGTTTTTCTCTGTGACTCATGGATCAGCTGATTCTGAATACAGCAACGATTTGCTTTTTGAAGTTGTCTTATCAATCAGTTTAGATTTTAAAACTAAAATTGTTATAGTCAGTTAACATACTTCCTAATTTCTAGTGTGGCTGCTACTGAAAGCAGTGACAAAGCAAATCTGTTCCTTCACTTTTATTGTTCTTCAGTATTTCTATTGTGAACCGATTTATTGAAATAAAATATAAGGAAAGGACATTACTGAAAAGTATGCAATAAAAATTAACAAAATTATGCATCTAAAAATAACACAATTAATCTCTATTTGCACTTAACAATAAAATTAAAAAAAATAAGTTTTTATTTTATTTGAAATTTTATAAGAAATATGTTTATGAAATTATGAAAATAAGTTGTTTATTTAAATTTATATAATAGATATGTTAATGAAAGTATAAAAATAAAATTATTGTAATCAAAATAACAAATGAAATTATTGAAATCAAAATAACAAAATTTTGAAAATTATAAAAAAAAAAAAGTATCCAATTTATTAAATAAAAAAAGAATGATCAGAAAAACATTAAAACAAAGTGTACATGCCCAGGGGAGATATAAGTGTGAAAAAAAAAAAAAAAAAAAAAAGCAAAGGAACTGATTTGCCTCATCATCATTTCTGGTGGCAGATACAGCGAAAATTAGGAAGTACATTAGCTGACTATTGCCACTAAAATTAACTCGGAATTTCTCCAGAAATTTGAGTACAATAGCAACTTTGATTTGTTTGCAGTCAGTTTCTGCTTCAGCATTATGTAACTCAAAAAGGGTTGATTTGCTGCTAAACAAAACCATAATAGGTTTCCTTGGAATACTTTATGAATCAATTGTCTCATTCTGATGCTGCCAGATCAGGCTGTCTGAAGATACTGGCTTCCTGACCTAAAATGCATTGATGTTGTTTTTTTTTTTGTTTTTTTTATTCCTTTGCCTATGCAAGACTAAATCATGTTCTGCAAATTCAAAAACAACAATTTGCCTTTACAAAACAACCAAACCAAACTAAACACCATGAATTTGAAACGTAAAAACTTTTTCCAAAATTACTGGTGGATTCAACTTTAGATAGCCTGAAAAGGGTTGGAATGCTATAAAACCAAACAACCAAATCAATTTTCTCAGGATGCTGCAAGTCTGAGAAGATACTTTACTGTAAATCTTTCGATTTGAATGAAATCACAAATGAAAGCCAGATTGTATTAGAATTTTACAATTTTCATCTTCTCAGAAATTTAAGATTATTATTTTAACATTTCTTTACTAATTTTTTTTTTTTTTTTTTTTTTTATTGATTAATTTTTTTATGATATTGAAATCCATAATTCTTATTCATAAACTTTTTCCTTTTCCATTTTTTTAGGCACGCATTGCGGGAGTATAATATACACAAAAGCCTTGACCATCCACGGATTGTACGGCTTTATGATGTGTTTGAAATAGATACTAATTCGTAAGTTAAATTTAAAAAAAAAAAAAAATTATTTTTCTTTGTTCACTGTTTGGATAAACTGAAAAAGAAATTTCCTTTTATAGAAAAGCTGTTGCAGACGGTTAATGTAGTTTTCTTGAAGCCTTTTTTTAAATGTATATATAAAGGAAATTTAAATTTATAGAAAGCAATACAATGCATAGATGTAACAGATAGACACAAAATGAAACAAATTAGATATATCTAATATAACAATAGAATGAGCTATGTAGATTCACATTTACTAATACAATATTTATGGGGGGGGGGGTTCTTATATTTTATACTTGGATTGTATTCTTACTTGTGTCAGCATGACCAGATGTAAGTTCTGTATTGTATAATATTTTGAGAAAATTTCTTTTTATCAGATATGTGTTTGACTTTAGTCCAAACGTGTATAAGGGGGCTATGTGCAGAATATGTTTTGGTGAACTTGACAAAGTTAGGTGACAATTTGAAGCAAAAAATAAGTGATGTTCGAGAAATAGTGTAAGTGATGCAAATAAAAGAGGGGGTTCGTGAATAAGGACGAGAAGCAGAAAAAGTCCCCCTTCTCTCTTTTTCATATTGATACAACCCCATCCCGGCCCTGTCGGTGGGGCATTAGAATACGCTGACTGCCCCCCTGCAGAAGGTAAAAGTCCCTCAATGGGGGGCCTGGATATGACCTTAAATTATATCCAGTGGTGAGGCCCCAGCTTGTGGGCTTTGGGGAGTGTGGAGCCACCCTTTAATTACCATTGCTCCCAGGTCCACTCTGACCCGGAGTGGTAGTACCTGTTAGGGTCCAAACTATGGGTTAAATAGAAACCAACGTGAAAACAACAAATATATTCTATTAAAAAAAGATTTTTCTTCAAAATCTTTGGATTCGGCATTAAATAACCCGAAAAGGGTTGATATGCCATAAAATAAAAACAACCAACCATCCAACCAACAACCCCATCCCTTTATTCACTTTTCAAAATTAACTATTTTTTCTGAATTTTTGAGATGAGGATTGATAATTATAGACAAAGAATCAGCATATATGCTAAGTGACAATCACCTAGTAAGCAGATCTGGTATAGAACTTAATACAGTATGGGAACCATTAATAATAAATAAGATCACCATTAAATATGTATATATTAGTATTGGGACGATTTATTGGAATTGGGAATTGACAAAATCAGAACTTTTTGGGGTATTGGAATCGGAAAAATTGGTACCTATTTTCCACTGCCAAAAATTATTTCTTTCATTATCTTTTTTTTTCCTTTGATTTTGTTTAACAAAATCTTTCACTGCTAGTAGTAATAATAAAATAATGAATATTTATTTTAAGCTACCAATGAAGCTAAAAGCTATAGATCACCTCCTACAAGTGTGCTTTTATGTTCAAGAAAATATATGCACTATTAACATGTGTCTTTGTCTTTATGATAATCAGACAAAAATAATAATTTTATAGTTAAATATTTAAATATTTATAGAGAATTGGAATCAGGAATTTAGTACAGAATACATAATTGTATCGGAATTGAGGAAAAATATTTGAATCATCCCATTACTAGTGTGTGTGTGTGTGTGTGTGTGTATGTGTATATATATATATATATATATATATATATATATATATATATATATATATATATACACACACACACACGGCACAATAACGTTGCCCCACCAGTTCTCACCAGATCACTGAAGTGTAGCAATTTTGAGCATGGCCAGTACCAGATGGGTGACCATTTGCAAAGGCGAGGCGCTGTATGTATCTCAAGGTAAAATACCAGTTTGGGAAACTGGTACAGTCTATCTTTCTCTCAAGAGTATATGGACCTCTCTGAATCCGTAGTGGGCAGCCCATCTAATGATGGTGTCACGATAAAAAAAATTCCCTTGATAGCCCTGGTGAAGCATCAAGTATTCAGCTACTGACAAGATTTGAATTACACTACAAACTCGTAGTGAGTTCAATCTTGGGTGCGGCCACATGTTATGGTATGTTATATATATATATATATATATATATATTAATAAGTTGACATCTATAATGATTAGTGATAAAATTGTACATTTAAAAACAGGCTCCCAAAATTCATACTAGAATTGTCCGCATAATGGATTAAGTAGGTAAAGTTCAGCTGGAGGTTAAAGGTTTAGTGCAATTCTATCCAAAGAATGCAATTGCGAATTACATGACACTTCTACTTTGTCATGATTGATGGAATTAAAGAAAGAGTTCTATTCGAAAATCTGTGCAGATTTCTGAGTTTGACAGAAAGATTCCACAGTTCGACAAGGTACATCTGAGGAAGGTAGGGGGTTGCATTTTCTGAAACGTTGTGCGAATAACACTAAAGATGAGAACAGTAATCTGAATAATCCAAATTACTTATTTTTTTGTTTATCAAGATGGAGGTGTAAATAAATAAATTTTAAAAAGATAAATAAAAAAAACTTATATTTTTGTATTTTTTTT
The DNA here is from genome assembly GCF_053919585.1 of Euprymna scolopes. Classification (NCBI taxonomy): domain Eukaryota; kingdom Metazoa; phylum Mollusca; class Cephalopoda; order Sepiida; family Sepiolidae; genus Euprymna; species Euprymna scolopes. The sequence continues at coordinate 37,978,428 of NC_136520.1, forward strand.
TTATGAAACAAATTCATCCTATTATTTAATTATTGGAATTCTTTGAAGCTGATTAATTTTTTTTAATTTATTTGCGGACTATTATCCTCATCTTTTATAGTTGTTGCTTAACAATGTTTCGGCTGACTATTCCTGTAGCCTTCGTCAGGTTGTTAACTGCGACGGGATACGAATGCTAAATCTTCAACTGTATCTTCAGCCTTCCATAGTTAAACAACAACCATAAAAGATGAAGATAATAGTCCACAAATAAATAAAAATTCATCCGAATATGTAAAAATTATAGAAGAAACAAATGATTGATTCTATTATAAAATTACATCTTCCTAAGCTCTTGCATATGGTATTCTAAACGTGTAATTAATGATGTTATATTCTGTTTAACTTATATCATTTTATATTTGTTTTTGTTTTACAGCTTCTGTACTGTGTTAGAATACTGTGATGGCAATGACTTGGATTTCTACCTCAAGCAGAACAAGTGCATCCCAGAGAAGGAGGCACGCTCGATTATCTGTCAGACAGTTAGTGCTCTCAAATATCTAAATGAAATTAAGCCTCCTGTGATACATTACGACTTGAAACCTGGTGAGTTGAAATTTTACATTTTTTTATTTTATCTTTTCATTTCTTTTTTACTTTTCCAAGTTTATAAAATGCATTAGTTTCTACTTATGCAGAATAAGGAATGCTGTCATTGGAATTTTCCAAGCAGTTTATGTAAAACACTAGAAAGTGCTGAATGAAATTGAGTTTTTTCATGCAAATGCTATCCAATTTTTCAATGAAAATATATCATTTCTGTTATATGAAGATAATTCAATCAAAAATTAATTGAAAAATAAAAACAATATTTTTTTGTTATAATGAAGAAAATACACAGAATAAGTATTGAAAATTTTTTACAAAACTTTAAGAAAATTAAAATTCAAATCAAGAAAAAAAAACACTCACTAAATATTTATTTTTCTGATAACAAACAACTAATAGCAAACAAAAATGTATATTTTATTTTTTATGATTTCCTTTACTATTTTCAATTCCAGATAAATATTTAGTTTTTTTTAACAACAATAACAGATAAATGTTTTCTTAATAATCCAACAATAACAGATAAATGTTTTCCAACAATAACAGATAAATGTTTTCCAACAATAACATAAATGTAATCCAACAATAACAGATAAATGTTTTCGTAATAATCCAACAATAACAGATAAATGTTTTCGTAATGATTTCTTGTATGATTTTTTTTCTTTTGGCTCAGTGTTTCAGCATCTTTTGGCATTTAACATAAACTGGCCGGAAATTTTTGTTGATAGCGTAGTCCTTATTTTGCATAAGTACCCACCAAAATGAATGACTTTTTTATATTTATTAATTTTCAATGCACTCGACCTTTGGGTTTTCAAAATATTTTATTAGCAGAGACTTTTTATTCATTTATTTTCTGCTATGCACAATTTTTCTTCTCTAATTTGTTCACGATATTTTGCAGTTGCCATGCTTATTCAGTTTTACCCTAATATTAGAAAATTATGATTGCACAAAAACTATATTATATATTTATCTGTTAGGTAAAAAAAAGCTATACACTAAAATTTAAACAAATTAATCCAGCATTTTTGTTTAAAAAAAATAAAAAAAAAATCAACCCCAATACAAACATATCATTAACATTATGTTCAGTATAGTTGCTGGACTCAGCTATTTTGAAGTCTGATTTTAACAATATCAGATTTGAATGAAATTTAATTGAAATAAAACGCTCTCAAAGGCTTTACCCCCACCCCTCTTTCAAACACACTTAATATATGCTGCTAAGTAGAAAAGGTAACTTTTATTGCCTTCGATAACAGTTACTTGTTGAATTTTTTTCATCCCTTCTTTTCTTGTTAACTATGCAGCATAATTACCAGGATAGATAGCAGTCACATATTTTGGTTTCTTCAATACCTATAAGTTGAACATTTGGTATGTCTATAAATTAATCTCAATATCTAAAAAAGAAAATAGCAGAAAAATGTTATCATGTACATACCTGTTAGGTTAAAAAAGGTTGTACATCAAAATTTATGCAAATTCATCCAGTTTTTATAAAATAACATTTTATCAGTAAACAATTTTGAGCTGGTATTATTACAATAACTGTGTTATACGTAAAGTTTGAATTATGTCCCTTGGCTGTTCACCTTAATGTAAGACTTTTGTGTTATAATGTGATTTTTCTTGTTAAAAAAATTGTTGATTAATTTGGATAATTTTTGGTGTAGTGTCTTTTTTTTTTTTTCAACTTAACACATAAGTATATAAATTTTTTTGTGCCATTTTGTCTATTTTCTTTTTACAAACAGTTTTTAATATTAGGGTAAAACTGTATTAAATGCAGCAATTGACTTCTGCAAGTCCAGGTAAACCTATAATTAGTGTCGGATGGCATTAGAGTTGCCGGACATTTTTTATCATTATTGGTAAGCACTATTACACTGTCTCAAAGAAATGGCAAATTGGATTAGACTTTTTGTCAACATAACCAAAACAGAACAAATTCTCCTGAACAAACATAGAAATATATTTTCCCTAAAAGAGACTTGTTTCAAATATGTTGATGATTTTGCCTAGATTGTCAGTAAATGTGAAAAAAATAATTGAACGGGAATGAATTAAATATGCAAATCAGTAAGGCCTGGGCTAGAATAGACAAGATAAAAACAATTTGGAAGTCAAATCTTCCTTATCAAGATGAAACATGATTTCTTTGAAACAATTTTTACATCAGTTCTGGAAGCAGTATTCAGACTTTTTACCAAAACATTGTAGAATAAACTTGACGAAGTGTACACCTGAATGCAGCATCCCATAGTTAAATAACTTTATGGGTATACTTTTCTTGGGTCTCAATCCTAATTGAAGAGAGAGGAACTAGATTTGCTGATCACTGCTAGAGGTTTATAAATGAAATTGTCAGATGTTGTTTTGTGGATGGCAAGACAGAGATGGGAAATTGCACAGAAATTCCATGAAACCACTAACAGAGGACTCGCAACGCATCTATGAAGACTTACCTGGTGTAATGGCAACTAGAGCGAGATAGTGTATGAGAGTCAAGGAGATATCTAATACTAGTACAACTGTATTATGTGAAATTTTGAAACAAAATAAGAACTACTTATTTATTATTAAGATATACAATGATTCTTAGAGTTGTCTGTCGACTTATCAGCTAGCCAAAATCGCATTGTGATGCTAAGGACCCCACCATCACCACCACCAAAAAAGTGTTAGAAAGTGAAAATAAAAAGAAAGGAAGTGAGCTTGGTAGAAAGGCAATAAGGAGGAAGTTGTTCATCAAGGCACACAAAGGCAGCTGAAATAGGATTATTAATCAAGGTGTAGTTGGCAACTGAGACAAAAGACCAGACATAGAGGTGAAGATATTTAGAGTTAGTTTTGCAACAGTTAGAGATAGTTTGTGGATAGTTTTGAAAGTTGGAGTGAGCTTTGTAACAATTTTCATTTTACGGACAATCTTGAGTTTGCAACAGTTGAGGACTGCTTCTAGTTGAACTCGGGTTGAGTCTTGGACCAGATTGGGGGAGTTTTAGGAGGATGAAAGAAGTTGATATCAACCGGCGACAAAGAGACCTCGATGGATGACTAAAATATGGACCTTAGTGTTTAGAGGGTCATTTTCTGCGATGGTGGCACACACAATCCAATTAATATCTACGAAATATGTCGGAGTTAGTGTTTTCTGTGTTTTGGATTTTTTAAATTTTTTATACTTCTCAGCACTTCTCAGCAGCTGCCAGTATGAGAAACGATCAAGCAAGAGAAGAGAAAATGAAAGAGCCGGGAATTACATTACACTCAATAGCATGGGAGTTGACAAATCTTGTTGAATGGTAGAGCACACCGTTGCACAAGATTACCGTATTGGTTCAGTATAAGTCAACATAAAACAGTCAAAGAAATCTGCTTGTTGACAGAAAAATTCATCTCAAATCGGTCACCGTTTTTAAAAGATTGACAAATTTAATTTACTACTATCATGACATCTAAATGCACACAATTATCAATGTGTATATTCAGGCACAACATGATTTAATCACCATTAATTATTGGAATTAATTAATCCTAATATATTGTTTTAAGATTCGTCTTTAATTGCATTACTCAAACTGTTATTCTATTTGTAACATGAAGTAATTGAAACAATACCTTATTAAAAAATAATAATTAGAGATTCTTTGTTCATTTTATTTTATTTAATTTTTTTTTTTTTTTACAGGTAATATTTTACTGGGTAGTGGGTCAGTGAGTGGAGAGATTAAAATTACAGACTTTGGTCTTAGCAAGATCATGGATGATGAGAATTATTCTGATGCAGGCATGGACCTAACGTCGCAAGGTGCTGGTACTTATTGGTATGTTATTTTTTTATCTTCCTTGTTTATTTTTTGCTAAGATGATCGTAGTTTAGCAATCAGTCTCTTGAAAGTTTAACAGGGAAGTCATGAGAAGGCTTGCTACATAACCCCATGGATCTGCTGCAATGGTCACCGTCTAGCTCACGAAGACATGCAGGACAATTACTGACAACCTGAAATCGACCAACCTGCCATCTGTCTACAGTATGTCTGCTGCAGATTCGTTGAGAACTGATAGTGAAAGCAGAGCGTGACAAGCAGAGCAACAACAATCACCATCCCCTATTTGAATATCAAGAGGTACCACAACGACTACTGCCACTGTCACCGGATGAACAACACCAGCGTCTTTCCGCCTGCATTGGTGGGATGAGTCGATAAAAGAACAACAACAACAGAGCTCTTCCAGCACCAAAAGACCCCCCCCCCACCAGGCTCTGAACTCCCTCGGAAAGAGTGGGTAACACTCAACTGAGTCTGAATGAAGGTTGCAAAAACACTGTACAACCTTCACAAGTAGGGCTATGTGCAGGACATTCTGTGTCCCTGTTGTGCCAATGTGCAGATTATCAAACACATCCTTACAGACTGTCCCCTAAGTTAGGCATGCTTTGATGCGGATCTGAGGGGTATTTTAGACACTGCACGACAACTGACCTCGCGATGGAGTCAAATTCTATGGTTATGGTCTTCCTTGTTTTCCAAAAACTTGTTAAAATTACTTTTTGTATGGTTTCCAAAAAAAAAAAAAAAAAAAAAATCTTTGAATTTATATAAAGTAATTATTATATTACTTTTCCAAAAATGGGTTTCTGGTATAATATATGGTAACACCCCAACAAAACAATGGTCCCCAAAGAATCTTTAATAAAATTGATTCATCTCCAGAATTCCCCCTATATTACAAAAGAAAAACGGTTGTATAATTATATTATGGGGTTTGTGTTCACACAAGCTATTCATAAAGTGGAGCTATGTCAGATTTTTTTTTAGTGTTACATCAATATACAAGATGGAGGATCCAACTGTGGAATTTCCACAAATCCTGCTAGTTATCTATTATTATACTAAAGCTAAGTTAATCAACGTTTGTTTCTCAAAAAAAATTTTTTTTCGATATATTTTAATTACATATATATAATATTAATATACATGCTAAAATATTCTTTAGGTTTGGGATTGAGTTATGTGTATAAAAAAACTTTAATTATTGGTGCTTGTGCATTATAATTGGATATTTAAAAAATAAGCAACAATAATGAATTTTATGTAAAAATGCTATTACGTAATTATGCGTCAAAATTAGTAAAAATTACAAAAATTACAAAAAATGATCAAATAGATCTATTTTTTGCAAAGAATTACTCCCAAGTGGTATCTGTTCTGTAATTTGTCCTTGGTTAACGTAGGGGAAACCCTTCATACTGAGACAATTACTATTTATTTGGAAACTGCCAGAGTGTCCCCTTTTTGGGGGAGCTTATTTTCCCCCCACATCAAAAACGACATTGTGTCTAATTTTCTTTTATGGGGAAGCAAATAAATAAAACCATTTTCTAATTTGAAATTGCAAAAGTTAACTGAAAACAAGGGAGATAAGTCCGTTTATAATGCGGAATTAGCCCCAATAGAATAAACCGATAAAACTACATTATTTCATAAATTTTATTTTTTCTTAATTATTTTTCTACACAATCATTTTTCGTAATTTTTTAAATATTTACTAATTTACTATATGGCACATAATTACGTAATACTGTTTTTACTTAAAATGCATTGTTTTGGTATCCAATTATAATGCACAAGCACTAAACAAATTCCTACTGTTTACACAAGGCTGGCTTAAAATTTTTCATACTAAACACAGATGTTAATATAAGATTGAAAATTCTGAATGAATTCAAAACAATCATTGACAAAGGCAATTCTCAATTAGTCGATTCTATTTTTTATTTCATCAAATTTCTTGAGGTAAAATAGAGATTCTTATTCAATCAACCAAATCGATAAATAAAACTATAAAACACACTTCAACTAAGGAAATGACATCCAAAGAAAGTCAATTGCATTTCAGGCTATGTAGTTTAAAGATCCGGCTAAAAATAGGTTATATTGGAAACCAATGTCTGAAAACCATCCAACACGACAGTATATAAAGCAAACATAAAACCAATGATAATGACGAAAACTGAAAATTTTTAATTCATTTTTCTAAATTATGCATCATATATTTATTTTTAACTCACGCGAAACATATATTTGGATGGTAAGGCTGTTGAGATTGTCCAGAAGTTTTTTTACCTTGCTGATACAATTGGAGCAGAAAGAAGTAGCGGTGATGGTGTGATAGCAATTGTTAGGAGTGGATACATTAAGGTTAGGGAAGTTTTGCCATTACTAACCAGCAGAACGTTAACATTGTTGAACAAGCAAAAAGCTGATCAGGCAAGTGCGCAAAGTGTGATGATGTATGGAATTGAGATATGATCTGTGAGAGTTGAGGACATGTGTTGCATGTAGAGAAATGATATGATGTATGCGTAATGGGAGTGTTAAAGACACACTCAGATCTGATGACCTCAGAGAAAGATTAAATCTGTATAGTATAGAGTAATGTGTGCAAAACAGGAGACTTCATTGGTTTGGTTTCATTGAAAAAAAAAACAGATGAGCTGTTGCGTTCGTATATGTAGAACAGTTGAGATAATAGGATCGGTTTGCAGGGAAAGCCAAGGAAAATATGGAAGGAATTGATAAGGATATACTTGAGAGGAAGTGTTATAAAAACTTGACCTGAGATAGGTTAGTTTGGAAGTTTATTTCTAAAAGTCAACATATAAAACAAACATTAAACCAAACATGACGGACAAATGTTTGTTGTTTTTTAATTTTCTTTTTATTTATTTATTTTGACATCTCTTATCTTAATCAGTAGTCTTCTTTCAACTTTAAAAAAAAAAAAAGTCATTGAAATAAATTAAAACAAAATCATTATTGTAATAACATTTTTAATTCTATTTTTTGCCTTTCAGGTATTTGCCACCCGAATGTTTTGTGGTTGGCAAAACTCCTCCAAAAATTTCTTCCCGAGTCGATGTCTGGTCTGTAGGTGTGATATTTTACCAGTGCCTATATGGTAAAAAGGTAACGATAAATTCTTTTGCCGTTTTGCCGTCAGTTATTTATTTATTTATTTATTTTAAGAAAAGAAGATAAGCATTTTTTTTTTTTTTTTTCATTTATTCCCAATTTATTGTCATGATTTCATCTGTAGATGTGATATTCAGTGTTTATAGCGTATCGATAAAAACAGCATCAGAATCATTTCTAAAAAATCTTTTCTTATTTTATCAAGAGTGAACTTTTACAGGAGTGAGGGTAAGTAATGAAGAAATATCCATCCTCTCTTTTTTTTTTTTTAAATCCTCAAGTTAATCTGTTTAAAAGATCCACAGAACTTTGGTGCTACTGCAACTCAGTCAGAGACATGAGTAAATGGTCACTCTGGTAACCCAAAACCAATAAAACCGCTGTGAACAATAAGAAATATTGAAACACAAGTGTACAACAATAATAAAAGCAAAAAGTTATGTTACTCTTATTGGGAAGAAAAGACAAGTTGATGGTTTGACTTTGACAATTTTGCTAAGATTAGAAATTTACTTTGTGCTTTTCTCCCTTAGTGGAGATTGAATTTGAGAGAATATTTCTTGGTCTTTTTTTTATTCTTTCTTTTGATGAATCACCGACTTCTGACTCTTTCCCCACGTTCTCCTTATCTATCTCAAGGACTGACTTTCTGAGGATCCTTTCAAGAGTCTTTTATAAGTATTTCAAAGTTTTAGGGCAGTTATTATTGGCTAACTAATTACAGACTGTTTTATGTCTTCTGATATTTTATAACGGATCAGATAATGAAAACTTTCATTTCATCTATGTAGAAGAAACCTCTAGTCAAGCCACATTATGTTGGATTGGCTATTCTAGGAATAGTATGTGTTACCAATTGTTGATACGTAAGTATATTATCAGATATAGAAGGTGCACTTTTTTTTTATATATTATCAGATATAGAAGGTGCACTTTTTTTTTATATTATCAGATATAGAAGGTGCACTTTTTTTTTATATTATCAGATATAGAAGGTGCACTTTTTTTTATATTATTAGATATAGAAGGTGCACTTTTTTTTTATATATTATCAGATATAGAAGGTGCACTTTTTTTTATATATTATCAGATATAGAAGGTGCACTGTTTTTTATATATATTATCAGATATAGAAGGTGCACTTTTTTTTTATATATTATCAGATATAGAAGGTGCACTTTTTTTTTTTTATATTATCAGATATAGAAGGTGCACTTTTTTTTATATATATTATCAGATATAGAAGGTGCACTTTTTTTTTTATATATTATCAGATATAGAAGGGGCACTTTTTTTTTATATTATCAGATATAGAAGGTGCACTTTTTTTTTATATTATTAGATATAGAAGGTGCACTTTTTTTTATATTATTAGATATAGAAGGTGCACTTTTTTTTTAATATATTATCAGATATAGAAGGTGCACTTTTTTTTTTTATATTATCAGATATAGAAGGTGCACTTTTTTTTTTATATTATCAGATATAGAAGGTGCACTTTTTTTTATATTATTAGATATAGAAGGTGCACTTTTTTTTTATATTATCAGATATAGAAGGTGCACTTTTTTTTTATATTATGAGATATAGAAGGTGCACTTTTTTTTATATTATCAGATATAGAAGGTGCACTTTTTTTATATTATCAGATATAGAAGGTGCACTTTTTTTTATATTATCAGATATAGAAGGTGCACTTTTTTTTATATATATTATCAGATATAGAAGGTGCACTTTTTTTTTATATTATCAGATATAGAAGGTGCACTTTTTTTATATATTATCAGATATAGAAGGTGCACTTTTTTTTTATATTATCAGATATAGAAGGTGCACTTTTTTTTAATATTATCAGATATAGAAGGTGCACTTTTTTTATATTATCAGATATAGAAGGTGCACTTTTTTATATTATCAGATATAGAAGGTGCACTTTTTTTTTATATTATCAGATATAGAAGGTGCACTTTTTTTATATATTATCAGATATAGAAGGTGCACTTTTTTTTTATATTATCAGATATAGAAGGTGCCCTTTTTTTATATTATTAGATATAGAAGGTGCACTTTTTTTTATATTATCAGATATAGAAGGTGCACTTTTTTTTTATATTATCAGATATAGAAGGTGCACTTTTTTTTTATATTATCAGATATAGAAGGTGCACTTTTTTTTTATATATTATCAGATATAGAAGGTGCACTTTTTTTTTTATATATTATCAGATATAGAAGGTGCACTTTTTTTTATATTATCAGATATAGAAGGTGCACTTTTTTTTTATATATTATCAGATATAGAAGGTGCACTTTTTTTTTATATTATAAGATATAGAAGGTGCACTTTTTTTTTATATTATCAGATATAGAAGGTGCACTTTTTTTTTTATATATTATCAGATATAGAAGGTGCACTTTTTTTTTATATTATCAGATATAGTAGGTGCAATTTTTTTTTTATATATTATCAGATATAGAAGGTGCACTTTTTTTATATATATTATCAGATATAGAAGGTGCACTTTTTTTTATATATATTATAAGATATAGAAGGTGCACTTTTTTTTTTATATATTATCAGATATAGAAGGTGCACTTTTTTTTTTATATTATCAGATATAGAAGGTGCACTTTTTTTTATATTATCAGATATAGAAGGTGCACTTTTTTTTTTATATTATCAGATATAGAAGGTGCACTTTTTTTTATATTATCAGATATAGAAGGTGCACTTTTTTTTATATGATCAGATATAGAAGGTGCACTTTTTTTTTATATTATAAGATATAGAAGGTGCACTTTTTTTTTATATTATCAGATATAGAAGGTGCACTTTTTTTTTTATATTATCAGATATAGAAGGTGCACTTTTTTTTATATTATCAGATATAGAAGGTGCACTTTTTTTTATATTATCAGATATAGAAGGTGCACTTTTTTTTTATATTATCAGATATAGAAGGTGCACTTTTTTTATATTATCAGATATAGAAGGTGCACTTTTTTTTATATTATCAGATATGGAAGGTGCACTTTTTTTTATATTATCAGATATGGAAGGTGCACTTTTTTATTTTATATTATCAGATATAGAAGGTGCACTTTTTTTTTTATATTATCAGATATAGAAGGTGCACTTTTTTTTATATTATCAGATATAGAAGGTGCACTTTTTTTTTTAAATATATTATCAGATATAGAAGGTGCACTTTTTTTTTATATATTATCAGATATAGAAGGTGCCTTTTTTTTTTATATTATCAGATATAGAAGGTGAACTTTTTTTTTATATTATCAGATATAGAAGGTGCACTTTTTTTTTTTATATATTATCAGATAAAGAAGGTGCACTTTTTTTTATATATATTATCAGATATAGAAGGTGCACTTTTTTTTTTATATATTATCAGATATAGAAGGTGCACTTTTTTTTTATATTATCAGATATAGAAGGTGCACTTTTTTTTATATTATTAGATATAGAAGGTGCACTTTTTTTTATATTATCAGATATAGAAGGTGCACTTTTTTTATATTATCAGATATAGAAGGTGCACTTTTTTTTTATATTATCAGATATAGAAGGTGCACTTTTTTTTTATATATTATCAGATATAGAAGGTGCACTTTTTTTTATATATTATCAGATATAGAAGGTGCACTTTTTTTTATATTATCAGATATAGAAGGTGCACTTTTTTTTTATATATTATCAGATATAGAAGGTGCACTTTTTTTTTATATTATAAGATATAGAAGGTGCACTTTTTTTTATATTATCAGATATAGAAGGTGCACTTTTTTTTTATATTATCAGATATAGAAGGTGCACTTTTTTTTTTATATATTATCAGATATAGAAGGTGCACTTTTTTTTTATATTATCAGATATAGAAGGTGCACTTTTTTTTTTATATATTATCAGATATAGAAGGTGCACTTTTTTTATATATATTATCAGATATAGAGGGTGCACTTTTTTTTATATATATTATCAGATATAGAAGGTGCACTTTTTTTTTATATTATAAGATATAGAAGGTGCACTTTTTTTTTTTATATATTATCAGATATAGAAGGTGCACTTTTTTTTTTATATTATCAGATATAGAAGGTGCACTTTTTTTTATATTATCAGATATAGAAGGTGCACTTTTTTTTATATTATCAGATATAGAAGGTGCACTTTTTTTTATATTATCAGATATAGAAGGTGCACTTTTTTTTATATTATCAGATATAGAAGGTGCACTTTTTTTTATATTATCAGATATAGAAGGTGCACTTTTTTTTTATATTATAAGATATAGAAGGTGCACTTTTTTTTATATTATCAGATATAGAAGGTGCACTTTTTTTTATATTATCAGATATAGAAGGTGCACTTTTTTTTTATATTATCAGATATAGAAGGTGCACTTTTTTTATATTATCAGATATAGAAGGTGCACTTTTTTTTATATTATCAGATATAGAAGGTGCACTTTTTTTATATTATCAGATATAGAAGGTGCACTTTTTTTATATTATCAGATATAGAAGGTGCACTTTTTTTTATATTATCAGATATGGAAGGTGCACTTTTTTTTATATTATCAGATATGGAAGGTGCACTTTTTTATTTTATATTATCAGATATAGAAGGTGCACTTTTTTTTTATATTATCAGATATAGAAGGTGCACTTTTTTTTTTATATTATCAGATATAGAAGGTGCACTTTTTTTTTTATATTATCAGATATAGAAGGTGCACTTTTTTTTTTATATTATCAGATATAGAAGGTGCACTTTTTTTTTTTAATATATTATCAGATATAGAAGGTGCACTTTTTTTTTATATATTATCAGATATAGAAGGTGCCTTTTTTTTTATATTATCAGATATAGAAGGTGAACTTTTTTTTTATATTATCAGATATAGAAGGTGCACTTTTTTTTTTTTATATATTATCAGATAAAGAAGGTGCACTTTTTTTTATATATATTATCAGATATAGAAGGTGCACTTTTTTTTTTATATATTATCAGATATAGAAGGTGCACTTTTTTTTTATATTATCAGATATAGAAGGTGCACTTTTTTTTTAATATATTATCAGATATAGAAGGTGCACTTTTTTAATATATATTATCAGATATAGAAGGTGCACTTTTTTTTAAATATATTATCAGATATAGAAAGTGCACTTTTTTTTTTATATATTATCAGATATAGAAGGTGCACTTTTTTTTTAATATATTATCAGATATAGAAGGTGCACTTTTTTTTTATATTATCAGATATAGAAGGTGCACTTTTTTTTTATATTATCAGATATAGAAGGTGCACTTTTTTTTTTTATATTATCAGATATAGAAGGTGCACTTTTTTTTTTTTATATTATCAGATATAGAAGGTGCACTTTTTAACTTGTTTAAATCATAAACACAATTTGGTCATCAGTTGGATAGCTTGATTTTTTTTTCAATTCATGATTAAAATCCTTGATTCCAAAATTATTGTTTTTTTGTTTTTTTTACACAGGAATCACCACTTATCAAGGCCAATCGAGGATAAGGATTAATGGATATACTTTAGTTAATGTGATTATAGTGTAGTAAACATAAGTAGTGGGAATTTTGTAAATTGGATTACTTAGGGGGACGATTCATCAAGAATTTGTTTATGTTGGACTTGATTGTAGTCAGCTGGAAACCAGGCAATCAGAAGAAAGTTCCACAGGCGTGCAGTTCTAAGAAAGAAGCTTTGTTCATGGAATCTATGTTTAGATTTAGGCACAGAAAAAGAGTGTGGAAAATTATTGATAGTGGTTTTGGCCAGACGTGTGTTTTTTGTGAAAGTTTGGTAAGAGGGGACCATAGATTGAAGCTCAGCTGAGCATTTGCCATGAAAATAACGATCAAGCAGAGACAGGCAAAATTATTGTTAAATAATCAAGTAGGGTAATGGACCCTTCATGACTTTATATTGCAAGAGATTCGGTATATTTTATACAATGATTTTTGTATTTCATCCGTTCGTTTTTAATCAATCTGACCTTTCAATTATAATTGAAATAAGTCATTCATATGACTTGAAAATAAAATCATTAATTTCAAACCAAATTTATAATTGAGGTAATAGGTAATAGTCAACTAACATACTTCCTAACTTACAGTGTGTCTGCTACTGGAACTATAAACAAAGCAAATCAGTGCCTTCACTTTTATTGTTCTTCAGTAGTTCTATTGTGAAGTGATTTATTGAAATCTATATATATAAAAGCGAAAATGTGTGTATGTATGTTCGCTTTTTGTGTATGTCTGCAAAAGGCTTTTTTCGTCGGCCTTCTCGCTCGGCTCACTTCTTCTTAAAACTTTTTATATCACGTCTAAATGATAATATCTACGACTTAAGAACGAGGATCGCATGTGTATTTAATTTGCCCGACTTTCACGCGCTATATTTTCCAGATATTTCAATCGCCGCGTGTTTCTTTCGCTTTTCAGTATAAAACAAGCAAAAACTGGCTTGCAGCCGCGTCATGTTTCAAGATCAAACATCATGCGACTTAAATTTCTCGCACCCGTTAATTTCATTCTATAAACGTTAAATTAAGATGCTTTTCATTCCTCTCGTGGCCAAGATGGTTAGGTCCCAGGGTTTTTTTTCCATTTCGTTTCCACCTCCAAGTCAAAGGTTCGGGTTTCAAGCCTACTTTGCTACTAAAACTTTTTTTTCTCTTTTACTCTTTTACACCTCCAAACACCCGGCCAACGTTTTTTTTTTTTAAAACAGGGTTGTTTTGATCACCCCACCCCCTCCCAACACATACACCTACAAACACCCGGGCCATGCTGGGTACCCCCTGCTAGTAAAATATAAAAGGACATTATTGAAAAATATACAATAAAAATTAACAAAATTATACAGATAAAAATAACACAATTAGTCTTTATTTATTTGTTTTTAATAATTCTTTTTAAGAAAGAGCACAAAAAGCGTTTTCAATAAGTCTTAAAAAAATAAAACTAATATCAATAATTCTTAATTAGAATAAGACCAAAAAACTTTTCAATGATTATTAAATAAAAAATGAACGGTCAGAAAAACGGAATTAAAAAAAAAAAAAAGTATATGTACGGAGGAGATACAGGCGTGGGAGAAAAATGCAAAGGAACTGATTTGCCGTGTCACTGCTTCCGGTAGCAGACACACCAGAAGTTAGGAAGTACGTGAGATGACTATTAAAATAATGACAGTATTTGTCATCCAAAAGTGTTAGGACTATTGAGCGCAAAGTCATTCTTGTAATAAAAAAATTATCTAAAAAGGGATGGCAAAAGAAATAACTATCAAAGAGAAAATAAAATTGTGAATATTAACTGTAGTTGTCCCAAGCAAAAATTGGCAGCATCAATCTAGTCAAAGATTTTCCAGGTAAATAATGGTAATATTAATCCAGTTAGGGTCAGCAGAGTGTAGTTCCTTTCTCATGTCAAGACAAAAAGCTCTGACTGAAAAATTCCAAGAGATTCAGTATATTTTATACAATGATTTTTGTATTTGATTCCTTTGTTTTTATCACCTCTGGCTATAAATATAATCATCCAAATGTTTGTGATCCTATTTGGATAATATGCCAAAAATATTGCAACATCAACCTACCTATCTTTTCATTAATTCCATCATTAAATTTAACTTTATTTATCAAGTTTATTTATTGAATCAGCAAAATACATTGTTGCGTCACAACAAGAAAGTTTCTTAGGTCGGATTCAATTCTTTTAAAATTTCAGACATCAGCACTGAATATTTTGACTATCGGTTTCAAAGCACTCATACTTAAGCAACATTATTTCATACAGTTATATTTTATTGAATAAGATATACATTGTGTGTGTATTAAATTTATTGTTGATTATTTTCAACATTTCAAAAATCTCTTTGTACCACCATAGCAAATGTGCAATGCACAGCTGATAGGAAAACGACACGTTAATCAGTGAAGAAGAAAAGAAGATTCTGTTCAGCGATAAATAGTCGAGCACTATTTGCAAACATTTACAAGAAAGTAAATTCAGATTTTTGGAGAATTCTTTGAAACTATTAAATAATCTTATTTGTAATTTACATCAATTACTAGCCTAGGTGCCCAGTGTTGCCCGGGTGTTTGGAGATGTGTGTTGAGCAAAAAAAAAATAAATAAATTAAAAAAATAAAAAAAGTGGTAGTAGGTAGGCAGGCTCGAACCCGTGATGCGAAGGTGAAAAAGAAAATGAAAGAAAATCTGACGTCTTACCGCTAGGCCATGACGTGACAGGAAGTTCGGAACATCAACATTAGGCAAAGTCAATTCAATCGATACAATGACTTGCAAAAATGGCACGCAAAAAATCGACTCATCCTTGTAGAAAACTGCCTAGTTGAGGATAACGGAATTCATGTTTTTGGCCAATTTTTCGATATTTGTCGTTCGAGACGTCAAGCTTCAAAATGATACTGATCTTGTGAAAATCTGTCGCCTTTGTCGAAAATATTAGGCAGACATCCAAACATATATACATACATACATTTAAACAGACAGCTGAGATTTATATTATAGATGTCCAGTTATCAATGATAGACAATACTTTTTCTTTAAGTATTTTGTAATGATAATAATAATAATAATAATAATAATAATAATAATGCTATGATATATATTGGTTTACTATAATAAATCTAATAATTTTGTCTCTGTTTTACTTTTTTCCTCATAATGTCTGTATTTTTACAAGAATCTTTTTTTTATTTTTCCTTTATTACACAGCCTTTTGGGCACAACTTGTCTCAAGCAGCCATTCTTGAAGAAAACACAATATTGAAAGCTACAGATGTGGAATTCCCTTCCCGGCCACCTGTTAGTAGTGAAGCTAAGGTAAGTAAATCAAATAACAATACCACACATTAGAATTATTCTCGAATCCCTCTATATAAAAGACAAGGATTATCTGTCTGTCTGTCCACATTTCCCATCCAATGTATGGCCCTCTAAGAGCAGTAAAATATGCTGACTGCAGAGGTCTAAGATAACCCCTAATAGAGTCACCTGTTGGCTGTGGATGGAGATGCCTGAAAATGGAATCCTGGTGACTGAGCAATTTTAGTTGCTTGTTGTCACATGATTTGCAACATTCCACTTTAGTCATTACTTCGGTATAAGAGACCTTATATGATCAACTTATCATGTCAAGCTCTATAATGTATAGCCTATTCTAAATTTACATTTGACATCACACATCTTCCCTAATCCGTCACTAATACATGACTAATTCATTTTCAAATGTATGTTCAGACATGGTCTATCAGCTCTCATCAGTAAGTTGATGAACTTCTGACAATCACTCGACTATGTTGGCTTCACCACATTGAGAGAATCTACTCTTGAAATTGAAAATGAATTAAGATGGAAGGTCGGAGGTAAGTTGGACAACTCGAAAAAGCTTGAATGCTTACCATTAACAAGGATCTTAGGAGAGTTTAAATGTGACCAATTCTCAAGATAGGTCCAAAATTGGGACGTTTTCTGATAGTCTTCAATCTGTCTCAAAGATTCAAATTGAAGCCTATTAGAAAACATCAGACCTCTGACCAACGCAAATAAGGTGATAAAATGGATGATGGTGATGATGATGATTGGGAGAAAACAGTGGCTAACTAGGATGGATGAATTTGAAGGGTAAAGAATTAAACATGTTTGTTTTACTCCTGATGTTCCGAATGACTTAGATTAGAAACTAAGGAATTACAGAGGTACTAGTATATCATCTGGTTTTCCTCATACAATATTCCAATTTAAGACTTATATGGTGAGTGAAGTAGTGCATCATCATCATATTTGGTTTAACGTATCTTTTACCTGCTGGCATGTGTTAGATGGTCGGGTGAGCAGTAAGATCAGGAATGGAATACAAGAAATTCTCGGAACTTCCTCAGATTTTTAATAGGAGAGAGAGACTTTCTCAACTTCACACTGACTATACAAAATTCCCACATTTCTTGCTGCTTGAAAAAAAAGAACCACTGTAATGTTCAGTGACTCATGTTTGATATCCAGGGAGACATTTTGATAGAATGTATTCATTTTATCTTGATAGGACAAAGGTACTGCAACATGAACACTATGAAGGAATTGTTTGATGACATTAGGATAGAACTTATAGTATCTTCTTTTTGAAGACAATAGACTATACTCAAAATTTACTGTCTAAGAAATAAAAGTAAAAAATGAGTAAATAAATGAAACTTGGCACAACTCTGAATGAAAAACCAGCATAAATCTTGTACAAAATAAACAGACGTTGGCATTAAATGAATCACAAACGACTAAACCAAACGCTATCGTAATGTAATTCTGTTTCATCAGACTTTGAATTCTTTTTGTAGAATTAAATTAATTGAGCACTTCACTATCTTAAATTTTCTGAACTCATTCTCTCCAACAATCTCCATCTGCAAGTTAGATCCCTTCCTTTCTACAAGTTGGTCCATGCAGATGTGATGAGATCTCCCAACTAATCTTTTTCTACATAATGGATTCCATTCAATCAAAAGTTCTGACGTATTTCTGGAATGACCAGCAAGCCAAAATCTTCATTCTTTTAGTGAGCATGTGAAAGGTCAAAGGTGCCACTATAAGCATTTCTTTCTTAGTTTTTTGGTCTTATTTTAATTAAGAATTATTGATATTAGTTGGGTTTTTTTTTAAGAATTATTGCAAACACTTTTTGTGCTCTTTTTTTAAAAAGAATTATTAAAAACAAGTAAATAAATAAATAAAGACTAATTGTGTTATTTTTATCTGTATAATTTTATTAATTTTTATTGTATATTTTTCAATAATGATCTTTTATATTTTATTTCAATAAATCACTTCATTTCTTGGTTGGGCGTTTCATCCAGTTGATTTCCAATGCAACATGTGAAATTCTTGTGGATGTTTTGTCAAGTGATGCTCTTCCCATATCGTTAGCGTCTAAGCCATTTATTCCCAACCTTTTTACATGGAGGCACATTATTTCTTTAAATTTTTTAGCAGCACACCTATTACAAAAAAATAAATATTTAAATTAATATTTAACAATGCTTACCAATGTTTATTATTGTTGAAAATTCAAAATATCTAACAATTTAAAAAAAAAAAATGGTTTATCATATATTTTATTTCTTCTTTTTTTGATAGTTAAACATCAATATCACCTGAGTAATAATATGTCAGTTTGTATTTATTAATATAAACAACAATTATAACGATATGAAAGCTGTTTTCCACCTATATTTTTGTGGTACCTCAGTAATCATTGTGAAGCACACTAGTGTGACACAGCATGGAGGTTTTAGAACCACTTATCCAAGCCGTTGGGTTATAGAGCAAGAGAGATTCAACTGTGGCCCTAAAAAATGTCTCTTTTAACAAGAATTAAGAATAATAAAAAATGAAAATTTTTACATGATTGTGTCTTATAAAATGCAGAAAATTCAAGAATGTGGATTTTAATCGTTTTTAAAGCAAAAAAAAATTTTTTTTTTTTTTTTTTTGCAATAAACTTGAATGTCGGGGATCTAGGTCTGAATTACCTTATTTGGGCAAATTGATTAAAATCACTATTTTGACTAAAACTTGACCAAAAATTATTATCTGGTTAAAGGATTGTTGGAAGTGGAATCTGATGTTCTTATTGGCGAAAGGAAACATTTTTAAAGAACTCATATATTATGTTTTCATTATTTTATTTTTTATTTATTTTTTTAGCTTCAACAAATCTTTTTTTTTTTTTTTAATTTTTTAAAAAATCAGTATTTCTACAAACTTGTCTTCTGCTACAACTGCACAAAACTTTCCTTTCTTTCTCTGTGTGCCTAATGTTAAACAAAATTATCCATGAACTAAAATTCCTTTCCAGGAACACATTACCACATGACTGCTTCCCTGAGGACTACAAGCTGGTCATCTTCAAATGCAATATTGACAAATACTTGTTGTAAACTGTCCTCATAAGTAATCTAAGTTTGTTCATTCCATTCATACATACTCTCATAATATTCCTCATCATTTAACTGATAATCTAGCTATCTCATTAACCTGTATCCTCAAGTGATTTTGATAAGTGATGACTCATTAGTTAAAAAAAAATTCAATCCTCATCTGAAGAATTCTAAAATGTTTTAATTGAATTTTTGGTGCTTGTTCCGAATAAGAACAAAAATCAAAATATTGAATTTCAGTTAAAACCAATTTGTATACTTGTCATATCAAAATTAGTAAAAGATCCAAAAAGTATGAAAAATGATAACGTAAAAAAATTGATTATTAATGAAAATAGTTGTCAAGAAATTGCAAATTATACTTAAATGATAAACAGAATTCCAAACTGAGTTATTTCCCTTATTTAAGTTATATTTAAAAAATAATAATGGCTGTTCAATGGATCATGAAATGGTAAAAGTACATGTTCTATGTAATAATGCATTAATATTTAACCAATTGCGACATAACAATTAAATAGACAACATGGCTTTTTAATGAAATTGATATTAAATTAAGTAGATGGAATTGTTTTTTTAATGAAAATTCAGTTTTGCGACTTATAATTTTCGTTATAATTCAAAATAAACACCAAATTTTTTTTTCTTTTTCAAATATTTTCTTTTTCTTTTTCAACTTATTTTTTCTTTTCCCAATGTTTTTTTTTTTTAATTTTGTCTTTTTCAAATTTTTTCCTTTTTCAAATTTTTGTCTTTTCCATTTTTTACTTTTTCCATTTTTTTCTTTTTCCATTTTTTCTTTTTCCATTTTTTCTTTTTCCATTTTTTTCTTTTTCCATTTTTTCTTTTTCCGTTTTTTTTACTTTTTCCAATTTTTTTATTTTTATTTTTTTTCTTTTTACAATTTTTTTCCTTTTTTTAAATAAAAAAGAATGTATTTTTCTAACATCTTTTTTCTTTTAACTTTCAGTCATTTATTAGGAAATGTCTACAATACAGAAAGGAAGACAGACCAGATGTGTTAACACTTTCCTTTGATGACTATCTAAAACCAGCAGCTTTAAAGTCAAAGTAAGTTATGCTAAAAATATACAATGCAAGATCTTTTTTAATGCCTTTTATTTCCATATTTTCCAAATGATCATTACACTGCAACATTGTCTTTTTACTATTATCCATATAAGTAAACAATTAGATTTACACATATTCTCATCTTGTTTTAATGTTGAATATATTTTTTTAAGTTTACCTCCTACATGGATTCTCATACGAGTCATTTTCAATTTTAGTCATAAAAAAATGGTACTTATAAAAATTTACATACAATTAGAAGAACCATCAAGTTTTAAGTCTAAGAATGGAAGGAAAACAAAAATTTTGGTAATGTGTAGACAGTGGCCTAAAAAGAAAATGGCCGCCGAGTTTGAGTTTTATGTAAAATCTGGAATAAATCCTTATTCTGCATATAAATTATAAAGTTAATTGTTCGCCTGGAAAGTTTGCTTTGCTCAAAAATATTTTTTTTGTCTTTAACGGCAAAATCCATCTTTTGAACATTTTCATCTCCAACTGTGAATCTGGTCCTGGATGTGATCTTAAACTATATCCGATGGTGAGGCCCCAGCTTGCAGGTTTTTGGGAGTGTGGAGTCACTCTTTAATTGCTCCCAGGTCCACTTTGACCCAGAGTGGTAGTACCTGTTAGGGTCCCAACTGACTTGAAAAAAAGAAATATATTGTATTAAAAGATTTTTCTTCAAAATAACTGGATTTGGCATTAAATACCCTGAAAAGGGTTGATATGCTATAAAACAAAAACAACCAAACCAAAACCAACTGCGAATCATGGTTCACTGCACATGGTTAATCACAGATTTCACGCCACCAAGAATTGGTTATTACATGACAGTTGGCAATCCACTGAATCATTTCGAATTTGTGTGCCAACTTTATGACAAGTTGGAATAGTGTTATTTCTTCTGTCTGTATGAATATTGTCATCAGCATCATTTAAAAGACTTGTTGGACAAATTCTAAGAATTCACCAGTCATTTTCTTTCTAGGCTGCTGTGTCTACATATTATCCAAAGTTCCTTTGTTTCATTGTTAAGAAAAAAGATAGGTAATATTGAGGACATATGTAAAGTTGCTATAAAAAGGTTAAAGACTTTAATGTCTACTTTTTACAGTGAAATATGTCTACAGGAAGGTTTGCTGCCTAAGTATCTGATTGAGGTTTGTCATTGCTATGTTAAAACCTATAAAATCAATATCTGATTCATTAGTTTGTCTTACTGATCTTACTACTGAATGTTGTTAATAAAGAAAAAAAATTTCTTATTCGCTCTATCTTCTTTTGAAAAGTACTTTATCCAGATCAGATTTTTTTCCTTGTATGCAGCCATCTTCAAAACTAAGGAAGTTAGCCCATAAAGCGTCTGAAAGATTTAAAAATATTATTATTCGGTTCCTATTTAGAATTCAACCTAGTTTAAAAAACAAAACTTTAGAAAAATCTTCATGATGTACATACTCTTCATGAAACGAAAATGTCATATTCTAAAAATCACATGAAATTAGCAAGTATTTTTATGGAGAAAATAATTTTTAAACGATAAATGGGAATTCTTTGGCATTATCATATAAATCTAGTAACTATGAATTATTGTTGAGTTATCTCCCTTTGATCCTTGGCATTTTTTTATAATGATGGATGAAACAGTTACTTCTCAGATACTCATAAAATTTGATTTTCTTAGTTAAAAAATAAAACTACATAATTTTTGGAGTATGACATGTTCATTCTGTGATGAGTATATAATGTCGTAAAGATTTTTCTGTATTTTTTTTTTTTTTAATTAGGTTGAATTGTAAATAAGAATCTAATATTTTGGTTAAAAAATAATAATGGCATAGTTCACAAAGAAAAGCGTTTAAAAAAATAAAAGTAAAAATATTCCGTGCAACACCGGGTAGGAACAGCTAGTACTAATATATTCATATGCACATACATATGATGAAAAAGAAAAAAAAAAAAAAAAAAAAATTATATGTTCGTCAATGTTTCGTCTTTATTTCAAGACTTCCTTGGGATGATTGATTTCAATAAAAATATTTTCAAATATTGTATTGGTATTGTTTTTCTTCAAATCAATCATCCCGAGGAAGTTTTAAAACAAAGACAGAACATTGATGAACACATAATTTTGGGGGTTTTTTCTTTTCATCTTTCCAAATATTATTTTCATCATGTATATATATATATATATATATATATATATATATATATATATATATATATATATATATATAATATAAAACTCAACTTCTCAAAATTGGAACAGTGCTGACTCAAACCTTGCACATAAAGATGGTTCAATTCAAATAGAGCTTTATTACAATATTGAATATTTCACCTGAAAAAATGAATAACGATTAATGCTTGTCCTTCATATTTTGTATTTTTTACTAAAAAAAAAAATCACATCAACATTCTCTCATATGCATGAAAAATGTGATAGCACGCAGTGACGTCACCTGCATTTGGGGGAAAATAAAGCTACTTTTCTCAAAGTTTTTTCTCTTACTCAGTTTTAATTTGTATTCAAATGAAAAGAGATGTTAAGATTTATTAATAAACTTCTAACAATTGGAAACACTGCGAAACTGCATAGTATTTAGCCACATTTATTGTTATTATTTGTTATCTTCTATTATATAACGGGCAGTTGTATCTCTGTATGTATGTATGTATGTTCAGCAAAAACTTGAAAAATACAATACAAACACCCACAAAGTTGGTATTTTTCATGATTGGCTTTGCTCTGAATGAATAATACCTAAAATTTAGAGAAATATCATTCATTCTTTCACCTTAAACTAGCACAGATTTTTCCAGTAAAGAGAAGTAACTCTGAATTTTTTTTTTTTTTTTTTCTTTTAAGAAGTTATTTTTCTTATGCAGACTCATTCTTTGGGTAATCTATAAAAGTGTGTGTGTTTGTGTATTTGCATGATTATCCAGAGAGAGGAATGGGCTGGGCAGAGAAGGAAGATAGGGTGGAGAGAAGGAAGGGAAAATCAGTGGAAGAGAAACATAGAAGTTTTAGTAGAAGCATGTTATACTTTTACCCCAGGCCACACCACGTAGGCCTTTTAATATATATTTATATATCTGACAGTAATTAGGTAGTTGTCACAAACAATTTATATCAATTTTGGTCAAACAATAAACCATAGTCACCGATCTAACACGTTTCTGTTCTCCTCTACCATACTCCATCAAAACGTGTTTTCTTTTTGATCCTATGGAGCTTCTTCTTTTAATATTAAAAAAAAAAGTAAAGTCACACGGAGCAATATCAGATAAATAGGGAGGTTAATTCGGTTATGTTCTACATGGTTCTACAGGAACTATCAAGGGCTCAGGGTGTTAATGAGTAGGTGCATTGTCATGATGAAGGTTGCAGAAAACTAAGCATTATACTTATGTACTCCCAAGATATCATATTAAATAATGACTAACCTTGCTTACTCCTCTTTTTCCCATAGCTCACACAACATACTTTGTATATAAATTAATAATTTGATCAAGACGATTTTTTCAAATTGTTATGTTTTATTATAACATAAAATTATTCATTCTATGCCCAACTATGAGTAAAAATGTTCAGTCGGTGGCTTCAACTTTTTAATCATCATTAAAGGACAGTTGTACGTGTGCTAAAACTAAAAAATGACAAAACAAATGCCAACAAAGTTAGCATTTTCTTAATTGGTGTTGCCTTTTTTAATGATAGTGAAAATTTAGAAAAAAAAATTCATTCTTTGACCCTAAACTGATGCAGATTTCATTTGGGATAAGGGGTCAGGACATCTGATTCCCAGCCACTAACTGAATCGAAGTAATTCTGATGAGTTAATTCTTTATTCTGACTCAAACCTCAAGTTAGGTGTGTGCATGTCCAGAGAGCGGAATTGGCTGGACAAAGAAGAAAAAAGGGACTGTGGAGCTGGGTAGAGATAGAAATATATTGAACTTTTACCCTGGGCAATGCTGAGTAGCACTGCTAGTATAATAAAAGGCATCCTGGAAATTCTGTATGTGTATAATAAATTAGGGAAACATGTTTTGTTTTTAGTTGGGAAAAAAGTGCATGTTAGATTTGTTTTGATTGTTTTTTCCTTTGTACTTTTTGGCATGGCTTATATTTTTTTATTAAAAAACATTAATTATTACTTTTAATTATTATACATTTATTACTATAACTTTTAATTATTATTTAAGTTTACTGCTGGTTTCAACTACTGAGCTAATGGTAAAAGGAGGATGAAATGTGCCAAATGAACCCTAATATAAAACAGATCATATATAAACATCAAACCACAACTGATATATATATATATATATATATATATATATATATATTAAAATCAGTTGTGGTTTGATGTTTGTTGCTGGTTAAAACGAATGCTAATGTGTTATAAATTTAAAAAATAAAAAAATGCAACATTCTTCTTTGCAAACTGTTTTAAAAATTCATGTGAACTCTTTCAACAATTTTTCTAAGGAATGAGCGCAGTCAAAAAACAAATTTCCAGTTTTTCCAACGTCTTTCATTGTTATTTTGTGAACAAGAACAGAGGATTGCTTGAAATATCAAAAACAACAACAACATTGTTTTTATGCTTCATACTCCCCCATAACCTTGAAATTATTCTACATAACCTCCTCATAACCTTGAAATAAATATATATATATATATATGTGTGTGTGTGTATACTTCTTTAAAGATACCATGTTAATAAGGATAGATACACAAAAATTTACTTATTTTCTGAAAGTTTTTATTTTATTGGTCACAACATTGCATACAATTGTTTCAGCCCCCGGTGTTGGCATATAAGAATATAACTGTTCATCAGATTATAATTTGCACAACATTGGGCTTCATCTGCGCATAGAAAAAGCAATATTTAAAAAGTTTCACAGCCCACAAAAAGGACAAGTTAATACAGCAGATATTAATTTATTTTTTCAACAAATTATTTATAAAGTTTCAAGTGGAATTTATCTGAATTTTTTAGGTTCGAGACTGAAACAATTGTACGCAATGTTGTGACCAATAAAGGAAAAACTTTCTGAAAAATCAGTAAATTCTTATGTATCTATCCTTAATGTATCTTATACCTCTAGTATTGCACTATTGAGCTATCTAAATGCGAGCTTTATGTTCTTTATTCATTGCCTTTAGTAGTTAAATTAAATATAAACATATAAGCTATCTATCTATCTATCTATCTATCTATCTATATATATATATATATATATATTTAAAGCTTTACAGAAGGTCAGAAAAACATTGGTACCATCGGTTTCAAGCCTAACATAAGGGGGGGGGGCTAGTTAATGGTAAATAATGTTAGGTTCTCATCAGCCATATTGGAGAAAATAATATTGCTGACAAGAGCCTAACATTATTTACCATTAACCGGTCCTCCTTATGTTAGTCTTGAAACCGACGGTACTAATGTTTTTCTGATCTTCTGTACAGTTTTAAATAAATAAATGTCTTATATTAAAATTTTTTCTTTATAATCGAGCACTTTGATGGAATTCTTTCCCCAAAACAGTGAACAAATAAATAAATATATATATATATATATATATATGACAATGCTGTAAATTATGGTTATGTGTATTTCAAAGGCAAATGTCATTAATGAACAATATCTCCACTATATAGGAACCATCTGTGGAGCAGAAAATGTAACATTGACAAAAATAGTTTTATTTGCTAATTCACCACAACTTAGAGATTTATGGATAACTATTATTCTAAGACTGATAAATTTAATTATTGCGATTCATTAATTTGGATTACTGCTGTTTTCAGCTTGGATGTTATTTCCATGTTTTGCAGCAGATAAGGTCGCAAAGTAATTATCATTTTTAAATGCCAGTCTTCTGGAAATTAAAGGTTCAATATTCAGCATCACTACTAAGAACACAGTTACAAAGTACTTCTACCTAGTCATGGCTGACAACATGAGAGTAAGCTACCCCAGTGGATTAAATAAAGTGTTTCATTTCAAATTCTGCATAGCTTCCGAAGTTAAGCAAGACATACATATCTGAAGAAGGTTAAAAGTTACGTTGGCTGAAATGTTGTGAGAATGATAACAAAGATGAGAATAGTATTCAGAATAATCCAAATCATCAATCCTCATCTCAAAAATTTCTAAATATACTATTTACTCTTACGTATTTAATTATTACTTATATTTACAAACCCACGACTTTCTGTTCATGGAGTACTATTCTCACATCTGGACTAGTGCACCAACCATGAGCTTTTTCATTTACAGAGTGCAATAAGGAATTTTTAACCTAATAGGTTCTGCACTGTCTACCAAGCTCCAATTCCTGTCGCATCACCACATACCTGTGCTTTTTTTTTTTTTTTTTTTTAACAAGTAGTTCTATGAAATGTGCTACGATGCATTTGCTATACTTGTATCTCCCAGACAAAAAATATTCCCGACAAACCCAATTTGCAGTAAAATCCCACCCGCTCACTCTAGATGCCCTGAATACTGGAAGATTTCTTACATTAATAGCTTCTTTCCTTGGCCTGCTTGCTTTTGGAATTTCCCTCATATCCCTGTTTCTCCAACTTGCAAGAATTTAAATGTAATGTGAATAAACAAATTTCCCCCATCCAAGTTTCCCGCAAGGAAGCTGTTCCCTACCACAGTATCCTCAGATGCTTCAATGTTAATATGCCACATTGAAAGTATAAAAAAAATAGTATTTACTATTATCTAAATTATTATGATTTATTATTTAATTATTACTTAATTAAAAAGATTTGCATATTGAATATTTTTAAAAATCGTTTAAAATTGAAATTTCTAATGTAGCATTTCAGGTGACAAAAAAAATGCTCATATACTTCAGATTTGTTCATCACCTATGCATGCATTTTTTGTTTTTGAAAAAAATATTTTCGTCATCTTGAAAATTCTTATTTATTGAAATAAAAGGATTAGCATCATTGATTTCATCAAATTGAAAAAAAAAAAAAAAAAAAAAAAGCTCCAGGTAAAAGTTGGCATCAGAATTTATTGTACATTTTGCTGAACCCATTAAGAGATACTAAACCCATTAAAAAAAAAAAATTAAAGAAACAAATACTGAACCCATTAAAATCACTGTAGGAAAAGATTTCACTTTAGTTTTATATAATACAAGGTCACACACTCACACACACACACACACACACACACACATATATATATATAAATATTTCTGTGCGCTAGAATGTTTTCATTCATATATATATATATATATATATATATATATATATATATAAGTGTTGGGAGAATTAATCGGGAATCGGAAAAATCAGAGCTTTTGTAGGTATCGGAAAAATTTTAGCCTATTTTCTGATGCCAATACCGATTCCTTAAATTATCTTTTTTCTTTGATTTTGGTTAAAGAAATATCTTCCACTGCTTGTAGTAATAATAGAATAATAAATATTTATTGATTTAAACTTCCAGTAAGACTAAAATCTCTAGATCACCTCTTCACAAATGTGTTTTTACGTTTGAGAAAATATAGGCACATTTAAGATGTGTTTTTACAGTAATCAAGACAAAATAATACTTTTATAGTTAAATATTTGGATATTTATAGAAGAATCGAAATCGGTAATTGTACAGGAATCAGGAAAAATATTGGAACCGTCCCATCACTAATATATATATAAAATATTTCCGTGCACTAGAATGTTTTCATCTAAAATTTTTCACAATTATGCAGAATGTAGAAACTGTGCATAAATAGAATTCAGCGTAATAGTAGAATACAACTAATCAGCTAATAAGAAACCATTAAAAATCAATAAGTAATTAATTAACATTCGTTTTTTTTTTAAGAAATATACAAATTACTTAACCTTCATGTAATTGCTTGCATATCCATGACTGAGTATATTAAAAAGTTTGTGTTAGTAATTTTTAAATAGAAAAAGTAGCTTTTTAATATCTATGTCAGAGCGAGAAAAAAACGCAAATTTATAGGTATATAGATTTTCCAGAATTGAAATATTTACTCGTACATCTTTACTGTATGATTACTATTTCCTGTTCATTTCAGTTTATGTGACCAGTAGTTTAAGAGTTTATCGGTTAAATATTTTCACACAGACACTCACACATACATACATTTACTGTTTTATTTATATAGATTTTCCCAGAATCAAAATATTTACTTATACAAGTTTAGTTATATATAAAATTTTATATTTGCATTCTTCAGACAAAAAAGGCAAGCGTTGTATTATTTTATTTAATGAATGTTATAAGAGACTGGCAAGACTACCCGGTATCACTCGGAATCCTAATTTCCATAAAAAATTAAACTAAACAATCTACTTAAAATTGTAATTTGAAATGTTTATATTCATTTTGGAACATAATCAGTTAAAATACTTTTGCCCTAGGTGAGGTTCAAACTTTCAACTTTTGTCTGTAAGTACGGGGTGATAACTGATTGAGCCATTGGGACAATTAAGAAATTGCGATGCTATTAACTATATAAACCAGAATAGATGTTCAGTTGCCAGATGTTAGGCTGCACATGGCACTAGCCATAATTTCAAATTTGTTTCTTTTAAAAATAAGTCTATTTATCTATTGTTTTCGATTATAATTATTGTAATCATTGCCTTTTTTTTTTTTTTTTTTAACCTATATCTCAATTATTAGTTATGGTATTCTGTAGATAAATCAGATAAGTTTTTTATTGAAAAATTTTTCTTCAAAAATCTGCTTAGAATTAGCCAATGAAAACACATAAAATATGATTTTTTTTATATTAAATTAATTAGGAAATCTAGAATGCATTTTGGTTTCTTCACAAACATTTTAATTTTAATCTACTAGTTAACAAAAAAATGAATAATTACTTAGCCTTTTAAAAATTGAAAGAAATTTGGAAGCATTTAACCTTTTAAATAGAAAATCATTTAAACTGGCTATAAAATTTTTAGCAAATCCTTATATATTATGAAATTTTAAAAACTTTAGAAGCTATTTACATTGAATAATTTTTCAAACAACATTACTTTAACAGCAATTGGTTATATAGTTTTATAAAAAAAATTATTAATTTAATTACCAAATGATATTGTAATAATTAAATTTAATTTTAAATGTCCTGTAATAATTTAGTATAAAAAAAAAAATGGCAAAACAAAAATTAAAGTAAAAAGACTCACAGGCAATGCCGGACAGATATAGTTAGTTTTTAATTAAACTTTATTATTTGTATGAACTATCTGGTAAGTATAAGTTGTTTAAATTATTTTCAAATTGATAATTATCATAAAATAATAATCATTTTTTTTTTTAAAATTGTATTAGTTTTCCATTTCACTTGTTTTTGTATTTATATGTTCTCCTCTTTTGGTGTTCTTTCATTGTCTTTTCTTCTATATTGACCTTCATTTGCTCTACTCATGACCTTTTTTTGCATCCCTCCATCCCACCCCCATTCCTTTAATCTCCCACTTTGTTGTTTTTTTTTTTTTTTCTGCTGAGATCTTCTTTTTCTTTTAAGCTAAATGAATTAATTTGAAATACATTGTTCATTAACATCATTTGGTGCCTATCGTTTTTTTTTATTTTTTTTTTTTATGAAAAAGGTGGTTCATTCCTTGCCTGTTTTTGTTAGGATATCACATGATTTTGTAGCTTGGGTGATATTTTCATGGTATCATCTGGGTTACCTGTGCGAAAGGATTTGATGTTGCAAGATCTGGAAATCCTTGATAATTTTGGGATCACAACATCACTGACAGCGTGATTGTAAATAAGGACTCCCTATTCTACTCATCATCATTATCATCATCTGATTTTTG
This sequence comes from Euprymna scolopes, assembly GCF_053919585.1. Taxonomy (NCBI): domain Eukaryota; kingdom Metazoa; phylum Mollusca; class Cephalopoda; order Sepiida; family Sepiolidae; genus Euprymna; species Euprymna scolopes. The sequence continues at coordinate 38,008,943 of NC_136520.1, forward strand.
TATGTAAGATGCTAAAGTAGACGACACCAGGCAGCATTTCACATCTACTTTCCATCCGGTCTAACCAAAGGGTTGATATACTCGTTGGAAACGGCCTATCCAAGTCGTCCTTGGTCTTTCACACACTCTTTTGTTGTGGAGATCAATAAGAGTATGCAGAAGGCAGTGCGCTGTACATGATAACAGCTTTAATTTGTTCTGATTGAGATCTTGTTTATTTGTTTTATTTAAGTTTTGTACCCAAAAAAAATTTATAAAATTAAAGTTAATCATTCTTAAAGTTATTATTATTAAAGTTATTATAAAGTTCCTATTTACAATGCATCCCCACAGGACAGAGTTAGACACCAAGGTTGTTTTTTAATGTGGCGAAAAGGAACAAAAATAAAAAAATTGTCTCAGTCGTGAAGGATTTCTCCTCCACTGACAAAGAACCAGAAATTGAAGTGCAGCATCTGAAGACAGATACTACACTTTGATCTTGGCCCGAAGGCCAAGAAATCGTTATGTATTTTTTAATTTATTTGCTTCCCCACCAAAGCAAATTAGGCACAAGGCCGTTTTTAATGTGGGGTAAAAACCAGCTCCCCTAAAAGTAGGCAAAAAGGGGGCACTCTGGTTACCAAAAATAATAATTGTCCCAGTATAGAGGGTTTCCCTTCCATTGACTGGTACAAATTAACTTAAGTGCAACATCTGCAGAACAGATACTACACTTTGATCACGGCCCGAAGGCCAAGAAAGTTATTGATTATTATTAAAGTTATTAATTTGGGAGGAGAGATAATTTCTTGTGATTTTTCTTTGAACTGTTTTAGCTTAAATCAAGTGACTTTTGACTTTGAATTGATTAGTAGTTCTTTACAATAACGCTGTCTGAAAAAAAAAATGCACAATATTGTTTGGGATGGACATTCTTAGATTGTGGGGGAAAAAGTTTCACTTTCTTTTTATTTTATACATCACAAGGTTTGACAACATGCATTGCATGAAAAGGAATGAAAATGAGAATGATACAATGGATGTGTAACATGAGTCTTAAAGGAAAGATTAGATCTGAAGACATCAGAGGAAGATTAAATTTGAGCAGTATATGGAGATGTGTGCAGAGCATGAAGACTTTGATGGTATGGTCACGTTGAAAGAATGGATGAGAATTCTGAGGTTAATAGATATGAAATAGTTAAGGTAGCATAGTTAGTTGATAGGGGAAGGCCAAGGAAAATATGGGAGGAAGTGACAAGGATGTACTTGAGAGATAAATAAAGACGGGGCCAGAGATGGGTTGGTTTTGATGTCAATTCCTAAAAGCCATACAGACATTGAACTGATGATAATGAAGATGATGAGGAGGAAGAGAGGAAGCAGGAGGAGAATTATGATGAAGCAAACTTTTTAGTTTGCTTTATACTTATTCCAGAGTTGTTTCACAAAACTTCCTGTCCAGTTTCAGTATTCGATCCACATAGCACCTAAATGTATATGTCTATAGTAATACTAGTACAATGTAATGATTTGCTTTTAAAATTTACATTTAAAATGAAATACATTTTTGGCTGCTTATTTTGAATTATACTTAGTTTTTTTTTTTTAAATACAGAAAAAACCATTATGATGTACATCTCATGGAATGAAGATGTCATATTCCAAAAACCATATGAATTGTTTTTGTTGTTGTTGCTTGTTTTTCTTTTTAAGAAAATTAAATTTTATGATAAGGTAAGAAAGAGTCCGAGAGTGGTCATATTGTTTTAAATTTTGGCAAAATTCAAGGGCAACAATTCAATTCAACTACAGAGATTTTATTTGTGTTCAAAATAAAATTTTTACTCGCTAAAAATCATAAAATTTGATTTTCTTAATTAAAAAAAATATATATATTTGATCAATTTACGTGATCTTTGGAATATGACATTTTTCTGTATTTTTTATTTCTTTTTTTTGTAATTTTAGATAAACACCTATTTTTGTTATTGAAAAAACATCAAGATTGCTAATAGTTTATAAGTATTGAGCACTCACCAAAATCTGACTGTTAAAAAGAAATGTGGCTCATTTTTTTAAACTCTTTATCATGATAGTTTGCTTTTCTGTTTTTCTACATGGTTTCACTTGTATTTTATTCTTTTGATCATCATTTTCAAATCTGATCACCTGGCAATTTTTTTTATTTCTACAATTCATTTATCCTGTATAAGTTTTTCCATATCTTGGTTAATTTTCTTTATTCTATATTTTCCTACAAACGATTCCATTTCAAAATCCAAACATTTTTTTTTTATCTATCATTTTGAAGACCAAAACTTTACACTACATTAACATATTTTTTTTTTTAATAATAATAAATTTTTTTTAAGTAAATAAATAAATTAAAAAAAAAAAAATTTCCGATGCAGTGATTTGTGCAATAGAAATTTTCTTATTTGTTTATACTATCAATTTCCAAGAGAATTCAATTCTAGTTGTGAAAAGTAATGCTTTATGCAAAGTATAAAAATTTATTGCCCATACAGATAGTTCAACTCACGAGCGGGGAACAAATATAGTAATTCAAAAAGCAGTTTCCTGCCTCCTCTATGTAGCTATACTTGATGTTTCAAGCTGAGATTTGAAACCTGACTACTACTAATATTATGAATTTATTATTTTTTATGAACTTTTATTTTTATTACAAATAAATAAAAATTTGTAAACAAATGATAAATAATTTACGAGCTAAAAATAAAAATGCGTGGTCGCATTTCCAGGAAGATCATAGTGTAGTATCTGTCTGATGCTACACTTCATCTTTTCTGTCCTTGGTCAGTGGAGGAGAAATCCTTTATGATTGAGACAATTTTAATTTTTGTTCCTGTCCAGAGTGCTCCTTTTTGGGGAGCTGGATTTTCCTCACATTAAAAACCGACCTTGTGTCTAACCCTGCCTTCGTGGGGGGAAGGGGGGGGCAAGTAAATAGGAACAGATAAAAACACAGAGGCTGAAGAGAGTCCAATATTTCTCAACCATAAACTGTTCCCCCGTATTGGATTTGAAGCCAGCAGTACCTATGTTTTTCTGACTTTCTATAAAATTAAAAAATTAAATATTATGCTCTTTTTTGTAATCGAGCAGTTTGCTAAGGTTCTTTCCCACAAACAGTACACAGTTATATATGTATAAACAAGAAAAATTTAATGAAAATAAAAATTAGATGAATTACAATATTTCTTAATCCATCAAAAATTCAAACAAGAAATTATAATAAAGAAAAATTCTTAACCCATGGTTTTTCAAAGATAGGTTCTTTTCATCGAAGGATAAAACATTAGTAAGAAAAAAATGTATCACTGATTAACATATATATATATATATATATATATATATATATTATTTTTTTTTTTAAATATATATATATATTTAAATATATATTTATTTATATATATTTTTAAATATATATATATATATATATATATATATATATATATATATATATAAACCCTTTTTTGTTAATTAAAAAGCATTTTCAAAAGAATAAACGAGTGAAAAGTAAAAAATGAAATAATCAATAAATTAATCAATTAATGCTGTTTTACTCTGTAAGTTCCAAAAGCAAGACTCCAGAATTCAAAGTCTGAATGGATTATATTGACACTCAACAACTTGTATATTATTTGATATGCTCAAATTTAAAACATACACACGCAAATATACACACACATATACATACTAGCTGGCTTTGCTGACTCTCCATCGTGTTGCCCTTTCACTTGCTATTTAGAAGTATATCACAACTTCTTAAATAACAATCAAGTTGATCCCACTAAAATAAGGCACATTTGAACACAAAAGAAAACAATAGTTCAAAACAGAATTATTTTTATATCAATTTTTTATAATCAAAGCAATAATAAAAAACAATGACAAATAATAGTTAATTAATAAAATGTACCTTTTCAAAATCAATATGCAAATAAGTTAATCTTGCGATGGTATTATACACACACACACACACACATATTATTTTTATTTACAGAAAGTTTATATGAGATCATATAAACTTTCTGTAAATAAAAATATGAATAATATGCTCTTATTTTTGGAATTTTTCCTTATAATTAGGGCACTCTGCTGACCCCCCCCTAAAATATATATATATATATATATATATATATATATAAGCGTATTATAAAAAGATGGTGTGTTAAAGTTGAATAAACTTGAAATAGAGAATTTTAACTTTATTGTTAGTTCAAGAAATTGACCCCACTTTTATATTTTTCTTCACATTTCAAAAAGAGTAAATATATAGTTTATGGAAAAGATAAAAGCATGTAAAGTATTATCATTATAATTTTAATATTTCGGACAGTTGTCTGCCCTTTAACAAAAATTTTTTCCTTTATAAAAACAGACAACTTTTATAAACAGTTGTGCATCAGAGACCTTTACGTGTCTTTATCATACCAACTTTTCCCCTTTCTTGTTACATTTATTTTTCTTTAACTACAACCGACAGAAGAAATAAAAGAAAAACAATCTTTTTTTTGATAAAGTGTAGGGACCTCTTTGAAATATTAAAATTCTTATTCTATTAATAAAATTGTATAACCATCTCTTGAGTGTACGTGTATGTTTTTCTCGCCTCTAATATGTGCACATTATTATTATTTCTATTTACTTTTAAGCAATTATTTATTGAGATGCAGATTGATTATTCATATTATTTGAACTCTCTTCTCATATTGAGTGTTATTTTCTTAACGTTTCAGTCAATGTAATTTCCAACCTTCTTCACGTGTATCTTGTTGAACTCGTAATCTTTCTGTTGAACTCCGTAATCTGCATGGAATTTCGAACGGAACCTTTTATTTAATCTATAGCGAGAATGTGTTCTTGTTTCATCAGCCATGCTTGGATAAGAAGTCCTAAGTAATTTGCAATTGTATTTTGAGTGTCGCCCCGCACTGAGGATTGAGCCTTTAACCTCCAGAAGAGCATAACTTACAACTGAATTTTACCAAATACTCTATCCACTACACCATAAGTCCTTGCAGATTCCCGGGTTCAACAGAAAAATTCCAGAGTTCGACAAGATATACCTGAAGGAGGTCGAAGGTTAAATAGACCAAAACGTTGGCAAAATAACATTCAAGATGAGATTAAGTGTCCAACGAATCCAAATAATACAAGTCAGCTATTTTAATCTTTTGTAAATAATTGAAAAAAAAAAATTAATTGCTTTGTAATTTTTCTTAATGTGAAAGGGATTTGGAAGCATTTAAACTGTCGAATAGCAAGTCATTTAAACTGGTTTTAAGATTTTTAGCAATTTCTGATTTAATTGAAAGATTGAAACTTTTGGGAGCTACAATAATTTTAGAAATAAAGATTAAAGAAAAATTAATAAAATTAGTTATAGTTTTATAACCATTTGGTCCAATTAATAATGTAATGATGGCGTGATACTGTAATAATTTAATTTAATTCTCCAAATCATATTTAAAAATAAAAATTTTTTTTTTTTTTTTTAATTCAGTTTAAAAAATATACCTACATGCTTTTATATAAGATTAAACTTTTATTTTGAAATATCTCTGGCATTACAAGTTCAAATTTTTTTAATTAAGATATTCACCAACCATTGTTTTTATTGTTCTTTTTCCTTTCCTTGTGCAAAACTCAATCATGCTCTGCAAAGTCAAAAACAAAAAACAACAATTTTCCTCTACAGAACAACCAAATCAAACACAAAAAAAAATAAATATTTGAAGCTATAAAGGACTTGAAGCATGAAACCTTTTTTTCCAAAATGACCGGATTTGGCATTAAATAATCCCAAAAGAGTTGGTATGCCAAAAAACAAAACAACCCAACTAAACCAAGCACCATGAATAAATATTTGAAGATATAAAGAACTTGGAGGCATAAAAACCTTTTTCCAAAATTACTGGATTTTCAGTAAAAAACTGAACCGAAGTTAAATATATTTGTGCTTATAGCATGGCAGGATAAACTGAAAAAAAAAAAAAAAATGCCAGCCAGAATCAAATAGAGACATGTTAGATGAGTTGGTATTTGGATCAGACTTTGAAAATCTGACTTTCATCAGCTTATATACACACACCTCTAAGTTGTAGAAAAAAAAAATTAAAGAAAAAAACTAAAAATGCTTGTTTTGGAATTTTTGAAATGAGAATTGATAAATTGGTGTCTTAGATTGTTTCTTAATGGTTTTTAAACTGTTTTTTTTTGGGGGGGGGGCTGTATTTTCAGAAGAAAAAATATTGCTTGTGACACATCAATTTTTTTCTCATCACGAAATAGAAAAAAAAAATAATTAAAGAAAAAAAAACTAAAAAAATGCTTGTTTTGGAATTTTTGAAATGAGAATTGATAAATTGTGTTATTTGGATTATTCAGACTATAATCATCATTCTTATATTCTGTTCTGACCAGTCTAATCTGCAACTTTCTTCAGGTGTATGTTTTCGAACTTGGGAACGTTTGTCAAACTTTAGAATCTGTGTGCAGAATTTCAATAATCCCTTTTATTTAATCAGTATTAGATTGTCCTCGTTCCATCAGCCATAATTGAATAGAAATGTTAATTTATGTTATTCTTAGTTATTGCCGCCTGTAGTAAGGATTGAACCGTCAACCTCTGGAAGTGACTGTCACTTAGAACTGATTGTTAATCAATTCTTTTACCATGAAGTCATGTCTACAGATTAGCATTGTTTTATCTGTTATATGAAGAGAAGTTTTCTGTGTTCAGCTAAAAGTCAAAAGCTACACAAGACACAGCCATAAAGCTGATTTTTATATATATATATATATATATATATATATATATATATATATATATATTTCAGTATTGCCTCAGATAAAATATAGGCACATTTTTTTTCTTTTAGTATTCATTCTTTTGGGGTTTAACAAAAACAGAATTGGTGGAAGGGGCGGCATTTAGAGTAAATATTTAAAAAAAAAAAAAATGTTATGTAAAAATTTGAAAATCATTTTGGTACTTATGTCGAATACGGATCGTGCTATGCTTTTAAATAGGTCTTTCAAGTTCAGTGTTTATAGTTTATTAAATTGTTAGGTGAAAGTACAGAATAGTTAACTAAACCCCCTTATCTCTCCATGTTAAAAATGGGTTTCTAAATAACATTATTTCAGCACAGTCCATAATCTGCATACGTACCATGATTTTTTCCCCCAAATACTAGAGAGAATAGAGAGATGAAGAAGATAGCGGTTTTAGAAGAAACAGGTTATTTGCATTTTTTTAACTCATTAACACTAGGTAACATTTTTGTTTTAATATGAAACACAGATAATTTATAATCATTGGGTATCCAGGAAGTATAAAATAATGTAGCTATATGTTAATTTGTTTAAAAATGATTCTGAATATCTGATTAGCTGTGAATCTTCCTGTCATATTGGCCAACCTCTCATAGCATACCAATATAGCGTGCCGCACAGTTTTTTGGGTTCGGTATTATGAAGGTTGTTTCAAAAGTAAAGCCAATTATTATTTCTTTTTTTTTTTTTTTTTTAATTTATTTTAACTCGAAAAGTTTAAGAGCTATGAAGATGGGAGTGATAACATCAAAATAAGTCATTTATTGTGCTCCAGGATTTATTTTTCTTCATAGTCACAACCATTGTCAGTGATCTTATGCCAGAAATTCAATGATGCGTCTCTGCTTCTAACGCATGTCCATGACCACAGTTGCTTTCTTAGAGTCTCCCCATCAATATCTACAACAGAGAGATGAAACTTTCAGGCCATGAAGGCATGCTCAGTTGTTGTAACAATACAATTTGCAATCTCCTCCGATCAATTCAGGTGGAATAAAAAATAGGAGGTATTATTTTTGGAACGTTTCTTGATTACTGTAGATAGATATTTTCTCTAATAACTTCAAAGGTTACAAAATATTCTTGATTGGAATTCATAACAAAGTTATGAAGAATACAAAATCTTGGCAAAATGAAGTAATGATTTATAAATCACATATGAGTGTGATTGATTACAAGGCTTAAGGGTTGTTAAATTCTGCCATTATTAAACATCACTATGAAGAGAAGAGTCTATCAGGCAGGTGTATATAGTGTAATGATGTAAGGAAAGGAAACCTGACCATTGAGGATTGAAGACATGTGTTGCCTGAAGAGAACTGAAATAAAAATGATACGATTTATAATGTGAGTTTTAACAACATATTTAGATCTGACGATGTCAGGGAAGAATTAAATCTGGACAGTATAATATGTGTACAGAACAGGAGACTTTGATAGTATGGTCACATTCAAAGAATGGATGAGAGTGTTTGGGTTAGTAGATGTAGAAATAGTTGAGGTAACATGTTCAGTTGACAAAAGGCTAAGGAAAACATGGGAAGAAGTGATAAGAATGGACTTGAGAGAAAGCGGGATAAATAAAGACCTGGCCAAAGATAGGTTTGTTTGGAAGTCAATTTCTAAAAGACATGTAACATGTTCTCACATGTAAAGCAGACATTAAACTGCATATAATAATGATACAGAGTGCTCAAGATTAATATGGATAGATCTATATTTCTCTCTGCTTTTTAATATTTGAATTATTTATTTCTGTCAATTTTTGTATTATTTACTTCATTAAAATCGTTTTTGACATACTTCCGGATATGTTTTTGCAATCACACTGCCATAAAAAAAAAAAAAAAAATCTTATTATCATTCAATTTTTGTGATTGAGTACAACAATATAGTTATAAACCTTTACAATTTCTATACATTTTGATAACAAACATTTTTTAAAAATTTAACAATAACATATGTTGCTGTTTTGCTTGCCTTTCTATTAAACAATGGCATCACCAAAACACTCAGAGTGTGTAAGAGTAACCTAATAAATATATTGCTGCGGATTATGCAATTAACGATGCCAAGTTCAAATCCTGTCGGACTTCCTAGGTGCTATTTTGACACTATTATTGGAAAGAATGATATGAACCCATAATTTTCTCCCCACTATCAGTAAATTTAATTTATCATATACAATGAATCATTTACCATTGGCATTGTGTTTCTGTATAACTAAAAGAAAAAAGGGTTGATATGCCGTAAAACAACAAAAAAAAATGATCATTGTTTAGACATTTGGATGTACTTTGTGAGCCTTATTTTGACGGCTTTGTGTGAGTGTGTTGTTTATATATATATATATATATATATGTATGTATGGATGTATGTATGTATATATATACATATATATATATATATATATATATATATATATATATACACACAGATAATCGCGTTGATACACCGGTTCTCGTCAGATCACCAAAGTTAAACAACGTTGAGCCTGGTTAGTAACAGATGGGTGACCATTTGGGAATACTAGGTGCTGTATGTGCTCTCCGCTTATCTTGGCATTTGTTTCCAGTCGTCCTGTACATACACTTCACTTACCACTGGGATTTAAAAATGAAATGTTGACTCAGAAGAGGTGTAGTTGGAGATTGCACACCTCTTGGCACCCCTTTGTGGGTATCCATACTGTCAAAGACTGAAGGAGCCCATTATATATATATATATATATATATATATATATATATATATATATATATATATATAATCATCATCGGCGGTCACTCGTGTCCGAGTAAGGCTGTCCTCCGTTGTGGTTTTTGTGGGTCCTCAGGTGAGCATAGAGCCCAATCCTAGACCCAATTTTTCTTGTGCAGTTTGGGCAGATAAAGGTAGTGGTGGTGGGGTGGGGTTGGGTGTGTCTGGTTGATAATCTGTCCTTTCTGTGCTTGCGTTTATTCTCAGCAGCTTGATTTAGGTCACTACTATAAAGCACAGCACCTTCGTGGACAGCGCTCCTCCATGCCAACCTGCTCCCAGCCACGTTATCCCATGTCTCAAGGTCCATGTGAAACCGCTTTAGATTTACTTTGATGTTGTTCTTATACCTCATCTTTTGGCCACCCTGGGCACGCTTTCCCTCAACAAGCTGAGAGTAGAAACTCTGTTTTGGGAGGCGGAGATCCGGCATTCGGACAACATGACCAGTCCATCTGAGCTGGCGTTGAGCAACAGTAGCGGTGATAGTAGGAATGTCAGCCTCACTCAGGACGCTGGTGTTGGTGCGTCGGTCCTTCCAACTGATTCTGAGGATTTTTCGGAGGCATCTTTGGTGGTACGTCTCCAGGGTTTTTACGTGCCTCCGAAAAAAAAAAAATATATATATATATGTATATATATATATATATATATATATATAATAGTTTGTTTTGTTTGTGTGTGTTACTGTAGTTGAATACAGAGGCAGGCAAGATATCAACACCTGTAATAGTATCGTGTCATAAGTAAAAGTTTAAATTGAAAACAATTAAATTATTTGTTTGTCTACACTAAGATTCGAAAACTTTATAAATATTTGACAGTATTTGTTTTTGTTTTTTTTTTAGTGTAAAAGTTTTTCTTGATGGTGTGATTGTAAAGAAACACCTATTTCTCTGTTATTCAAATATCGGTGCTTATTTAAAATTATGCTTGATTTAAAAAAAAAAAAAAATACAAAAATACAAAAATATCTTTATGACGTACATGCTCATCACAAAATGATTTCATAGTTCAAAAATCAAGTAAATTGATCAAGTATTTTTTTATTTAAAGAAAATCAATTTTACGATTTTTAGGGATTAAAAAGTTTTAATTTATTTTAAATACCAGTAAAATCTCTCTTGAGTTGTGACCCTTTAATTTTAAAACAAAATGGTGACTCTTTGCTCCCCCCCCCTTCACTCATGAAATTTGATTTTCTTAATTTAAAAAACAAAACAAAAAAGAAATGATTTTTTGGAATATGACATTTCTATTCTGTGACGAGTATGTCTCTCATAAAGATTTTTCTGTATTTTTGATTTTTAACTAAGTGTAATTTTAAATAAGCACCTAAATATCTTTCGCACCCCTCCTTCCCAGTTTGTATCCCTCCCCTTCCTCCATTCTTCTTTTAATCTTTGTTTTTCTTTCTATCCTTTTCACATATTTTACTGATTTTTTTGTAAAATTAGAGTAATTGAATACCAAATATCTTTTTCTTTATCCCTCTCCACTCTCTCTTTTTCTCTCTCTCTAGTATCTCTTTTCCCTCCTTCTTCACTCTCTTTTCCTTTTTTCACTCTCTTCCCCCTTACTCTTTCACTTTTTTCTTTCTCCTTCACTTTTTTCCTTTCTATCTTTTAATCTCTTTCTTCTCTCTATCTTGATTTTTCTTTTCCGCCTTATTTTCCTCCCATCCCTTGCTCTGTCTCTCTTTCTATAGTATCCCTCTCTTTGTCATTTTCTCTATTTCTCCTTCTCTTTCTTTTAAATAAAATAGTTCGGATTCCCCTCTTCTACACCTATGTCTTTATTTCTCTCTCTCTCTCTCTCTCTCTCTCTCTCTCTCTTTGTTTCCCTCCTTGATGACGTTCTTCTTCTTCTTCACCACGTTTCCAAATTATTTCCTCATCTTTGTTTTTGCAATTTTCTCAACTTTTCACCTGCCGATTACAATAGCCGAAAGTTGTGAAAATGGCAACACTCAAAGATGCAAAAAAATCAGTTGACAACATTAACATTCTCTTCTCCTTTTTCTGCTCTCTTTCTCCCTCTCTCTCTCTCCCTCTCTCTCTCTCTCTCTCTCTCTCTCTCTCTCTCTCTCTCTCTCCTTCCTTTTAATTTTCCAACGCTTTCTCTTAGTGTGTCCTCTAGTTTTTTTTATAAATCTCCTCCACAGGTGCTTTGTCATTGATCTTGCCTAATGTGGAGAACCTGTGGGTGAGTTCAGTTTTTTAATATTTCTTTCTTTTTTTTTTTCTTTTTTTTTTTTTTCATTTTTTTCCCCCTATTTTATTATTTTATTTTTTTTTTACATATAGCCAGTCTTTGTAGGTCAAATTCTTTACATTCTCATTAATTTTTGGTGTTTCTTTCCAATCACTCCCCCATGAAAGAGGACCTTATTATCTTTTTTGAAATAGTACATTTTTTGTGTGTGTAGACAATATGCACAAGCTCTTAGAAACAAGAATTTTTTTTTTTTTTAATTTAATATTTTATTGAACACATGATATCATAGCAAGGGAAGCCATGTTGCTTTCATCTACACCAGCATAAGATGAAAAAATATGATCGCTATTTTGGTTTTATGGTGTTTGTGAAACTAATTTTCAGACTCTTAAATTTTGTAAACTACATGATATTGGAAATGACTGATGGTCATGCAAGCAAAAAAGGAAGTTTAAAATAATTTATTTAGAAACAAATTAGAAATGCTAAAATAAGCTATTTAAAATTGTATTTGAATAAGTTACAGAATTTTTGAAATAAAATTCAGTGATAGATTTTAATAAAATCTGGAAGTTAAAAAAAAATAGGTTCACAAAGCACCCAAACGTAAAAATAGCGACTGTTCTATCTATTCTGCCGTAATTTAATATCAAGAGAAATGGCATGGATGAAATCCATAATAATGCTATTATTCCTTATGTAAAATTTTGAAATCAAATAATATTTTTTTAAATAATAATAATAATAATAAAAATTCTACAAAATTTACCAAGATTTAAAGAGATTTTCTATTCATAAAAAAAAACATGGCTGATTTAAAATGAATAAAAATAAGCTCCCTAGGCCTTCTTTTCAAGGGGATTTGATTGTGAAGAATAATTAACGCTTTTCTCAATCTCCATGTTTGTTCTTCTACATTTGTTTTCCCTTTTGTTTGTTCCTTAAAGTATAAAGGATAAAATAAAGCTCAATAAGTCTTAACGAGTAAACTTCTTAAAAACTTATGTTTGTTTTTTTGTTTGTTTGTTTTTGTTGTAATCTCCCACCTCTCTCTCTCTCTCTCTCTCTCTCTCTCTCTTCAATCTTTTTGCCCATCACCCAAACATTTCTCACTACATCAAGCAAAGGCCTTAATTTTTCTTTAGAAATAATTTTTAACTGCAATCTCTCTTCTTTCTCTCTCTCTCTCTCTCTCTCTCTCTCTCCCTCTCCCTCTTTGGCTCTGGATAATCTTCACATTTTGTTCTTCTAATTCATTAACACATAATAACACAAAATGTCGGTTATTTTTAGTTATCGATATTGAAAAATGGTCATGAGTTTAAATATTAGTTTAATTTTGTTTAGCCCTTTAGTAGAAAATAATAGACAAAACATGTCAATAAAGTAAGTCATTTACAGTAAAAAAAAAAAAAAAAATTGGGTTCTTGTCCAGAATTTACCCTATATTAAAAAAAAAGAAAGAAAAATCTATATGATGTATGTATATGTGACGAAACGAAAATATCATATTCCAAAAAGCACATAAATTGATCAAGTAGTTTAATTTTTAAATAAGAAAATGAAGTTTCATGAGTAACTGAGGACCAACTGTCTTGTGCCATTTTAAAAACAATTTTAAAAAAATAAAGGGGAAATACTCAACAATAATTCAAACTTGCTAGATTTTTGTTGAAATGTCTACAAATTCCTATTAATCGCTTAAAATGGTTATCTTTATAAAAATAAAATTGCTTTATCATATAAGGCATCTGTGGGATGATTCTGTTGCAGAGGTTTTGACTGCTCTGCGTTTTCTAATAGTACATTTCTTCTCACATTCTTCAATGCATGCAGATTCAGTAATCGTAGCTTGCACTACACCAGAAACATCTGTTTTGGGTTATGAATCAGAATACAAACTGAACTGTTTAAGAGACAACTTGAACCGTTTCTGCCCTTCTCCTCCTATAGTTCTTTTTTTCCTTTTGACAGCACACTATAAAGGAACTGTTTCGAGAGTTTATAGATACGATTATCTGATAAAATGGTTAAAATTGAAAATATTGAAGAAAATAAAATGTTGAATTCATAGATATCCTAAAAATTTCACTTGCCACAATTCGAATTTTGATTTGGATCCATCGAAATAAAGATGTATGTTGGGCGCATAACCTATAGAGTTGTAAGCCATGTTTAGTTTCAGAACAGTTTCCAATAATTAGTTGTTCTACACAAGTCTTGAAGGTTAGTGGTTCTCAGTAGACAGCTCTTGAGTTGGAAGCCACAGAGCAAAAGATTCTTTCCGTGTTGACACGAAAAAACACATGCAAGGTTGCTAAAAAAAAAAAATGGTTTAATTTTTATGGAGCAATTCTGATTTCTGATTGGTTGGTAGCAGAATGTGAATTAATTTGATTTGTCAGTTCCTAGCAGCATCATTTATAAATAGAATCTTCCAACTGTGAGGGACTATACTCCCTCATTAGCTCAAAAATATTGCAACATCTGAGTTTAGTTCATTGACATGTTTTGTCGTTTGATTTTCTTAAAGGAGTAAAACTGAATATTGTAATATAAATATGAATTAAAAATAAATATGAATTATGATGTAATCAAGATATGACATGAAGTTATTGATTGGAAGTTGAACTTTTGATTCTTCCATTAATTTTACAACAAATAAACATTAACACTTTTCATAAAGTCTTGAAAGTAGAAGAAAACAATACTTTCCATCTACAAATGGCTTATTGGAATCTTGAGCTTTTAAGAAATTAACTTTTATTGGTCAAGCCCTGTTGAATAAGCCAGACTTTCCAATCATAAAATTAGTATACAGGACTCTACATTGTGAGTGAAACAGTCACATTTGCAAGTGATTTTTCAAAGTTGTGACTAGAAATAATGAATGCTTATCTTTTGGCGATTGTATTTCTTTTACTGACAATCTTCCAAAACTGGATGAAAAATATCTTTTGAACTTTTTTTTTTTTAAATAAATGAACAAAGTTAAATTATTTAAACAATAAAAGTTTAATAGAACAATATACTTATTTTTTTTTTTTAATGAAAGATGTTTAAAAAATATCTGAAAAAATTAGAATGTTTATACCTTCAAGTCTCAACATAAAATTTGTTGCATATTTAGAATTGCACTTAGCAAAAAAAATACAGAAAAATCTTTATGCTCTACATACTCATCACAGAACGAAGACGTCATATTCTGACAATCACGTGAGTTTGGCTAGTAACTTTTCTATTTGGCTAGTAAACGAAAATATGTAGTTGTCAAAGGTTAACTAAAGATAAATTTGTCCGTAGAGCCCCAGCATAGTTTGTGTCAGATTTCATTTCATTTTTTTTTTTTTTTTTCATCTCAATGTTTAAAATAGTGTCAAGAGACTTGAAACCTCTGCCAAAACAAGAAACTACATTCGATAAAACCTTCTGTAGGAAAATGAGAGTTTGAACCCAGAAAAAGTAAAAGAGTAGATGACAATGTCTTAATCCATTAGATCTCATTGTCCGATATACAGGGCACTAAATAATTTCTTTTTAAAATCTACAAGATAATATATAAGGTACTATTTACTTAGTCTGAGAAAAGGATGAAATTCATCTCTATCCATCAACTACTCTTCAAGAGTTGTTGAAACCCTTTTAAAAATTCTTGTGAAATTTGCTAAAATTGTATTTGTCCGATAATGTATGACCTTATATAAACAAATCTTGCAATAGTAATCATTAGGGCTGTGACAACAGAATATTCTTTTTATTCTTTAGATTCTCAGGTATATATCCGACACAGACACACTTAATCAACCGAGAATCAGATCCGTCTACATAAAAACATCTAAGATATTAATTGATAAAGAGTCAAAATAATGAAAAGAATATGCTGTTGTCATAGCCCTAGTAATCACTAATTTATTGCCAAAAGTGCAGTGTAACTTTTTGTGTGAACTGCTTTGCTCCTTAGCATAATGTGTAAATTTTATCTTGAATCTGTAACCTGTTGATTTCTAAAATATCACATGTATCCAGTCTCCTATTCTTGACAGAAAAATTCCCAAGTTCAACATGATATTGGCCAAAACATTGTGTGAATAACACTCAATATGAGAACAGTAATTGAAATAATTCAAATAATCCAAAGTGAATTCTTTCTCGAAGTTATGAGATTATCCTTATTACATTATGATTAAAATTAATCCAATTGTCTCCCAACTCATATCTTATAAATCTTGCATTTATGATCTACACTCATTTCGGTCATGTTGATTTTGATGTGTTGTAATTAAAAAAAAAAAATCTCATTTATTTCTTATTATTCTAGTTTCGCATAATGAAATTTATTATCAATAGAAATTCATAAGCTCAAGAAAAGTGTAAAATGCTGAGACAGACCTGGTCATAAAATATAACATTTAAAAACAAATGTGTATGTATGAATTGTGTCTAAAAAAAAAAAAAGTAATGAGGCTGGTGTTACAATTAATTTTAATTTTTAAAAAATAAAAAATAAAAATAGGTATAATCGATCAGTGGTAAATTCTGTTACATTTAACAATGCTTGCTTAAACGAAAAAACAAAACAAAACAAAAAAAAAACAGTGTATGCGTTTATATCATGCATTTTTTTTTTTTTGTTTAAGCCAGAGTCATAAAACCGTTAACAATAGACAGAGGCTACTAAGTTAATTAGGGAATGCATAAAACTTAAGAATATCATGATAATTAGCCAATGCAGAACTCCAAAAATGTGACAGTGACATTCACACAATTCTGAGGCAGCACGTTCAGGACTGCAGAACACAATGTGAAAGGAGATTGCCAGTACATCTCTGAACAAACACCTGTGTGATTATGCAGAGGGTTTAATGTATATCCTTGCAGGTTTGGTTTGTTCAGCTGCAGCACAGGGCGGTATTTAAGCATTATTGTGAGGCAAGAACCATGGAATGATCTGGAGGCAACTGTTACATTCTGGCGAGTAGAGAGCAGATCTAATCCAAGCAGATCATATACTCCAAAGGAAACAGGGTCGTAACAAGGAATATGTAGTGTATATCTGATGGCATGTCGCTGGAGATGCTGAAGAGAATCAGAGAAATCCTTGTCAACTCTGGCAAACACTATATAGACCCATATTCTAAGTGGAGACGAATCATTGCTTTGTAAAGTCTAGTCAGCAAATGCTACTCATGAGGAATTTGGTAGCTCAGGATACGCAACACGTAAAGTTCCTTATTAACCTTATAGGATATAAATGTGAGATTGCTAGATATTATTACTCCTAGATAGTTATGACATTTTGAGAAGAGGACAAGTATATGAAAAATGACGAGAGTGCTGAATTACATATGTAAGAGGATTTAGTTTTATGTCAGCTAACATTATACATTAGTTTTATCATCTATTCATACCTGCTGTTTCACAGAAACATTAGAAATTCAGGCTGTGGGGTTAAAGATACCAAGTGTGACTGTTCTTTAATTGATGCCATTGCTTAGTAAAATTGAAATATTTGTTTTAATTTTACTTATTTCTGCAGTCATTTTATTATATAGGAGATTATACTACTGCGACTGCAGGACTCTGTCAAAACACCTCTACTCCATTCGTCAAGCGGCAATCCAATTTTGACTGCCTCCTGTTCTTTCAGTTGCACCTGATCTATGAAACCTGAAGTAGGAAATGTTTAATTTAGTATAATAAATAAACAAAAGCTAAATGGAGGCCATCTAGAACATATGCTGTAGAACGGAGAAAAAAAGGCCAAAGACCCTAGTGTTTTGATGTGATGTTTTGAATATAATAAACTAGTTATGACCAAAGTTTCATTTCATTCGGATAAAACACTAAGAAACGGGCCCTAATTAGAGTTGGGGCCCGTTTTTTTTGGGGGGGGGGTCACCCTGTATTTACTTAACTGAGCACTTTATTTTTTATCACACACACACACACACACAGAAGGTGGAACAATAAAATTATTGCTCTAACTAAAACAACACTACAGCTTTATTTTTAAATTTTTATTAAAAAAATCAATTCAGGTAACTTGATAATGTAGTAGAGCTGACATCTATTCAATGCCTTCAGTCTCAATCACCATCTTGATATGGGTCCAATTCAGCTATAATTTTATCTTTCCACTGTGTGTGTGTGTGTGTATATACATATATACACACACACAAAAATGTAATCCATTGTGTCAGCTCTTTAGTTCAGTTTAGATTATTTGAATAAGAAAAAACTCAGTTTACATAACCAGTTAAATTTTTTAAAAATAAAGACAAAATCCATCTCTTGTTGCTTACTATAAATCCTCTCTCATTTTCCTTCTCCATGGTTAAATAGTATTATCACTTGTAGCGTTACTTTCTTTTTGTTTACAATGAACTATTGTAATTTTGAGTTGTATAATTTTATTACCTTTTAACTTTTGATAAACGGAGAGAGTAATAAACATCAATTAAAATAAGAGCGTGTGAGGGAGAGGCGTTGTGCAAAATACAGTGAGTGAATGTGAGAAACTTGATAAGAATTGGTTTTAGTGAGTTGATTGCAAAGTACAGATAATGAAAACAATTAAAATGGATTTTTTTTAAATGAGAACTTTTGAAAACGGAATAATGAATTATTATTATTATTATTATTATTATTATTATTATTATTATTATAATAATAATAATAATAATAATAATAATAATAATAATAATAATAATTAAAAAAAAATTAAAATTAAAACCGGAGATCCTTTTTTTTTATTTTCTGATCTTAAATCCATGAGTGATTGCTCCTAGAATAGAAAATTAGATATCTGATCTAGCTGTTTTCTATGATGCTCAATTTTCTCTTCTAGAGGCAGTCATCAATAAACCCAACAACATCATCAAAATGAGAGGGGAAAAAAATAAAACATATTACAAAGTCTTCTGTGATTAGGGTAGATTTCACTGAAAGTCTCAGAAAAAAATATGATTTTCATTTTTCATTTAATAAAAAGATAAAATAAATAAAATTTGACAGTATTACTCTGTTTTGAAGTTTTAACCTTACGAAATAATGCTTTCAAAGAATGTGGCTAACTCCTATTGGATTTTTTAATTTTATTTTTTCAAACACAATCTGAAAATTTAAGAATAGATTAGTATGTGTTTGTGATAAAAATATATAGAAAGAAAAAAAAAGAGACAAACATCGATTAACTTTTATTCTCTGTATGGCTTCACAAAGTTTTCTACTTGAAACATTAATTTAAAACAATAAAGAATTTATTTATGACTTCTTGTATACCCAAGGTTTAAAAGTACCACAAAAAAATTGAATTGCACTTGACTTCGTTTTCACAAACTGAACAAGAAGGAAACTCTTCTCCTTTTGGGAGCTTTACTATATTACAACCACTGATCATGACATTGAATATGACTCCTTTTGCCAGGACATTATCTTCAGTCCAGAATATGACTCGAGACCTATTAAGTCACCATTGTATATGAGTGTAAATATTTAATGCTCCTAATCGATTGTGAAGAAAAATTAATATTTTGAAAGTCCATTAATTTATTCCTATTTTATCGAACATGGATTTAGATTTGAAGAAATTGTGTAATGATTCACAAAATAATTTTTACACTATTATGAAGATCTCCTTTCACCCCAGCTTATTTGATATGATAATAAAACTTATTTTTGGATGCGATTTAAGATAAAATGAATTGAACTCACGGTTTTCATATTAGGAGACTTTTGTGTTTATCTTCCTTCCTCTGTTCCTCTCCCACCACCATTTCTCATCTCATTCTTATTTCATCATACATTCAGTGTGCAAACAAGCAACCAGATAAGATTCTGCAATATTTAGTAATATATATATATATATATATATATATATATATATATATATATATATATATATATATATATCACAATAGGAAGGATAACCGAAGACATTGGTGAGTTTGCCAAAAATTTGTTCCTATTCAGGCGACTTCATCATTAGGGCTATGACACCAGCATATTCTTTTCCCTGTTTTGATTCTCAGGTATATATCCATTCATATTTTATATGTTTTTATGTAGAGTGATCTGGTTCTCTGTTGATTAATTGTGTCTATACTCGAGAGTTAAAACAATGAAAAGGAGATGCTGTTGTCATAGCCCTAACCATCAGTTATAACTGAATTTCAAAGAAAATAAATTAAAACGACATCTTGATGATGTCTCCTGAATAGGAACGCGACATCAGTAAACTCACTAATATATTAGGTTTTCCTTATTCCCATAACATTGAAACACTAATGTGTGTGTTTGTGTGTGGATTGTATTTTTACTAATTGAATACCATCCTTTGTTGTGCATGTTTGTTTTCTATTCAGTGTTTCTTGTTTTGTTTGATTATTGAGCATTATAATGCAAATGTTGTCTATAAGCTTGTGTGGGTGGATATCGCATGACTCTGATTAATGATGTTTAATCGACAAAATGAAATTAGATAGAATTATGGTGTTCTCTTTCAAACATGAAAAATCATGATCTGAAGAAGATGCTAAAAAGCATTAAAAAATTTACAAAAATGACTGGATTTGGCATTAAATAACCTGAAAAGGGTTGATATGCCATAAAACAAAACAAGCAAACCAATCTTCTGGGATGTTCCGATAACTTAGTTGTCTCCATTATGATCTAAACTTGGGGAGACCGGATGTCCCGTTCCATTGTAGAGTATACTATTATTCAGTTGGCAATACAAAACAACCAAATCATCTCCGGTATCAACTCCCAGATCGACCGACCTTAAACTATATCCAGTGGTGAGGCCCCAGCTCGCGGGCTTTGGGGAGTGTGGAGCCACCCTTTAATTACCATTGCTCCCAGGTCCATTCTGACCCGGAGTGGTAGTACCTGTTAAGGTTCCAACTATGGGCTGAATAGAAACCGACTTGAAAACAACAAATATATTCTATTAAAAAATTTTTCTCCAAAATCTTTGGATTTGGCATTAAATAACCCGAAAAGGGTTGATATGCCGTAAAACAAAAACAACCAACCAACCCAGATCGACCACTAGGCATACTAAAGAATGCAAAATAAATATCTGTGAAAGCCTACTACCCACTCCAGAAGTAGAATGCTCACATAACCAGATGTTATTGCAAGGGATGCCAATGTTGATAGGTGGAATCTGGGAGCAGTCATGAGGGATCGGAATATCTCCATCTCTACTACAGTTGAAAGATGCATTTTTTCAAACTTTGGAATCTGTATGTCCAATTTGGGAACCTATATGAAATCTTGAACTGGATTAAACAGTTTTGAGTGGAAAGCTATTCTTGTAATACAAAAATGATCCAAAAAAGGTAATATAATGTTATGCGACGTTACATTTTACCACCATTTCTCATCTCATTCTTATCTCATATATACTCCCGTTCATCAATAATCACGGCTTGGATTTAAAAAAAAAAAAAAAATTTGCACAAACATTAGTCATGGTGAAAGTAAATTTTTGCCACGACAGATTTTCTGGGATAACTATGGTTGCTTCCGTAGGGAGCATTATAGAGGTAAAATTGCTCCAAAATTGTTTATCTGTTCATTTGTTTGCACATTTCTCAATAACCATGCCTTTGATTTTTTTCTGAAATTTTGCACAAGCATTAGTTATGGTGAAAGTAAATTTTTTATTCGTGGATGGAAACCCTGTATGTTCAGCTTGTTTTAACGCTAATTTATTAAACAACTTTCTTTTTCTTTGTAATGTCATTTATTTGTAGGGTGAGAACTCTTTGTTTCCACAGTTTTCCTAGACAACACCGGGATATGACACTAAAATGTATGTATTATGTGATTGTTGTTATTATTTGTTTAATTTAATTTTTTTGTTTTTTTGTCATTGCAGACATCTTAGTGAGAGCATCAGTGGTTCTACGGGGGTTTCAACTGTTTCACTTGCCGGGCCATCACTCACCATCAGCCAGACTCCAAATTTCACATTTGGCGATAAACATTCATAGCCATTAGCGTCACCGCATTAAGATGCGGTTTCCCGATTGGGAAGACATTTTTTTACACAAAGACAAAAACAAACTAAATGGGAAGTAAAAGAAACGTATTACGGGAAGATAACAATGACGAGCGAACCCAAAGGAAAGAGAGAGCGAGAGAGGTAAAAAGAGAAGAGAGTTTGGAGGGGAGAGAGGAGGGAGAAAAAGAAGTCATTTTTTTTTCTTCCCCAAAAGAAAGCTTGGATGATGCAAGAAAAATCATGTTGCTTCGTTCTTGCTTCGTTTTACAGAGGCAAACAAGCACAAATTACCAAATAAATCCAAAATGGACACTTCCAACACATATTCGACAGTCCCCCCTCCCCCCTCATCCCAGAAAAGAAGGCGTGACAATTGTTTGCTCCTCCTCCTCCTCTTTCTACCGGTTTAGAACATCGTTTCTCCTCCTCTTTCTACCAGTTCATGATATCGTTCCTCCTCCTTCCCGTTTCTCTTCCTCTGTCTCCACAGGTTGGAGTTTATAATCAGCGGCTTAAAAATTGTTCCTTTTTTTTTTTTTTTTTTTTTTTTTTAAGTACAACACACAAAACATACATTTTTCAACAGCTGATGGCCGATCCAAAGAGACTACTCCGTACATTTCTCATCGACTTCTTCCTTACTCTTCTGATGATAGCGCCCCAACCCCCTGCAATTTTCTTTTTATTTCTACTCCACCACCACCACCGCCACCATCCTTGATCTTCTTGTATAAAAAAGAAAAAAGAAAGTAAAACATGAGAGAAAGAAAGGGAGAGAAAAAGAAAGAAAGAAAGAGTATATGTGAAAAAATGATTTTTTGTTTTTTTGTTTAAGAAGAGGAAAGGTTGATGGCAAGAAACATTATAAAAAATTGAAGAAAGATGAAAAAAAAAAAGTAAAAATAATAAAAATAGGAACCAAAGAAAACGATTCCTGTCTGTCTGTCTGTCCATCTATGTTTGACCTGTTAACAAAAATAAATGAACGTATGAGCAACTGCTCCCCAGAAATGATGGTGTCTATCTGCTGCCTCCAATTTTGCCAATAGCCTACGGATAAGTTTAATAAATTCAAAAACAGATAATAAATACTACAGATGCTTTCCTTCCTCTCCTCACCCGTAACTGCGGTGTCAAGCCAAAATCATTCCAGCTTCAACCCACCCACTCCTATTTCTCTACATCATAAATACACAGATCTCTTGGATGTTCCTGCAAACATTTTTTTTTTTTTAGAATTCTTCTTGTTTTCTTTCTTTAAAGAAGAAAAAGGGAAAGAAAACTGATTTATTTTCATTTTTATACATATATATATATTTTTGTTTTTTTAATTTCTTTTCCCTTTTTTTATCTTTTAAATTTAATTTTTTTTTTTTTTTTGTGACGTTTATGGTTAACCCCATGAAAAGAGGGTGGGTCCTTACCTGTTCATGGTTTTTAATTGTAAATTCTCTTTAATTTTAATTTAATCTTTTTTTTTTTTTTTTTTACTTTCTTTTTATCAAAAGCGAGCAAAATGATAAACCATCCCAACAAAACTTTTTTTTTTTTTTAAATTTAAATTACCAAAATATTTTTAGATAAATTAACACATGAAATGATTACAAAGGATTTTTAAATACAAAAACAATCAATTGCTGTATTTAATTGCACTAGAATGTGTGGACACATATCCATTTACCATCATTGAAAAGGAAAATATTTTTAAATACACTTAGATGTAAAAGTATTGGAAAACTGCCTTACTTTTGCTTATATAGAATGACTTGTTTAAAAAAAAATATATATATGTGTTTACCATGTTTGATTGCATTAGGATCTATGGATACATACCCATCTATCATCACATTCATTCAGTAGAAAAATATTTTAAAAAGGGAGATAATCTGTGTGCTAATGACGAGAGACAGAAAACTTAGAAAAATGACCCCACTTTACCCTTATATAGGATGACTTGTTAAAAAAAACCTCATTGAAAAAATATATTTAATGTATTTGCTATATTTGATTGCACTAGGATGTACAAATGCATTAACCTCATCCCCATTTCATCAAGGACGATGATGTTACCTAAATGCACTCTATTGTACTCAAAATATAAATATTGGCTTTAAGAGAAAAAAAACCTCCCCTTTTTTTCTTTTGGCTTATTTAAAATGCAAAATGACATATTTAAAAAAAAAAAAAAAATACATTTTTTTTTCTTAATTTAAACATTTTAAAAAAAATATGCAATTAATATTACATTTTAGTGTGTCCTTTAAATAACAGGGTGACCTTTTTAAAAGAAGAAAAAAAAAATTGTGTGCCCTTTATATGCAGGGTGACATATTTAATGGTTTTTTTTTTCTCCTATGCTGTCAAATATCGTTTCTGGTTTGATATTTTCAAACCCTTTCCTCAAATTGTTACCCAGTTAGTACATGTCTATTGTAATATGGTTGATTTTGATCAAACCCTTATCTAACTATGAGTGAGTCATTTGCAATTTAAGAAAATGTTTCACAAAAAAACAATATATTTGTGCTCCCATCTCTTTTCTTCCGAAACTGTGATGTTTAGGATGATGATGGGGATGCTTTATATCGGGTAGCCTACTGTTGTGATGTGTCCACTCTACAAAATAATAACTTTTCAACTTTTTATAAAGATCAAGAGAAAATGTCTCTCTGCATTAGCACACAGATAATGCTTGAATCTTGCACCCATGGCAGACTGACTAATATATAACCGATGTGCTTATGTTGAGAGACATATTCTCCCGGTCTTTATAAAATGTGGAAGAGTCCATTATTATCTGTAGGGTGGACACACCACAACAACTACAATCATATCTAAAAGTAATTAGCCCAAGAAAACACACACACACACACACACACACACACACACACACACACACAACCTCTGATTCATTCATTTCACAGTTCATCCTAACTACAAATTGTTTGTTTCTCCCTTTTAATTCATATTTTATATTAAAAAACAAAAAATTTCCTCCTAAATCTTTTCCCCCAGATTTAAAAATAAGGTTTTAATAATAATAATAATAATAATAATAATAATAATAATAATAATAATAATAAAAAATGATTATTATTATTTCTTTATTCATTTTTAAATGATTATTCTTGGCTCATATTGGCATGGAAATGAATATTCATTAAAAAAAAAGAATAAAAATTCTAAGTATTTCATTAAATTTGAAATATGTTCTTATGTTCGTAGAACCTGTCAAAAAAACGACTCCACTTTTGTTCATATTAAGAATTCTTTCATTTGTTCTTTAATGCAAGAAGAAGAATTTTAAGAACCATATTGGTTCATCAAAAAAAAAAAAAAAAAGCCATCATTTTATTGCACATCATTAAGTAGAGGGATGTTAACTATGTTAAAATATATTTAGCGGTAATGTGTATACAGTATTCTAGAAAGAAAATGATTGCTGAGTTCTTGAAATGTGTCCAACAAGTCTTGTAAATAATGTTTATAGCAATGATGATCATGCGGACTGAAGAAATAACAATATTCCAACTTGTCATGAAGCTGGCTAACAGTTTTAAAAGGATTTAATGGATTGCCAAAAATTGGTTAATAGCCAATTCATAGAGGTGTGAAATCTGTAATTTACCATGCACATTGAACAGTCAATTGATAGTTGGAGATGGAAATGTTCAAAAGATGGATTTTCTCTTTCAATACAAAAAAAAAAACTGTTTTTGAGCGAAGCTAACTTTCTTTACGAACAATTATCTTTATAATTTTTACGTGGAATAAGGATTTCTTTCAGATTCAGTTTTTACATAAAACTAGAACTCAGCAGCTATTTTCTTTTTAGGCCACTGTGTCTACACATTACCTATTTAGTATTTTGATTCTTTAGCAAAATGATATATGTTACTTCTCCATATGTTGAAGATGGGGCTGTGGTATTATTCGTGAAATATCAATTTATCAGATTTTTTTTTTTTTTTTTTTTTTTTTTTACCTTCCAAGCAAGGAGGCATTATTTTTCGACAAATACAGCAATCATTTTCAGCCATCTTGAAATACAGTGTAAACCAACCTTGTCTCTTTCTAAAAGTTAACCATCTCCACAAATTAAATTTTTTTTTAAATGTTTGCAGAAAAGGAACCACTGTTTTGCTAAAAAAAAAAAAAAAAAAAAATTTTTTTTTTTTTCATTGAAATTAATTTCTGATGAGAGAGGTTGGGGGTATGCTGTATTAGTATTTAAAAAAAAAAAGTGCAAAAAAAAATCATGATGGAGTATACAGTTTGACTATATGTTCTAAGAACATGCAAAGTTTTTTTATGTAATGGTTGACTTTGAGAACGGGAGTGAATTGGGTTACACCTTATTTCAAGATGACCAAAGCTAGTTCTATGTATTAGAAAATAATGTAGAGAATATGATCTCCACCTGCAAAAACTTGACAGAATTATGTTGAGATTTAAACGTTTTTAATCTGCTAAATTGGTGCTTGGTAATACTGCAAAGACATTTTGGCGCTTCTGTATTATACAAACAAAAAAATATTGAGTTTTAAGCGAAACAAATGGTACCTACATAATTATCATGCTGCAAATAGTAGCATATTCAAAAATTACAAAAAACGATAAGATAGAAAAATAATTATTAATGAAAAACGTTTATATGGGAATAAATTTTGTCCGACATTTTGAATTACGTTTGTCACGTGATGTAAGCAACAGAACTCAATTATCTCCGCTGTCAACTTATATCTCCTTTTAGTAAGCATACTATAGTGATTTTGCTTTTGCTTTTTCACAAATTTATTTTTTTTATTAATTATTATTTTTATACTTTATCGTTTTTCATAATTTTTGAATATGTTACTATTTGAGACCTAACAATTACATAGGTAGCATTTGTTTCGCTTGAAATGTATTTTTTTTTTTTTTTTTGTATAATAAAGAAGTGCCAATATTTTTCATTTACATTTAGTAAAATTAAAAAAGAAAGGCTAGGTGTGTGTGTGGGGGGGGGGGGTCAGTCTATCATTCCTACACTTCACATTGAAAACTAAATTTTTAGTGTCCAGATGCATTTATTATTATAAAAAACATTTCATAAATGAGTTTACAATCATTTCAAAGAAATATGGATGTTTAGTTTGAACACATTTTCTTTACTAATAAAAATAAAAATATTTAATATATATATATATATATATATATATATATATATATATATTGTTTTTGATATTTAGAAAACAAAAGTCACCAAAAGAAATTCCATTTACTTTTGAAATTATTTATTTTAAATACCACTGGGTATTAAAAACGAAAACCAAAAAACAAATTTAAAAAAGAAAGAAAGAAAGAACTTTGATTTTGTGAGCAACGGTTAGTCATTTATTATCTCCCTTGCCTTTATTGAACGTTAAGATCCGGCATTTTTCTTGTTATATATATTAGAAATTCCTCGGACAGATGTGCCCCCCCCCACTTTCCCAAAGAAAATATACCAATATATAATTTATTCCTCCAAATAATTTGAGACATATTGTATAGAATATTTTTTTTTATAACTTAGATGCAAGGTACTGGATCTTTAAAAAAAATATATATTTTTTTTTTTTTTTTTTTTTAGTCAGTTAAACAAGATCCCAAAACAATGGAGAGTTAGTTGACAGAATTTATTATGAAATAATTTTAATGACCTCGTATGGACAGTGATGAACAAACGAAATCATTTTTGTTTTTAAATTGCATGGAAAAATGAATTTTAATTCTGATCAGGCTTTTATTTGTAAAAGAATATATAGAAATTATTTCTGGTTGTCATTTTTTTTTTTTTTTAATAAGTTAGTGTCTGCCAAACCCTCCAAAAATTTATGATCGTACAAATTTCACTAAAATGTTTATAGTTGAAAATTTTTTATGCAAGTCCAAAGTTCAACACAATTAAAAAAAAAAAAAAAAGAAAAAAGAAAGAAAAATCTTTATGGTGTACGTTACCATCATATTCCAAAAAGCACATAAATTGATCAAGTAATGTTTTTTTTTATTTATTTAACTAAGGAAATCAAATTTTATAAGGATGTTGCCTTGATCTGCCATAAATAAATAAAGGGAGACAACTTAATATGAACTACCAAAAATCAAAATCAGTCTGGTAATGACAATGATCTACTATTAAAATTACAAAAAAAAAATAATTTAAAAAAAATGATTTTCTATATAAAATTAATTGATCAATTGACATGAGCTTTTTATTCTGTATTTTAGGTTTTCTTTTTTTAATTAGGTTTAACTCTGGACATGCACTTTTCTTTCATTCAACCTAGAAGATGAAAAAAAAAAATTTTTTTTTTTTACTGCGAATGGTTATATATCCTGTATGTCATGGCCAGGGTGTATAGCTTCAGTAATATCACTTGGGATATCTACGAAATAGGTAGGATATTCAGAACAATTCCACTGTTAAAATTTTAATTGTTATTTCTAAAAAAAAATAATTTTTTTTTAATCTAAAAAAAATGATGTATTCATTTCTGACAGAAAATCAAGGGAGGTTATATTTCTTTTGACTTGATTTTGTATAAAAGATGAGAAATCATATCCGACCTCACTATTTTTCTTTTTAACTCTTATCTTTACATCGTTTAAATGAATCAATAACATGGTTTTGCAATTATGCGACACTAAATTTACATGAATATATTTTCTCTACGGTGATGGGTGGGGGTGTAAGAATTTATAATAATTCAACAAACTAAAATTAATTAATTAGATTTATCTAAAATTTAATTAAAAATATGATATGTACGAATTTATAATAATTCAACAAACTAAAAGTAATTAATTAGATTTATCTAAAATTTAATTAAAAAATAGATATGTACGATATGCATCCATTTTTTTTTATTACTTGAAAAAATGTTGAGATAAGTTACTTGATTGTTCATATCAGAATTAAAATTCCAGTTTAGTATAACTTACCCTGCATAGACGTGTTTGCAACCAATTTATCTTTTTCCCCTAAAAATTGAATGAGTAAACGTGTTCAAAGAATATTACTTCAAAAGCTAACACAGACAAGTTGTATACGTCAATTCTCAATATTTCTAGGCGTTTTTCAGTTAGAAACGAGTATATTTAGTCATGACTCTTCTGTCTGGTAGCTGTGTCTCTTCCATCGCGGACATTGCGAAAAGCATCGGTACCATAGTTTTTGAAACATATAATTGTTCAATCTTTTTTTTATATATCTATGAAAATAAAACTTTTTTTTTTTTTTAGATAAGGCACCGGGGAAATGTCGATGTAGTGATAAACAAAACAAGATTTTATTTTAAAGAATGGAATGTTCAGCTGGATTCATATGATTTATTAAAAATGGATAATTTACAGTTTCTTTGATTATTACTATTTATTATGTAGAAGGAATAACATTGACAAAGATTTAGCAAAGCAAATAATTTACTTGAGATTGATTACAATTAGGATATCAAATAACTACTTATGAGAATAATTGCTGATAATTTCAGAATTACTGAAAATGTCTTAATTACAATTTTTGGTGCAAGTCCATAGTTCAATGTAAATAATAATAAAAAAAAATAAAAAATGCAAAACAAAAATCTTTATAATGTACATATCCATCATAGAAGGAAGGTATTGTGTTCCAAAAATCATGTAAATTGATCAAATAGATTTATTTTTTTACCAAGAAAATCAAATTTTATGAGTGAGTAAAAAAAGAACTGTTTTGCGTCACCATTTGGGGGGGGGGACAAGGGCAGATAAGTCCACAATAATTCAGACTTGTAAGAT
Source organism: Euprymna scolopes (assembly GCF_053919585.1). Taxonomy (NCBI): domain Eukaryota; kingdom Metazoa; phylum Mollusca; class Cephalopoda; order Sepiida; family Sepiolidae; genus Euprymna; species Euprymna scolopes. Next base: position 38,038,578 of record NC_136520.1, read on the forward strand.
CAGCTTTGTAATGCTAATGATTTTACATTGTTTAAAATTATCTAAAAATGATTTTCTTTATAAGAAATATGTGATCAATATGGGTGATTTTTGGAATATGACATTTTGTTTGTGGTAGGCATGCACATCATAAACAAACATTTTTTTCTTTTTGAACTATGAAATTGCACTCAATCTTTTGTTAATCAGTTATTTTATGAAGCTAAAGTCTTACATTAGTTCATGTGTTTCCATAATTTTTACTATTGGAATGTTAATATCAATTTGCACTTTGTTTCATTTTAGTGTAGGTCCGTTTTTTTTTTTGGGGGGGGGGGGTCTGCAGTGATATGAATAATGATTAACAGAATGAAAAATGGCATTTTCTTAATTGAGTTTGAAGCCACTTTTAGTGCTTGCTAATTGCCAAAGCCTACATACACTACCTACAAATACTTTTTTTTTTTTTAAATTTACAAAGATGTTTACAAAAAAAAAAAGAGGTAATAGGAATGAAAGACCTGATCATCGGCATGGCATGAGGATAGAGATTTTAAGAGAGTAACCCATTCTTCTGTAATTTACTTAGTTAGCCCTAGGTGTAGAAAATAAAATAAAAAAACAGTTACATGTCTTCTTTAAGGATTGTAGGTCCTTATTCAGATTTTCCCTGTGTTAAAAAAAAAACGAAAATAAAAGAAAAATCTATGATGTATGTACTCATGAGAAAACGAAAATACTATATTCCAAAAATCATGTAAATTGATCAATTAATTTTATTTTTAAATAAGAAAATCAAATTCTATGAGTATCCGCCATATTGGGAAAAATAAACCTTTAAAAGCAAAAAAAAAAAAAAGCAAGGGAGATAACTCAACAATAGTTCATATTTATTCGGTTTATCTTGTAAATGCCTATGAATTTGCATTAAAAATCGCTTAAAAATGATTTTCTTTATAAAAAGAAAACTACTTTATCAATTTATATGATTTTTTGGAATATGATCTTTTCTTTTTGTCCCCGGTACATATATCATACAGATTTTTATTTTTTTTAATATGAGGGTAATTCTGGACAAGAACTGAATAATTAAATTTGCATCTATTGCAATGATTTCAATATGATTATTTAACGTTGTGCATATATGCATAAAATTATGTGTCAAATAATATGGTAAATATGGAAACAAACTCTTTGGTTCTTCTCCAAACTTCCCCTTATAAAAAAGTAAAGAAAAACTGTATGTTGTATGTATCCATGACAAAACGAAAATACCATATTCCAAAAAGCATGTAAATTGATCAAGTAGTTTTATTTTTTTAACTAAAAAAATCAAATTTTATGAGAAATTAAGGTTGGAGTGTCTCGCATCTTGAATAAACAAAGGGGAGATAATTCAGTTGCAACTTCCGAGCTTTTTATTTGTTTGTTTTCAGCCTTGTAATGGCTATGATATACCATTTAATTGCTTAAAATCGTTAAAAAAAAATGAATTTTTTTATATATGAAAAAAAAAAAAAAACAAAAAAAAAACCTACTTGCTCAATTTACATAATTTTTGGAATATAGTCTTTTCGCTCCATGATGGGTATATACATCATAAATATATTTCTGTATTTTTTTTTTTTTTTTTTATGTGGGAGAATTCTGGACAACGACCAGTTATTTATGCCAAAACATGTTTAAAAGAATTCACTAAGTTGGCTATTTCAATTCGGTTTGCCACATTTTATTTATGAAATGAATATTAAGTTGTCTTCAGTTTTACACAGAGAACAGGAGAGGAAGATGCTGTGTGTGTTTATGAGGGAGGGTATAAAATAGGGTGTGGGAGTGGTGATAAGTGTTTGGGAGGGGGTTACTTATTAGGTTGGACATGTTTTGTTAGTGCAGTATATGTGTACATATGTACATAGGGGTCTGTTTATGAATATATGAATGTTTATACATAGATGTGTATATATGAGCATATATATATGAGAGTTGTAAAAGATTTTTTGTATATGATTAATGCTATTTTACCCATCACTGGGGAGAAAGTAGGGGTCCATACCTTTCCAATAGTTCCGATTCATAAGTTAACACAAAAGATGCGATCAGAGTTGAAGAATATTTTTGATTCTAGGTTGATTCAATTGCAAAGTGATTTAAATTATTGACATTTGATTTTATCAGCAAAACAATAATTGCAGAATCATAATCTCTAAGCGATAATTAAAAAAATGTATATTTTATTTTCAACTCTCATTGTTCATTTTTTTTTTTTTTTTTTTTTTCCAGTTAAGAGACAATTGCATTATTTTTTTTCTTTGTTTTTTTTTTTTTTGGGGGGGGGGGGGGGGGGTCTTGAGCAGAATTCAACCTAATTAAAAAAAGAAGACAGAAAAGTCCTTTATGATGTATGTTCCTGTTATGGAATGAAAATGTCATATTCCAAAACTCATGTAAATTTATCGAGTAGTTTGTATTTTCTTTTTTTACTAAAAAGTAAAATTTTATGAGGAAGCAAGGATGGTGTTTTTTACCATTAATAAATAAAGGGAGACAACTCAAATCGACTACTTGGATTAAAATAAGTCTGGTAATCATTACAATTTACTATTAAACGGGATAAATTGTAAAAAAAATGATTTTCTATATAAAAAAACAAAACAAAAAAAAACTACTTGATTAATTTACATGATTTTTAAAATATGACATTTTCGTTCCGTAATGAGTATGTACACCATAAACATTTTTCTGTATTTTGTTTTGTTTTTAATTAGGTTAAATTCTAGACACTTTTTTTCTCTCATATTTTTCTAGATTCTTGTCATTAAAGCAGTTTGATTAAAAAATTAATAAACAAAATTTTTTATGATATAAAAATGAAATCATTATTTTAGCTTTCTAATCTCACAAAATCAGACCTTGCCCAAGTACCAAAGTGTGGAGCATCATATATCACCCCTAATACCTGTAGTGTCCTCGAATGAAGTTGTTAGAAATCATTTCATGTAATTGTGACTATCAGTAGGTGATTCGTATTAAGCAGACATTGCGTCAAATCTGTCCTTGTTGAGAGACCGTACTGAAGTGGGTTAAAACCAGCTTCCTCTAAAGTAGGAAGTTTCATGAGAGTATGAAATTTGTATGCGGTCACCAGTCTTATGTATATCTCAGTAAGGGGAGATGATGACTTTAGGATTTTTGCAGTTCTTGCAGGGTGGTGTCAACATCCTCCTACATACAGCACCTGGTATTCCCAAATGGTCACCTATCTGGTATTGACCAGACTCAATGTTGCTTAACTTTACTAATCTAATGAGAACTGGAAACGAACCCAATAAATTCCAGAAGGCATAACAAATAAAATTGTAATTGTTCTGTTTTGAAAGAAGTCACTTATCTAAGTACTGGTTCTAATCAAACTTTGCTTAACTTTGAAGATAAAGCCAACAAATGTAAGAGTTTCTTTATGGAACCACTGCAAAGACACTAGTATTTAATGCCTGATGTGCAAAAGCTCAGTTTAGAATGAATCTTGTTGCTCTATTAAGGCTTGAAAGTTTAGTCTATCCTACTATTTCATCTGAACCATGAGAGGAGGTGAGGCGATTTCATGCCTTCTTCTCATTACAGTGTTACAGAAAGTGAAACTTTTACGGTCACTTATAGTATCTTGTACCTATTTACTTTGCCTCTCCATGAGGGTAGAGTTAGACACCAAGGCCGTTTCTTAATGTGGAGAAAGGAACAAAAATTAAAGATTGTCTCAGTCGTGAAGGATTTCTCCTCCACCAACTGAGAACAAAAAGTTGAAGTGTAATATCAGAACAGATACTACACTTTGATCTTGGCATGAAGGCCAGTAGTATCTTGTATCCTTAGATAGTCACTCATCTAAGTACTGGTTCAAATCAAACCTTGCTTAACTTTGAAGATAAAGCCGGCAAATATAAGAGTTTCTATATGAAACCCCTGTGGAGATACTAATAATGAATGCCTGATGTGCACATGTTTGGAAACGATGCAAAAGTAATCAGGTATGAGAAAGCTTCAGTGAAACATATTTAAGACAGTGTTTCAACGATAAGGAAAATCTCCGATCAATTATTAGATTGATTTTAAAATGCATACAATCAAACCAATATTCCGTAATCGAATATCAGCTGAATCTGTTTTTTTTTTGTTTTTGTTTTTTTTTTCACTCACCAAGTTCTATCAGGTTGGCACAAAAGCTTTTGCTGTTTTTAAATTTCATTGTGAAAATGAAAAACTGTTTTTTTTTATAGTCATAATAATTACAACCTTTGCTGTCTATAACTTCATTCCATCTGTTAACGAGCTTATAAATGCCTCGTTTGTAAAATTTAAGTTTTGATGTAAAATATGAATCAATCTCCCCTCGTGATGCTAGCCTAAGGCTAAATGGTTTGGGTATCCTTGAAATAAGTGATAATCCAGGAGAGCTAGGTCAGGAGAATATGAAAGATGAGGCAAGATTTCACAACCAAATTCTCGTAGGACATCTTTGGTCAGTACTGCTGTGTGAGGATGAGCATTATCATGATGGAAGAGGACTCTTTTTCTGTTGACTAAAGAAGGTTGTTTTGGGGTCAGCATGGGTGAGCATATTGCAGAAAAATATGAATAATCTGAAATAAAAATTTATAAATTAATCATGGTGATATGTTTAATAATAACAATATGCATAAAATAAATTAAAATGATTTAAAATTCCCCTTTCTACCAAGAGGCAAAAACTTCTTCTCCAACCTGATAAACGACTTGAAATCTTCATTTTTTATTTATTTATTTATTTTTTTTTTGGTCATCTAACAAATCTAAATATTCTGAATGTAAACAATGTAGGCAATCAGTATTTATTTTTTAAGGTTTAGATTTAATGATAAAAGTTATTGATAATGTATTTTAATTAATCTTATCATAATTACTGGGTTTGTCGGCCATGTTGAAATGGAGGTTAAAAAAAGAATAAAACAACCCAAAACTGTTGCATTTTGGGGAAAATGGTTCTTTGAGATGTTATCAGAATTGATTTTGCAGGTAAATAAATTTGTGTCCTTCCATTTACAAAAATGTAGTCAATCTTTTTTTTTTCTTTCTTTTTATTTATTTATTTTTTTTTTTTTTTTTCAAAGAATTTTGGAATTTTTTAATAATTTTTTTTATAAATGACATTAAAAAAATTAATTTTTTCCTTTTTTTGGCAGGGTATGTTTCAAGAACATGTTATTGTTTTTTTTTATATTAATATCTTTCATTAAAATTCTTTTTTTTTTTTTTTTTTTTTTTTTTTTCAAATTTTAATTTCTTTGCACGTTAGTTAAAAAAAAACAAAAAAAACAATGACGCCCCAACTGTTATCTCTTTATATATGCGCATTTAAAAGTGAAAATTTTATTTCATTTTTCTTTTTTTAAAAAAAAAAAAAAGAAAGAAAAAGATTATCCATATCTAAATGTCACAAACAAGTAACTCTCCTTTATCTCTCTGGCTAGGGAAGCAATTACAATTCAATCCAACTACAAGGTTCTATCCGTCGCTTATTGCCCCCCAAAATGTCAAGATCAAAGTTCATCTGATATTCATAACCTCCCACCCACTGTAGGGAAAATACTGAGAGCAATTTTTGTTTCTGCTCTTTTCACCATGCATTTCACTTTAAACTTTACCCTTGTGAGGAGATCGGTTAATAACTATCTCTCATACACCATTATTTTCTTGTAAGTACGTACTCTGCCTAAATTTATTGGGCCATGTGAGTCTTTGTATGAATTTGATTCTTCGGACTACTGTTTCTCTTTTGAGTGTTATTTTTACAATGTTTCGCTTGATGTAACTTCAAATCTCCTTCAGGTGTATCTTATCAAACTTAGGGAATCTTCACCGAATTTCATCGACCAAAACGTTGTGCAAAATAACACTCAAGATCAGAACAGTAGTTCGAAGAATCCAAATAATACAAATAATCAATCCTCATCTCAAAAATTCAGAAACACAACACGAGTCTTCTTTCTCTTAATTGTCTCCCCCCCCCCCCCAAAAAAAATATCTACGGTCATATTTCACTTGCAGATGGTGTCACACCTTTTACAAGCTCAAATGAGTTAAAGTCTCAAATCTGTACCCAGTGCATCATTCATCCAAGGCAGGTTGAGCTGGATTCATTCTGAAAGAGGTTTCTAGCAAATATGAAATTCGCAAACGGATTCCAGTTGCATGTGTATCTCTTCAGGTGAGATGAGAGCGTTAATTCTTTGCGGTGAGATGTTGCTGTTCTCCCACATGCAATACCTGGTATTCATAAATGATCATCCATCCGGTACTGACCTGACTTAATTAATGTCGTTTAATTTCAGTGATCCACTGAGAACGGTTACGTCAACATAATTATGCAATATACAGTTTGCACAGATTATCTTTTTAATATCTACGTGTTAATTTATAGTTGATAAAAGTAAATCACAAAATTATATTCAATTTCTTTTGATGAAATAAATTAGGTTAACTAACTGATATATAAAGTGAAAGTCATATATTCGTTTGAAGTAGCTGAGTGGTTCTTGCTTGTTGGAGTAATAATTTTGTATATCATTGCAAGTGTTCATGGTCGGAACTGGTATTCATTTTTTTTTTATTTTACTTTTGTTAGTTTAAAGAGATCAAGGGGCTCCTTCCAGTGGCTATCACTTGATTCTATTATAGTTTAAATTTATATCTGAGAGCTCTTTTAAGAATAGACACTGTTCCCTTTATGGCTGCTATCTATTTCCTTACAGCTTGGTTTTCCAGGGATTGCTTCTAAGTATTTTTGAAGGTTCTTTTTTATTAGGCCAGTTGCTCCTGTCACAACTGGTATAATGTTTATTTCTTTCAGAGACCATATTGTTTTTAGATCATTTTTTAGGTCCTAATATTTTGTTATCTTTTCCCGTTCTGCTCTATTAAGGCCAAAGTCGTTTGGAACTGTGATGTCGATAATGAGTGCAGTCCTTTCGGGCTTGTTCCATATTACTATATCTGGCTTGATGGTCTTGTCTTTTATGTATCTGCCTGCCTGTATGTCTTTGTTGTAGAACACTAGTGTGAGGCTTGCAATGTCCTTTCCAAGATCTTTGCCAGGCAGCTCCACCAGTCTATATTTATGGCTTAACCAGTCAATCATATTCTTGCAAGGAGGAAGAACCCAAGTGAACTTATATTCATTACATCACTAATTAAGCTCTGTGGAAAATATTTGAATATAAGAGTCTTTTTTTGTTTTAATAAGCATTTTTTATAACTTTTTTTTACCATTTCGTCTAACTTTACTTTCACGCTTGAACTTTATTCTTAGATATCATTTTAAAACCATGAAAATATTGATTAAAAAATTTGCAATTACTTTTTAATTCTCTAGTTTTAAAATGATATCTTTGTAAAAAATAAAATCTATTCATTTGATTTTTAATTTTTTATAATATAAAAATATTGTTTACAATTTAAAAACCATCATCATATTGTATGAATCCAAAGATTCTGTTGTTGACATTAGTTTTGCTGATATTTTTCTTGTTTCAATTCTTTCTAGAAAGACATCGGGTATTTATGGGAGGTTGCTAATATTTTAAGTAAAAATGATTTTGTAGAACGAACCGGATTCGAACTTGGAACACCTAAGTCATTGGTCTGTGCCGTTAACCACTTGACCACCATCATTTTCCAATTAAAAAAAAAGAATGATTTTAAAATTATATATTTATCCAAATAGAAATTACATCATATTAAACTCTAAATGTACAAAATATAACTAAAAAAAAAAAAAAATGATTTAATTTAATTTTGATCAATATTTTCAAACTATAAAAAAAAATATTGAATCAATAGTTTTATAACTGTACAAATTAGTTTCAATGAAATTATAGGAAAAGAAATTAATAAGCAGTTGGGTTTATTTCTCCATATAATTCGTAGTTCTTAAATTACCCCATCACCGAGCAGCAGCAATCAAAGGCGTCAAAGCTTTAATAATGGCTCTCCATAAATCTACAATCATATGCACCATCTTCCTTGTGTCTTCATATGTTTTTCATAAGATGTTTTCACTCCATCCATTTAAAATGTCGGTTGTTTGGGTTATCAAGGAAAATAACTCTTTCTTCGTTACTTACATTTCATCAATTTGAAAAGAAAAAGAAGGTGGGTGCTTATGTAGGTTGGTGATCTTTGAAACCAATGCATTTCAGGTGAAAACTTTATTACATACTTACATGTCATGTTGAAATTAGTATAAACTCAAAAAATCACGAAAAATGATCCAGTATAAAAATAGTTACAAGTAAAAAATATAATTTATCAAATTATCCAGTTTTATCATGTTTTAATGTGGAATCAATTTTAATGTGCAACCAATTAACTATGGAAAACTGACTTATCTCCCTTTATCTGCCACTTTAAACCAATGCATTTCAGAACATTATTGATTTTTTTTTTTTTTTCTTGTTAAAAAGACATCTAGAACATCTTCTATTAGATCATTTTTCATCGTCTTTGGAATTTATACCAATTTCGACATGACATGATAATGTTTTCACATGAAATGCATTTGTTTAAAATATCACCAATCTACATGAGTAACAAAAAAATTAATCATAATGACCCCCATTTAATAAAAACCAAAGGAATAATAATGATACAAAAATAAGTAAAATAACTCCGTCTGAAAAAAAAAATTTTTTTTAAAGAAAAGAAAAAAATTAAAATTAAAAAAAAATTAAGATTAGATTTTTAGAAAGCTACTCTGTGATTAAATTGTTCGTATTGTGTGTTTTAATATGAAAGTTAATACACTAATCTAAAAGATATATGTCTCTGTTGAGTGATTGAACTAAATTTTTTTTTTCTTTATTAATTGGATTAAGTCGCATTTATGTCTGGCATGCTGCAGTTGACATTGTAATTTCTGTAATATAGCATATGTTACGAGTGTAACATAACATTAACATACGTTACAAGCACAAGATAAGTTTTTCTCTTAAGAAGATAAACAGTTTGATTTGATTTTAGTTTTGAATCTCTGTCCGTGTAGTGATGTGCCTCACTTCACTAACTTTGATTCTGAGGCTAAAAATGCTTTATATATCGACAAACAACATCTACAATTTTTTTTCACAGTTAACATTCACATCTGGAAAGAATCATACTGCCATGAAAAAAAATAAGCAGTTCATTATTTTTATTTATTTTTTTTTTAACGGCCCAAATCTTGATATGGTCACTTCAAAAAATTCTTAGAATTTTGGTGTATTTTTGATGATAAATATTTTAAGATTTCATTTTATTTACCTTCTCTCCAGGAGGTTAGACACAGGGTCAAGTGTTCGTTTGGTGAAATTGTTTCTGTGAAATGAATTGGATTCAAACTGGGCACCTAAATATTTTAAAAATTTTGTTTGGGCCTCATGAATACCTTTTTTCTTTGTTTTTCCTTTTTTTTTTTCTTTTTTTCCCCCTTTCTTTCCTTTTCCTTTTTTCTCTTCTTTTCCTTTTCTTTTTTTTTCTCTTTTCTTTTTTCTCTTTCCTTTTTTCTTTTTTTCCTTCTCTTTTTTTTTTCTTTTTTCCTTTTTCTTTTCCCTCTTTTTCGTTTTTATTTTCTCTAGATTTCCTTGACCTATCGTTCTCATAATACTAGTAGCATAGATCTTCTAGGCTCTTTCACACCATTTGTCTGGTTTCTATATGGAAGAAGCCAGTAGCTGTATTTTGTCCACAGACACCACCCCCTATCGATAATCCAGTAGTTTTTATTTATTGAACTTGAGTGCTTTGCAATTGATTTCATCTCCTAAAAGCATAGATCACCCAGCTGCTTCCCTTATCTTTAACATAGCCCTGGCTGGATGGCTTCCCGGTCCTATGCCTTGCCAGAGTACAACTTATGATGTTGTTAGGCATTGCTGATGGATAGGAGTTGTCATCTCCACATACAGAGCTTGATATTTCCAAATGATTACCTCTATGAGATTGACTAAGCTCAACATTGATCTAACGCAAACCAATGTATCAATTTGATTGTGCTGTGTATTAAGTTTATTTCCAAAATTTCATAAGTTTATCACAATATAAGTAACTTTTTTTTATCATTTACTTGCCTCCCCACGAGATTAAAGTTAAACACAAAATGTGGAGAAAATCCAGCTCCCCCAAAAGGGTCACTCTATTGGAACAAAATTAAAATTGCCCGAATCTAGAAGGATTTCTCCTTCACTGACCAAAGACAGAATAGACTCAGTGTAGCATAAGAACAGAGACTATACTTTATTCCTAGCTAAAAGGCCAAGGAATCATTCTCTTTTATTTAACAATCATTTCGCATTTCCAATAGTTTGCAATTTGACAAATTAAGAAAACTTTGGAATCGTCAAAAATAGTGATTTTATTTATTTTTTTCTGCTTTGTCTCATCAGAATGTTGGAAAGAACATGACTGAAATGTGTAATCATTTATTAAAAATTTTAAACAAATGAGAAATCATTTGTTATTGAAATTTACCAAAATTCCAAGATGCCAAAAATTGAATTATTAATACATTGATGCAAAAATAATGTCCTTTTTTTTTGACGTTCAACTATATATATGTGTGTGTGTGTATGTATATATATATATATATATATATATATATATATAAATTAATAAGGCATTTTTTTTATGGTGATGTGATTATAAAGAAGCCCCAATCCTTTATTAAAGAAATTTTAAAAAAAAAAAAAATTTTGTTAGACTCTTAAAGGTTAAAAAACCGGATCATTGGAATATCTCTCCCTTATTTTATTTGGTTTTCAATCAGTAAACAGTAACCATCATTCAATGTTTTAATGTATAGATTTATGGACCAGTCGTTTTTATTTAATTTTGTTCTGTTTTCTTCATCCCTTCCCCAATAATAGAATAAATCTATAGATTACTAGAATAAGTTACGGACCTTTTTAAACCCAAATTTGGCTCAAATGAAGGAATAACAACTGTGGAAAGAACGTTTATATACGGAATGACCTACTTAAAATTAGCCCAGAAAATGTAGTAGGGAGGAGGAACATTCTTTTATTGTTTAAATTAATTTTAGTGTTGTTTAAATTACTTGTAATGTTATAAAAGATTCTGGAAGTGCTCTTCGTTGACATCTATGCATTTCTGGACACATTTAACAACGTTTGCAAATACTGCTTGTAGATCTTCTCTGGTTATTCTCCTGATAGTGTTGGTAATGTTCTCCTTTAGTTGGTCTAGACTGTGAGGATTATTTGCATAAACTTTTTGTTTTAAAATCCCCCATCACATGATGACAAGTCCGGGGAACGTGGTGGCCATAGGTCTTTGCTTATTGTTCTTTCTTTCGTAAACGTCATGAACTCGTGTCGGTGATCTGTGAGACATGTGGCATGTAGTGTCATCTTGTTGGAAAAAGAATTGCATTTTGTCTTGTGGTGTCAGTTTGTCGTTAAGAGAAAGATTAGAGAGATTGGGCTACTTTTGAGTGCCCACTCTGTATATAGGTATAAAAACCTATACATGCATACACTTAAATGTTTACATCTGTGTTAATATTAAAAAAAATGCAACTTCCATGATACCATCTTTATATATATATATATATATATATATATATATATATGGTCGCTGTCTACTTGTTTTCAAGTGTGGCCACCCTTAAGAGATTTTTCAGGTTTTGTGCTCTCATTTATCAAGGACAAAATTAATGGCGTCCGTTCTGTCTCAAGAGACAATGGATACCCCTTGTAAAAGTGCCTGCACATGTAATCATGAAGCAAGGGTTGCACAATCCCAAACCTTATCCATCCTGAGTTAGTATTGCCTGATTTCAGTGGCAAGGTGAAGACCAGGACGACTGGAAACAATGCTGAGATAAGCGAAGAGCACATAGAGTGCCAAGAATTCCCAAATGGTCACCCATTGTGTGCTGCCCATGTTCAATGCCACTTAACTTTGGTGATCTAACAGGAACCAGTGTGTCAGAATGATATGCAGAAAAAAGAAAAAAAAAACAGAAGTTGTAAAGTACCCGTGCTTTACTGGAATTTACACAACACAATTTATTTCTTGAGTGAGGTATGGAGGGTTCAATGCATATTGAATGAGTCGATTGGTTTTTAGTTTCAGGTTTTTAGTCAAAATTTACCTTCTTTTAGATAGGTTGCCTATTATCATGCATCGTCCATACTATTTATAAGTACTTTTCTTTTTTACTTCGTAATACTTTACAATCACATTGTCATGTAAAAAAAATTGTCTTATTCAAAATTCATGACTATTTTTAATGTGTAAAATCTATTACATAAAGTAAAGTCGATCCATTACTTGGAATTTTGTGATTAATTTAAATTCTTACGAAATCAATATTTAATTTTTTTTAATTTTTTTTTTTTTTTTTTGTATGTGTGTTTGTTTTCTGTGAAACAGTCATGTTCTTTTAAAAAAAAAAAAAAATTATTAAAAAATACTTTCTAAAAGACAGAATGAAAGGAGGTGAGGGGAGCAGAGAGTTGATATCTTTCCTAAGAAATCCCCTTCCATTAGTAATAATTTATGTATAACTTCACTGTATTATTCTTAGTGTTTTGATTACAAAGAAGAAAGGCATGAATTTTATTTTTTTAATATATATATATATATATATATATATATATATTACAAAAGAAATCTAAATAGTAGTTTGAAATAAAAAGAAATATTTGTTATTCTAGAAAATGTGATCCCCCCCTTATTCCTATATATATATATATATATATATATTTGAATGTGAGATTATATATAATTATTTTTACAATTCAACAACTCCATAAGTCACACAAGCCATGAAAGTCACAGACCAAATTCTGTTGCTTTCATGGTTTGTGTGAGCTGTGACGTTGTTTCATTATAAAAATGATTATATATATATTCATAACCTTTGTGTCGTTAGATCAAATGAAGGTCTTGTGGTGGTGGAGGTGCTATCGTTTATCATCTATCATTGTTTTCTATAGTCAGTCTTATTCAGTTTTCTCTGACTGTCATAGGATATTGGTCTAAATATAAAGGTTTTCATAGCTTATAAATCCTTTTAATAAGATTTTCCAAAATGTATTTTGGAGAGGGAAGAGTTTGTTTTTTTGTTTTTTTGTCTGTGTTTTTTTTTAAAACAATTTTTTAAATTCTATTCCATAAAAATTTATTCATTTTTGTTTTTAATATTTAATGTTTTAATATAAGCCAATTTTGTGGGGGTGGGGGGGGGGTTGTCCCAATAATCAAACTCAGTTCATTTCAAAAACGATTTTGTGTTTAAAAAACAAAACGAAACAACAAAAATAAAAGATTATTTGAATTTAAAAAAAGAAAAAATTTCTTACGAATATCGTTATCTTGTCTGCTCTATATGAGATTCCAGATGCAAAAAATGCAGATTATTTTTGCCGTTTTTTGACACATCAAAAAATAAGGTTTGTTAACGAAGGCATTGAAAACTGTGAATGCTTTCTGTCGCTGTAGTTTTGTATGGAAGTGGGCAAGAGAGTATCAATTGTAATAGTATTAGTCCAACAAGTAAAGTTTTAAATTAATGTGAATTTGAAAATGCGTCCATTCAATCTACAATTTTAATGATAAAATGCTATTTTAAGCACAGCAGACGGACGGACAGGGTCTCCTAATGAGATGTGTGGAGACATTAAAAAAACAGTATTCTATTTCAAACTTAAGCATGACAGGCTGACTGACCAACATACAGGGCCTCTTACAGAGATTCTTGCCAGATGTATGAAAATACAGAAACCATTTGTTAGCTGAAATGTTTTTTTTTTGAGGAGTGCTCCAATTGTCATTGGACTATTGGATTACCCCCTTACCCTAAAGAAATGCTGGTTTATAAAAGAAATACAGGGTGACCCAAATGTAAATGCCACCTATGTAATCATTGATAAAATTCACAATCCTCCCATATTTGGTAATAATAAACTTCAATCTATTCTTGACTTTTCCACCAAGTTTCTATTATGAATATCCAACAGTCTTTTTTTATCACCATTCAATGATTAGCGCATCTGTATACAGCATACAAAATTGTTAATTATTGCCCTGATTTGGGCTGTGATGGCCTTTATCAGTTCAGGAATAGTCTGTGATTTGTTTTGATAGAGATCTTTGAGATAATTTTACAGATTATATCCTGAAGGTGGGGGTGGGGGGTTATGGTTCAAAGAGTGTGAAGCCCATTTAAGATCCCCCCTCCTGATGAGACGATTACCAAAGTGTCCCTGCATATCACTAAACTGCAATAAAATAAAGAATTCTAGACATTCATGATTGAAACTTAGTTGTGAGAAGTCAGGTTCAGAATAAAGTTTGATTGTACTGAATATGGTTGAATTGTAGAAAGGATTGTGAATTTTATTCATGATTCTATGGCTGTCATTTTTTTGTTTTACCCAATACCTATGTCGCTATTTTTTTCTTTTTTTTTTCCATGAATGTGTGCTTGTAAAGAAATATTAAAATACTAACCCATCTCCGAGAGTTCATTGAAAGGAGTCCAAAACTTTACAAAAAAAAAACAACAAAAAAAAACAATATTCACAACTGTGTCCTTTTTCATTCACAATGACAGTTAATGTGTAACATTCCTTTCCTTTTTTTTTCTTTTTTAACGAAAAAAAATTTTTTTTTCAGTTACCATGACAACTGGAAATTTAACCAAGTAATTAAGAAAAAAAAAACAATCATCATTTGAATTTTTTTTTTTTGTCATAAAAAAATCTTTTTTTTTTTTTTCAAAAATCATTTTCAAAAAAAAAAAAATGATATAAAAAAAAAAAGAAAACTTGTGTTGGGTCAATTTGGTATCTTCTGCTGTCTGTCTGAGGAAGAAAGTTGTTGGGGGGGGGGGTCTCCAGGAGGCGTTTTATTTATTTCTTTAATTTTTTTTTTTTTTTTTTTTTTTTTTTTTTTGCAAAATCAATAATACAAACAATGATTTTTTTTGCCAGAAGAAATATAATGGAAGAAAGATGATAAAAAAAAGGAAGAAGAGAGAGAAAAAATAGATAACACTTGAAACCCCGAAAGTGTTATTTTAAAATATTCTATTTATTTTATTTTTCTTTTAAAAGAAAAAAAAATACAAAAAGTGTCAAACTTGGACTGCTAGGTAAACATCAAATTACAGCAAAGTTTGATGTCTGCAGTTTTTTGGGGAAAGACAAAAGATGAACTTGAACTTTAACCCCCAAATTCAAAATGTCAAATTTACTTTATTCAGAAAAAAATCTTTTGGTGGAGTTGTACCTAAATTGTACAAAAATAAACTGAATAAAGAAACAAATTTGAAACAAAAAAAAATCTTTTTTTTTCCTTCCATTGAATCATTTGAATTACACATTTTTCTTTTTCAGTCAACCTGCTTTAATATATATATATATATATATATATATATATATATATTCGTATTCCTGTCTGTTTGTTTAAAATTTGATTAATATATACAAAACGGGTCTTACTTTAATCTTTCATTTATTTCTTATGATACTTGGAAAAGTATGCAATTAAGAGATCACCTTATTTGCATATGACATTAAGAAAAATTGATTTTACTAAATAGCGGTATCTTAGTTAATGTTTTTAGTGAGAGAATTATTTTAAGTATTCTATATAAAATTGTTATTTAATAAATTTTAAACAACAATTATATTGATAATATATTTAATTTAATTTATTTTGGAATTAATATTTCCAACAGCGACCTTTTTTTTAAATCTTTTCTTAGAGTTATTTGCCCCTAGATGCTATCCATAAAAAAAAAAATCAATACATTTACCAAATATCAATTGGGAATTTCATCAGTTTCTAGCTAGAAAAATAATTCCATGTAGATAGAAAAAATGTTTGGCTTTTATTGTTTTTTTAAATATTAAAAAAAAAACACTTACGAAAAAACTGAAATCAGTAAATTTTTACCACATAATTCAGCATTGTTTAATACCTAAAAAATGAAGATCTACTGCCCACCCCTCTAAATTCCACAATTTACATTTTTTTTCTTTTTTCGCTGTAATTTCATCGATTACAAACTTAGTTTTCTAATTAAAAAGGTAACTTTATACAATGTGACCCAGCAACGTTTAACCCCTAAAAAAGAAAATGGAGATCTACTTTTTTTTCAGCCTAACACATTTAAACAGCCTTTATAAATATGAGAAAAGAAATTTTGAAAAAATAAAAATAACATGTTAGAGTGGGGATCACTTTTCTATATAAATTTAACATAAAATGAGCACCCAATTTTGGTCACCAAGCGTTCAACGAGACATGTCACCTCTAGCATTTTTTAAAAGTTTGGGGATTGAGAAGGAGGGAAAAAACTGGGGTGGGGATAACATTAGAAATATAAAATAACGATAAATTTAATTATTTTTTATGAGACCATTCTCTACTTTCACCTAACAATTTAATAAAACAAAATCCAAAATATGACAAATTTAATTTTTTTTTTTTTTGGGGGGGGGGGGTACATTAGAAACATAAAATGACAAATAAAAAGCAAATCGAAAAGCCCCCGTCCCCTAAAAAAGCAAACCTAAAATTTGCTTTATTTACAAAAAAAAAGCCAGTAAAAAAAGTGCCCTTACAAAAACTAAAGGTAAATGTGTAGTTTATCAGCGTAAATTATTTGACAGACAAAAAAATTATAAAAACTATTTATTTTTATATAAAACATTATTAGACCCAAAGGCTGAAATAAAACAAAAAAAAAAATTCATTTTTATGTTTTTTTTTTATCATTTTTTTATTAAACTAAATGTGCACGCCTTACACGTTTAAAATTTGGCCTTTTTATAGGTTTGGCAGATTGGCTTTTTTAAAGCCAAAATTGGCCTTTTTACGCTCTTTCATTACAAAAAAAAATATGGCGGCCAAAAACATAGTTCATGAAAGAGCTTAAAAAGGCCAAGCTGCCAAACCTTAGAAAGGCCAAATTTTAAAAGCAATATAGCGGCCTCGAATAATAAATATAAATGATAAAAAAATAATAAAAATGAAATTTCTTTCTGGTTTTATTTCAGCCTTTGGGTCTAACAATTTGTTTTAGATGAAAATAAATAGTTTTTATATTTTATTTTTTGTCTGGCAAATAATTTACGCCGCTAAACTACACATTTACCAAAATAAAAAATAAACGCACGCATTAATGTTTATAAACATTATTTTTTTTAGGTTCACAAAATTGTGATATAATATATATGATAGTGATCCCTTCTGCCGAAATATCTGGTGGAGAGGGTATCAGATACTTCTTTTTGGGGGCGATTACATTTACATGTTTTTATCCGTTCTTTTATTTTTGAAATTGTTGTGGGGGCATCCACCTTACCCATGATGAAAATGATGAGTATAGTAGGCGTGTCAAACGGAACTTCCTGTCAACCCAGGCAATGCCAGGTACCCATGCTAGTATGTATATATATATATATATATATATATATATATATATATATGTCATCCACATACACTACTGTTTTGCTGTATCACAGCTCATTAGTAAGGCTAGGCAGGCAATTACCTCAAGCCAGGATCGAAACCTTTCAAGGCTTTGAACCATTACGCTAATCAGCAGCTGCTGTGCAGGCAGTGAATTAACAATGTTTTGACATCGTCCGAATACCTTAGCTCGATTTGTTTACACAAAGAGCATCACTTAATACGCCAATGGTATATTGTTTATCACTTCCCAATGTGCTCAACTATATATATATATATATATATATTAATATTAGTGATGGGACGATTCCAATATTTTCCCCAATTCTGATACAATTACCGATTCCTGACTAAATTCTCGATTCCGATACAATTACCGATTTTGATTCTTTATAAATCTCTAAATATTTAACTATAGAGTCGTTATTTTTCCCCAATTACAGTAAAAACGCATGTTAAATGTGGATATATTTTCTTAAATGAAAAAAAAAAGTACACTTGTGCGTGATCATCTATTGATTTTAGTTTTACTAGTAGTTAAAAATCAATAAATATTTATTATTTTATTTTTAGTACGAGCAAAGGAAGATCTTGCTTTAAACACATTCAGATAAAAAGAACAATTATGCAAGAATCGTGTTGGCATTGGAAAATATACACACATTTTTCCGATACTGATACCCCCAAATTGTCTGGGTTTTTTTCCGATTACCGATTCTGATTCTGATTAGTCGTCACATCACTAATATATATATATAAATTTCTCTTTTTGTTTTAGTCAACTGCTTTAATATATATGTATATATTTGTTTTTTTAACCTGCTTTATATAATACATATATATATAAACTGAAATTTTGAAATACTTTCAGATTATAGATTGTACAATAATACTGTAAAACGCAAATATTAGTAAAATATTAATAAGATAATCTCAATCAGATAAAAAAAAAACTTGATATACGAGATAGAGCAACATTATAAGTAAAAATTTGGAATTCAGTCAATTTTTTTTTTTTAATTTCTGACAAATTTATTATTCAATAAGGAATACAAAAAATTAATGTTATTTCCTTATTTAGAAATTTTTGTATTTCCTGTTGAATAATAAAATCTTTTAGAAATTTACTGAATTTAATTCCAAATTATTACTTATATATATATGTTTTTGAAAAGAAAAAGGTTTTCTTTGAATATTTTTTCCCATTGAATCATTTAAATTATATTTTAATTTTAAGTCAACCTGCTTAAAAAAAATTATATATATATATATATATATATATATATATATATATAAATTTCAAATTTTTTCCCCATTGAATTTTTCAAATTAGATTCTGCTTTCTTTTTTTTTAGTCACCCTACTTTTAAATATTAAATCTATATATCTATAAAAGTGAAAATGTGTCTGTCTGTCTGTGTACCAAACTACTGTGAATTTTCAGTCTACAGACTCAAGATTTAATATAAGAGGTATTGAGATTTGGGAAAATCTTTTTAATCGGTTTTTGGCCAGAAATTTGGCTGTCAAAGGGTCAAAGTTTAACAAACAAACACCTCCACCAATTTTGGGTCTAAACACTTGAAATTTTAGATGCAGGTTACTTGGACATGGATCAAATTTTTTAATTTGATTTGAGCTCAAAACTTTAAAGGGGTCAAAATTGGAGTCAAAGTTAAAAAACATTTGACCTTTGCGGTACTAAATTACTCAGCCAATTTTTGGTCTAAACATTTGAAGTTTTACATAAAGTGTACTCAGACATAGGGCAAGCTTTTTAATCGGTTATTGGCCGAACATTTAGCTGGCAAGGGGTCAAAGTTCAGAAGATTTTACCTTTGCGGTCTCTAGCAAACTATTCAGCCAATTTTGAGTCTAAATATTTGAAATTTTACATAAAGGGTATTCAGACATGCAGCCAGCTTTTTAATCAGTTTTTGGGCGAAAATTTGGCTGCTAAGAGGTCAAAGTTGAAAGAGTTGATCTTTGCAGGCTCTACCAAACTCCTCCACCAATTTTGGATCAAAACGCTTGAAATTTTAAATGTAGCTTACCTGGAAATGAGTCAAACTTTTTAATATATATATATATATATATATATATATATATATATATATGCACATAAAGTTATGAACAGTACATAGGACCTGAGCAAAGCCGGGTAAACTGCTAGTATATAATATAGTATTTAAAATTGAGCAACCAGAGTTGAAGGTAATCTGAAAAGCTCCAAGTTTTTTCTTCTACCCTTAGCAAAAGGAAAAAAACTACTCCTTTCTATGTGTTGATACAATTAAACTTCAGTAATTTTCTTTGTATACTAATGAGTCACTGCTTATCAATCGTCAAAAACCGTTCAAGGATGGGTTACTAAGATGTGTGGATTGTCAGTTAAATGATGAAGAATTTTTTTTTTTTTTTTTTTTTTTACACAGTGGTCACCACTTATCAAGGCCCGGAAGCCACTCAGAGATAAGGGTTATTGCAAGTACATTACGTTAGTGTGGAGATTTGATGAAGTGTTTACTTAAGGGGGCGGTTCATTAGGAATTTGTTAACGTTGGACTTGAACACATCCAAGTTGTAGTCAGGTGGGAAGCAGGCAGACGGAACAGAGTTCCACAGGCGTGCAGTTCTAAGAAAGAAGCTTTGTTCATGGAATCCACGTTTTGAATATTATGAGAAGGTTGATGATGATGAATGCCATGAATAAATTTGATTACTGATGCTGACGGTTTATGTACTTGCTTACATTGGATTTGGAGACGGCCATGTTGTATTCTGCAGAGTAGTAGTCTCATTGTAATATGTTCCACAGATAGGAAGGTCTTGGCAAGTAACGCTGTGGAAATTCCACATGACGTTTGATACAGACAGAAAGAAAAGAAAAAAACTTAAAGATGAGTTCTTGTGAATATTTTATGAGGAAAAAATGAGATTGGAGTTCAGCGGAGCCTTTTCCATTGAAAATAACAATGAATTTAAGAAACTCATGGTTGTTGGTCATCTATAATATAAATCTCACCTGTCTGATTAAATGTATGTATGTATGTATGTTTGTATGTCTGGCTAAAACTTTCGACAGAGGCAACAGATTTTCACAAGATTTGTATCATTTTGAAGCTCAACCCTTCAGATGACAAATATTAAAAAAATTGTCCAAAAGAATTAATTCCTTCACCTTTAACTGGGCACTTTTCTACAGGGAAGGGGCGCTTTTTGTTGCTGATATTTTCGAAAGTCTTCCCCTCTTTTCGATTGTTTAGCTTTAATTTAAACCTACGTCACTTCCGGTTTGGTGATGGACGCAACAGCAAAGACGTCAGGTTTTTTTTCATGTTCTTTGCCTCCTTTGTTTTTTTTTTTGTTCAACACACACCTACAAACACCTGGGCAACGCCAGGCACTCCCACTAGTCTATAATATAAAGGGCAGTTTGTGTGTATGTGTGTTTGTATGTCCATCTAAAAGTAAAAAAAAAAAACGAATACCCACAAAGTTGATATAGTGATTGATGTTGCACTAGATGGAACATCATCTAAAATTTAGAAAAAAGATTATGCATTATCTCAGGGTCTACTGGGGCAGGTTTTGTTAGGGGGCGGGACAGTTTTTCAGTGTTACGTACTAATTTGGAAAGAAAATGCTGACTTATTCCATCAGAAATTTATTATATGAGATAGAATTGACTTTGTGTGTATGCAGTTAGAGAGGAATGGGCAGGGTGGTGGAGAAGAGAAAGACAGATGATTAGAGATAGAAGTTTTAATAGAAATATTTTAGTTTTACTCTGGGCAAGTAGCCTTGTTAGTCTATTACATAAAGGGCAGTTGTTTATGTGTATGTTTGTATGCACAACTAAAATTCAAAAACAATTAATCAAAGACCTACAAAGTTTATATTTTCTTAATCAGCGTTGCCTTGAATCAATAATAATTAAAAAAAAAAAAATTTTTTTTTTAATTACTCCTTTTGGTGTCAACCAGACCAGTTTTCATTGGGTGATCGTCTTTTTTTTTTTTTTAGTAATTTCCAATGTTAATCTTCTTCTAAGATATAAAAAGGCAAAATGGGTGTGTGCACGTCCAGGAAAGGCTTTTTTTCATCAGGGTTCTCGCGTCGGTTAGATTCTGGGAGAAGTTTCCTCATACTTCCTATATCGTAATATCTCAGATTTGCACAACGGACATTGTCTCTATCTTTATTTTTTTTTGATTGAGTTTGAAAAAAATTCCCTCGTTTTGAGTGTTTATTTGTCTTTCTTGTATAAACAAAGCAAAACTAATTAAAGCAAACACAAGCGCCTCCTGGCTGGGACGTTTTGAAGTCAATTAGGTTTGATCAATGTGGGGGAAACCCTTCATATCAGACAATTGCTATTTATTTGGATATTGCCAGAGTTCCCCCATTTGGGGGGGGGGCTGGTTATCCCTAACATCGTGGGGAAGCAAATAAATAAAATGGCAGAAAGCAGGAAGCCTAACTGGCCAGATTTAAAAAAACAACGTTCATTTCTGCGCGTGCATGTTTCTTAACTTAATTACCAACTCATTCCTTTCAATACCCCTGATGGCATAATGGTTAGCGAGAAAGACTAATTACCCTATGTTTTTGAGTTCGATCCCACCTCTCTATCTCTATCTTTTTTTAAAAATTTTTTTATTTCACCTTTGTCACCCGGGCAAAAGTTAATTACCAACTCTTTTTTTCACATTCTTTTCCTACTTTGCGGTATGAGTTCCAGCCTGCCTACCTACTATCACTTTTTTTTAACACCTCCAAACATGCGGGCAATGCTAGGCATCCCTGCTAGTCTAATATATAAAAGGCAAAATCTGTGTGTGTGTGCGTGTGTTTGTATGTCTCGCAAAAACATGTCGGAACGTGACAAAATTGGTATTGTTTTAAAGCTTAGTCTCTTGGATGACAAATTTCGAAAAATTGGCCAAAAATATTAATTCCTTCACCCTCAACTGGGTAGTTTGGTAAAAGGGTTGATTTTTATGTTGACATTTTCTCAAGTCATCGTCTCTGATGGATTGGATACCCTTAATTTGAACGCTCGTGACTTCTGGTTTTGTGATGGACTCATCAGCTAAGACGTTAATTTTTTTTTTTCACCTTCTTTTCCTCCTTTGCGTTACAGGTTCAAGCCTGCTTGCCTACTACCACTTTTTTTTTTTTTTTAACACATCTTTCCACCCGGGCTGCCTACTGTTGTTTTGTCCCCCCCCCTCTCCATAACGATTTTTTTTAACACCTCTCCTCACCCTTGAGGTTTCTTACTACATCACCTCTCCACACCCGGATAACACCGGGTACCCCCACTAGTCTATTATATAAAGGACAAATGTCTGTGTTAGTGTGTGTGTTTGTATGTCTGTTAAAAACTTTTGTCATTCACATCGAAGCGACATGAATGTGGTATTGTTAGAAAGAGCAATCTCTCACACACATAATATCGAGAACTTAGAAAAAATTATCAATTATTTAATATAGAATTGTTGTGTTTTTTGAAGGGGTGGGGTCAGGTGAAAACCTTGCTTTCGACACTGTCTGTAAACCACGCGTGCATGATTGGTTAATTTGTTCTTTAATTTTAAAAAGATAAATTTGCAGTGTCATAACACCTGTGTCGTCATGGTTCCATTAATAACGAGTTTGCTTACAAACTTAACTTTTGTGAGTTTTCGCCCAGCATGCAGCATTTTTTTTCTATTTTTTTTTTTTTTGGCTTACAAAATTTTGCTTTTGGTATCGCTTCTGGCTGGTGGCACCCAAGTCTCATTTTATTTTTTTTTATGACCAGGCAATGGTGGGCACCATTTTAAAGCTTAATGCTTTAAGTTTTTTGTAAGGCTGTTGATTTTTTCATTTCTTTTCAGATCCAATAATGTGTTCACTCAACCAGGAAAGACATTTTGTGTGCTTGAATTTGCAAAAACTGAATCATGGGCACTTGTTCAATGTGCATTTCGCAAAAAAATATCACACCCTGCGATTATTTTTGTTGTTGTTGTTGTTTCTGTGGCTATTTCTAAAAAGACTGGTTTATGTGCCTCCTATTCCAAGAGACGTGAATGAACTGAAGTCCGAATAACAGAAGCTGTTGCAACCATTAACACTGCAATGCTGGGACACGTCTGGCAAGAATTGGACTATCGGCTTGATGTGTGTTGTGTGATTAATGGTGCTCACATTGAACATCTCTGAACATTCCATGAAAAACTTAAGATTATAAGCTTTCTGTTCTAACCCTTATCCTCGAGTGGCCTCTTGGCCGTGATAAGTGGTAATGCCTATGTAAAAAAAAAAAAACCCATACCAGATGCGGTTTCATATCCTTGATAGTTCTTGAAATATCCAAAGTAAAAATGTACCCAAAACTTTCGGAGCACCCTGTATAATCATCAGTTGGGAATTAGTTTAAAAAAAAATATATATAATAAATTCATAATTTGTGATGTTTGAAGCAGCAGCAAATGCTATTTATTATCTATCGACTCTCAGTTGGATAATGAGAACCTTCCATGGACTACTAAACATAACGTTGGCATACACACACTGTTAACGAAACTCTTTTTCATACTTATGCACTCGCTCACTAACAAAATACAGGCATGCTAATATATACAAAAAAGTCGTCATGCCTATGCATGTGGCGCCAGCTGAAATGAACACACATTCTCTTACACATAAAACACAAGCATGCTAAAGAGATCCAGACAATTGTACTTAAGGGAACAGCGAGGATACTAAAAAGAGCTCTCGGTTGGTTTCAATAAAAAGCAGGGCAATGTTAGCAGCTGGTTTCGCTGCCCCATACCCAGTATTACAATCTTCAAAGGAAGAAAATTAAAAAAAAAAAAAAAAAAAAAAAGAGAGTATACATAGCACATCATGATGCTTATTTCATTTATGCAAACTCGGTACTAGAGATCCTCCAAAGATGCTACCTCCTCCCTTTGTATTTTTTGTCCTTAACTTTGAATTGTTATTCCAAACAATTTTACTTCCACTCCCATTTAGAGACTGGTCTATTTGTTTCTGGATTGCTTTTGAATACAGTCGGCAGTCTAATATTTAGCGAAAAAGTTGGTCAGGTCTTACCAACCTGTTCCAACGGAAATTTTGTTGGCGTTTTTCATTTTTCTTTCTTTTAGGTGTTTATTAGTTGTACCGCTCCCCCATCACAATTCATGTGTCCTTTTTTTCATTAAAACCATTTGTGGATTTCGCAAATAGGATTAGACCATAGACTGAATGCGGTATTTTGGTGATGGTGTCTAGCATAGAACAAGTTCAAAAGTATCTTGCGAAATGCATGACCATTGATTTCCCCCAACTTTCCCTCAAAACGATTAGAGCTTTGTGCTTAATTCAAAGGAATTGTTTATAATTTATTTGTTTGGCTCATATTTTTTAATCCATTGCTCTTTCGGCTTCTCATAAAATCTGTCTTTTCTATCGCTCTGAACACTTTCTCACGTCCGAGGTTATCCTTTATTTCTGTAATTTTACGATCAAACCATGTACGGATTACTGTCGTCATATTTTGAGCTGGTGCATCGATGTCCCCTTTGAAGATTTTTAAATAAATTGCAGAAACGTAATTTGATTGGTCCTACTCTACAGCTTCCCTCCCACAAACGTGATCTTGCTAGTCTCAGTCTTTTCTACAAATACTATAATGGCATGTGTTTCTCCGAATTGCCTGGTCTATTCTCTGCTTCCTTTGTTTCAGCTCGTTTGACTCGTTGATCTAGTGGTCTCCAGCAATTCACTGTTTTAATATCTCATTGTAATACAGCTTCCTATTCCAGTCGCGTCTTTCCAAGGATTGCAAGGTTATGGAACTCTCTTCTTGCTCACTGTTTTCCTTCTACCTACAGCTTTGATCTTGTCAAGACTAAAATCAATAATCAGCTTTCGTTCTTGTTAGCTCCTTACATCAAATGGCTTCATGTCTTGTCTTGAGCGATTTCCATAAAAAAAAAATTGTATGATTTTTTTTAGTCGTTATTTTTCTTTTGACTAAATAAAATTACTCATGTAATGGCCCCTTTTCACTTTAGCCCCACAGAAGGGGTCTTCCTTAATCACATTCCCTGCAGACAAGCATTAGAATACTTTTTAAAATTTATTTATAGAAATTTCTTCAGACACAGCGTGAAGCTATTTGATGTAAGGAGCTAACAAGCCTGAAAGCTGATTATCTCAACTACGGGAGATGCCTATTGACCTTAGTCTTGAAAAGACCAAAGTTGTAGGAAGAAGGAAAACAGGAGCAGGAAGAGAGTTCCACAACCTTGGATAGGAAGCTGTATTATGATGAGGTAATAAAACAGCGAATTGATGGAGATGTCTAAACTGAGACAGTTGGGGCAGACCATGCATGTGAACACCTGAACAAGCTGATGAAGACTAGCTCTGGCATCATAGGCATCTCCAACAATGCCAATGCCAGGCAGAGATTTTTCCTGGTCACACCAGAGCTTCCATGTCTGTCAAAAGAGTTCACAGTTTGACATGGAAGCTGACAGAATCACAGAGCATCATGAGTTTGGACCAAGTGCAGTCAAGAGGGTACATGGTACAGTCGACAAGATCAAGGAAGCCATACTCAGCCATGGAAACCCCTTTACCACTAAAGAAGGCAAGCTGTACAATGTGATTGGTAATGCCTATATCCCAGAGAAATAGATTGTCGGAGTCATGGAATATTTGAAGGAAAAGTAAACAAGCTCATTTTAGGTTAGATACTATTTATTACAGTTGAAACACAAATTATATGTACAGCACGATATGCGCGTGTTAGCGCAGCCGCCATCTTGTCCATTTTGCCTGGAACTCTCTAGCCTTTTTCTTTTCATCTATATAAGGGTAATAACTCTTACTTCCTTTATTACAGTTATTCCCCCTTTAGCTTTTGATCGCTATAGCATACCCTAACCCTAATCACAGATCTTGAATGTTGATGCCACTGGACAGAAGTTGTATAAGGATTACATGTCAGAGCGGATCAATGGAGATCTCAGCATCTGAGCCCCTGTGAGGAAAGAGAACAACAAGTTGTTCCTTTATGGGAACTAGAAGATTACGATGAAACTCCGAGACAATACTGTAGATCTGAAGAAGATCAAGGACTTGTTTGCAAGGCTGATAGTACTTGCCAGGTCAAGCCGAGACATCAACCAGAGAGAGGCCATAGGAAACCATGAATTCACTCTGACACCACGGGCACTGTTTACTCCTGATGGAACAATTCTGCCATGCTACGACAAGTCCAAGTTAATCCATCTACTTGAGAAGCTGACAAGAGAAGACATGCCCCACGAACTGCAAACACTTGTGCCCCCACGACGTGAGCACCCTCGACAGACCCAACAGGCTGCAAAATCCCACCCCCACACAGTAGAGATCCCTAGATGTAAAAGATCTTTCTACTCTAGTAGTTTCTTTCCAAGAACCGCTAGACTTTGGAATTCCATTCCAGGTCCCTGCTTCCCCAACTATACTGACGTGCAGAAGTTCAAGTGTAACATGAATCAACATCTTGCTGCCCAAATCCCTACATAGTACCCCAGTAGTTGATGCCCCTGATAGTAACCCCCTACACCAAAGTGGCAATGTGCCTTGTTTGGGGTGAAAATGTAATAAAAAAATAAAAAAATGAAGATTAGTTACCTCAAGTGTAAGTTCTATCCACCAAGATACAACGGATACAGGATTTACGGCAGCCGTATCTACTGATCAGCCAAGTCAAAAGATAGCACTGGTGAATAGCATGGTGCTTGTGCAGAAGCTGAGCAAGAAACCAATGACTGTAGTAACAGTCAACCATCTGAGTGGCTGCTTCAATGACATACTGATGCAACTAACACGAGATTATGATGAAATCATCCTTGCTTTCAACACATTCAGGGCAGATTCTCTGAAGAGTTCAACCAGGGATAAACGAAAACAAGGAAAGTCAGAGATGACACAAACATCAAGCACATTCCAATGAGCATGTGGAAAAAAATTTTACTTACCTTTTTACGATGGCAAAGTTAGACACAAGGTCAGTTTTTTAATGAAAACCCTGCTACCCCCAAAAAGAGGTATTCGAGTTGTGGGCATTATCAGAATAGATACTATATTTTAATGTTAACTTTATTTAGGAAAGTAAAAAAATAATAATACAAATAAACCGAAAATAAAGATATTGTAAAATTGGCAAATATTTAAATCGTAATATTTTTTTTTTCATCTTTTAGAATATTCAGAGCAGACAAAAATATACTCGATTGTGAATGGTGGTGGCCAAAAAAAGTGCTGCCCAATTTAATGATTTAGAATTCAAGAATGTTAGGCATTTTTTTTTTTTTTTGCTATGGGAGATAAATTCTGCATGTTTTATTTTTAAGGTGGTTATTGTGAGTCAGACTTGTGATTAGTCCCCAGAAAGTAAAATGTCCTAGAAATGAGGGATCATTTTAATAAACGTTTATATAAAAAAAAAAATGATACCCCACTTTAAATTTTAAAATATTGTTTTTGGAATATTCACACGTAATCACCTAAAAAAGTAGAATCTCATTTTTTAAAGGGGGATAGCTAAGGGTCCTTATCTACTTTTAAATACAGATATAATTTTTTTTTTTAATTGGCAAACTACTGTTTTCCCTTTATATATATTCTCAACGATTTTCATCTTGTGCTATTTTCCCCCATTTGTAGTCAGAAGATGGATCGACCGGTCTCTGAATTCATGATGAAGTCGAGAGCCTGGGTCGAAATACCTTTCTCTTGCAAGCAAAAAAAAAAAAAAAAAAAAAGAATAGAAAAATTTGTCAGCAAATAGAGATGACTTGGGAATAATTACAAGCATTTAAAATAACAATTTTTATTAACCAGAAGAAAATCTTTTGTTGTGGGCTATGGGTGCAAGTCAGAGTCCTTCTTAGTTGTGCTCCGTCTCCCCACATGGGGGAAATTAAAAAAAAAAATTGGAGTTCATTAATGATGAGTGGTGTATCTTTTATAAGGCAAAGATTTGGGAACATCCTTCAAGCGGGAAAAGAATATTACTTAATTGTGAATGTATGGCTGGTAGTTTTTAAGTGACTAAAGAAATCCTTTGAGACTGAGGAAGGTATTAAGATCAGCACAATTTTACGAACGAAACTTTACGAATATGAAATACTAAGGAGAAAAAGGTTGTAAGCATAGAACATTCATTCATTGCGGCTTGTGTGAGCTTCCTTAGTGAGATATAGAACATTTCGGTCGTTTGCAGTTTTTATATGACACTTTGTGTACTAGCAGTTGAGTCTGCATATTTCTAATTTTGAGCCAGTTATTCAGCCTGCGAAAAACTGCCTCTAGATCGGGGAATCATTGCTGGGACTTGCAGAAAGGCTGTCGAAACTTGATAGTCTTTAAATGTCCTTTGGAGTTGGACTCCAGTGACATTACAGCTGATGAAGTTAGTGTCTTGAGAAATCTCTGTCTGGACTTGTCGTGGACTAACGTCGGTCAGAAGGAGTTAGACATGAGCGATATCATGGGCGTCAATGTGGTAACTTGAGAAAACACTGTCTAAACTGTTCAAATTTTGGCGTGTTAATGTTTATATGCTGGATTTCTCAAACGTTCTAACCTGTTTACTGTATTCATATGCGAAGAGATAAAAATGTAGTCCCATGAATTTGTGTGTGAAAGAGATGCATTACAACTGTGTTTCTTTGCGTGATACCAATTTGTGTAGATGTTTTATTTATTTATTTATTTATTTTTTTAAATATTTACATTTTAGATGCATTAAAAGGTGTTCGGTGACACAATCAAATTTCCCCCACAATGAATAGATTCCAACTGTATGAATTCTTTTGCTTATGTGACGAGCGACTTGGCTTGTGCTATTTTAATCTACCCTCCCTCATCTCCCCTTTAGAATGGTTCTAAAATCTATCAATTAATTCACATATAAATATGGTGCCTGCGTTTTGCGGATTTCATTTTTAATTATTATTTTGCAATTATTAATTTTTTTGATATTTGAGAAGAATTTATTCAGCAGTATTAAATATTTAGGTACACCATTATTGTGATGTTTAATCGCCATATATAATATTTTTGTACAATAGGTTTGTAACAACAGACGCCACATATAAATTTATTATGTCTCAACTATTAGCCACTATCTTATGTAACTTTAGAACGACATTTTAGACACATTTAGTCGTTATAATAGAATCCTACTTTTCATCCTAGGAGCAACACCATCACAATCACAGCAGCTTTAAAGGAAGTAATTTCCTATTTTTCTCCTTAAATATTAAGTCCTCCTACCGCTCCTGGGAGGAAATATACACATTCTACAGATATTGTGCTTGCACCCTTTGTAACTGCATCATAAACTCATAGACATAATATAATCTTTCCATTTCTTGATTTAAAAATAATAAATTTTCACTTCTCAAATTCTGTCCATTCTCATTGACTGAGAGCTGACAATTCGATTATTCTGGAATCTACCTCCTAATACATAAACGGATGCTCCAGAACTTTTCAAATATGGCAACACTCTCTACAAGAGACAATCGTTTTAAAAAAAAATAAACCAAACACTAATTCTTATAAAAAAAATGATTTTTTTTGTGTGTGTATAGTTTGTTTAAATCGAAACAGAAAATTGCCTCCCTTTTGAACTCTCTTGTATCATACATAAGCAGGTAATCGTGAAGAAAGAGCCTGTTTCCTCCGTTTGACTATAGGTGGCGTTACTGTCTGTCCACCCAGTTACGGAAGCACAAAATGTATATAATGCCACCCTTGAAATAAATGTTTTTGTTATATTTTAATTTTAAACATGGTTTTTTTTTTGGGGGGGGGGGTGCAAACATATTTAAGTTTTGTTTTTTGTTTTTTCAAACATATTTACGTTTTTTTTGTTTGTTTTTGCAAGCATATTTTAGTTTTATTTTTCTAAACATTTACGTGTTGTTGCTTGTTTATTTTAAAACATTTACGGTTTTTTTTTGGGGGGGGGGGTTGCAAGCATAAACTAAATATTTTTGAAATATTTTTCTTTTTGAAAAGTTTACTTATGCACTTATTGGTACCGCGCTATTTTTTAATAGTAGTTTCAAGTAAGATTCAGGTTTTACAATATCCTTTTTCAAATATATATATATATATATATATATATATATATATATATATATATATATAAATACTTGCGGAAAAGGTAAAATAAGTGCAGAAAAATTAAGAAAAAAGGGGGGGGGGTCCATAAAAAAGATAAAAGAAAAAACGTTGATTTTTTTATTATTATTATAAGAGCGTAAAAAATACTCGCGGAAAAACGGTTGTACCCATAAATATGTTTAAAAGAAAAATATAGCAAAAACATTTAGTTTATGCTTGCAAAAAAAAAAAAACGTAAATGTTTAAAAATAAACAAGCATCAAAACGTAAATGTTTGGAAAAATAAAACTTAAATATGTTTGCACAAAAAAAAAAAAGAAACATGTTTAAAATTAAAATATAACAAAAACATTTATTTTTATTTCAAGGGTGGCATTATATACATTTTGTACTTCCGTAACTGGGTGGACAGACAGTAACGCCACCTATAGTCGAACGGAGGAAACAGGCTCTCTCTTTCTTCACGATTACCCATAAGCAAATACGATCGTTTTCTTAAAATTCTATTTTATATTTTCTTTAATAAATAATTTCTACTTTCTCGATTTTTGTAATTTTGGGATATAATCATCTTAAAAATACGAGGAAAACGAAGATACCATTGTTTTCATGTGAAATTCAGTATTACGATTTCCGACATTTCGTCCCAATAGTGTAGAAGCGCTTTTATTTGTTATATATTTGAATTTTGACAAGATTTTCAAATACCTGCAGATTATAAAACAAACACAAAATCGTTTAGAAATGAATTTTTATTTAAGTAATTTGTTTGAACTTTTATAATAAATATAAGTTTATGAAACGAGCTAAAAAAAAAAAAAGAAAAGCTTAAAAAACTAACACTCTTTATTTTTAACTTTTTAAATAAAAATATAGGCGCTTTTTGTCATTGTGTGGAGGGAGATAACTCCATTTAACTAAGAGATTCGTTCAGTTTTTCA
The DNA here is from genome assembly GCF_053919585.1 of Euprymna scolopes. NCBI lineage: Eukaryota > Metazoa > Mollusca > Cephalopoda > Sepiida > Sepiolidae > Euprymna > Euprymna scolopes. Next base: position 38,070,206 of record NC_136520.1, read on the forward strand.
TACGAGAATTTAGGACGACAAATTGTTTCATTTTCCGATTAAAAAAAAAAAAATAAAGAAAATACAAATTCGAAGAGTTATATAAAAAAAAATAAATAATAAAGGATGTGACTATTATATAACGATAATCATAGAGGAATTATAATATTTATTAAACAAGTGCGACGACCTGTTAAAGATTAAAGTAACTTTAAAAGGCGAAAAGTAAAACAGATATTCCCAAGAATATTGAATTGTATCAGGGAACAATATTGTTTTATGTAAAATAGAAAACGCGTCGCAATTACATTTTAATAAAAAGTAACTTAAATTGTTACATTAAAATAAGTCTTCGCATTTTTTTTTTAATCAATTCTCAGGCAACATTAGAACGAACTGCTAAATAACATTCAAAAGCAACACACAGAGTAATTTCCCCTTGCAAACTATTTTCTAAGGGCGTTAATTTCGAAAAATCGAAAAAGAAAAAAAAAAAAAGCTAAAAATAGATCACAGTACTTTATCATAAAATGGCCTTTCGCTTTTTGAAATAACAGAGAAAACGAGGTAATCAATTTTATGATTTAAAAGAATCATAAAATTGATTACCTCGTTTTATCTGTTATTTACTTGAGATCATTATTGGCTCACAGGGAGCTTTCACAAAGGTCATCAAAGATCTCTCCTTGAAAACAGCCTGTGGTGTTCCCTGGAAACTGAGTGATAACAAGTCTCCCCAGATTTCCAGTACTCTCCGACTCTTTTGATAGTATTTGCAAATAAATTTGCATTATCGCAACAGCTGCTTGCCATGGATTTCTCGTTGGCAGCGGCTATTAGTCGTCACTGGAATTTGAGTGGCAATAAGTCTCCCCAAGGTCCCAGTTCTCTTCGTACTTATCCAGCGGAGATCTGGTCAGTGCTCATTATTATTTATTTATTTATTTTTTTACATTTGAAACCAGAAGATTTATTCCAGGGAAAAGTTAATATGGTTTTATCAATTTCTCTAAGGAATGATTTAAATATTTTTTTCTTTTACTTTTGAAAAAATAAAATAAAAATAGATGAATAAAAAAATATTAGTGCAACTACACTACAAAAGCGAAATTCGGAAAACGAAAAAAACGATAAAAAAAATGTTATCTACTAACTTTTCATGTCAATTTCAACTAAAAGCGATGCTATCTACTTAATTGGCATGCCAGAAGTACATAAAATATTAATGCATCATTAAAAAAAAAAATAAAACACGACTTTTCAATCTTTATATTGTAAAAAAAAAAATATTTATTTGAGAACACGTGACATAATAATAAGGAAAGTAACACAATTGTGCTAACCGCCAACTCTGTAGTATCTGTTCTGTAATTTGTCTTTGGTCAATGTAGGGGAAACCCTTCATACTGAGACAATTACTATTTATTTGGAAACTGCCACAGTGCCCCTTTTTTTTTCCTCCACAACAAATTATTTAACAACAAATTATTTTTTTTTCAAACCCAATATGCAAGAAGCTGGGTATTACCCCGGCCCCAAAGCCAACAATGTCTAAGCCATTGTTAAAATAGTTTCTACCCCTGTTGACTGAGGAATGATTGATGACCTGTGTAGTTCTAGGAGATCCATCATCCGCAGACTGTTGTCTTCTGTCTTTTGGGTGGTGTAAGTTTAGCCTGAGGTGCCCCTACCAGGCTACCCAGGCAATTTTGAATAGGCCAGATTGCACCTCTTTCAAGGACGCTGACTTGATTCCCCCTCTACTTTTCGGCCTTGTGTCACATCTTCCTGTGGTGGGAAGGAAGTAAATAGCACCAGGAAGTTTAACTGGATGTCCTACTGGCTGGGCAGGCCCAGAGTCAGTTTAAGGTTTTTTTCAGAGAGGTTCTTAAAGAAACATTGAAAATTATTCTCATTTTGTTTGAATGAAGAGGGAACAAAACCAGTACAGTATTTCAGATTTTATTAGCCTGGGTACCCGGCGTTGCCCGGGGGTTTGGAGGTGTGGTGTATTGAGCAAAAAAAAATTTCTTGTCTTTTTCTCTCTTATTTTCCCTCTCTGTCCTGCTCCAACCAAGTCTACCGACCTGCTCCACAAACCCCAAAACCTCAATCATGACAAATCTCCAAAAAAGAAACACGAATAAACCTAGAACCCCATCCACCAACGTAGACCCCTACTACCAGGTCTCCTTCTCCAACATAAGGGGTCTACATTCCAACCTTTCAGAGGTTGAAACACAATTACAGGAGACGAAACCGGACATATTCTTTCTAAGTGAAACTGGCATAGGACCAACCACTTCTCTAGACGAATTCATAATTAAAGGATACTCCAACTTAACATCTAAATCTGATCCCCAAGATCGCCATGGGCATGGAATATGTGCCTACATCAAAGATGGCTTTCCATGTGGTAGGGATATCTCCAGAGAAGACCCTAATTTACCTTATATGTGCTTCCGGGTTGCACTAGCTTACACCACTGCATTTATATTTGCCCTTTATCGCCCCCACAACAGTGGGGTTACTACCTTTAAGAGCATATCTGAGAAAATTGACCACATCCTGTCTGCTCATCCTTCGGCTAACATTCACATTTTCGGTGACTTCAATGTCCATAATGTGGAATGGCTGACCCACTCAAATAAAACAGATGATGAGGGGAGGTTTTGTCATGATTTTGCCATTGCCTATGACCTCACTCAGATTGTTCACGAACCCACCCGTGTGCCCGATACACCCGGTCAATATGCAAGCCTTCTAGACCTTTTCCTCACAACTTCCCCTGAGCAGTGTTCATGTTCTGTTCTATCTCCTCTGGGATCCTCTGACCACTCTGTTGTAGCAGTTAAGATAAAAATGAAATGTAATAAGCCTTCAGATGTACCTCTCCACCGTACTGTATATTGATACTCTATGGCTGACTGGAATAGCTTCCATATATTCCTATCTGACCTACCTCTGCATTCCATGTTTAATAAGGATGTGTCCTCTATAGTATCAGACCTGACCGAATGGTTAATTCTAGGCATAGACTGATTCATACAATCCAAAAAATTCCAACAAAAACCTAACAGCCAGCCATGGTTCTCTCCTGAATGTGCTGCTGCCATCGCGCACAGAAATCACTTTTTCCATAGCTACCAACGTAATAGATGTACTGAGACTAAAGCTGCTTTCAGGACTGCCAGCAACCACTGTAAAAGAGTAATAAAACATGCAAGAGAGCTATATGCTCAGTCTGTTAATTCCAAAGTAGCTGAGCAGCGGCTTGGTTCCCACCAGTTTTGGCAAATAGCAAACAGGATCTTGAACAGAAGTGTGCGTTCTATCTCAACTATCATCAATGGACCTGAGGTCATCTCGTCAGCATCAGACAAGGCCAGACTATTTGCCAAGAACTTTGCAGCTAATTCTACCCTATCCGACAATGACCATCAACTCCCTGTATTTCCTCCTATAACAGACAACACACTATGCAACATACAAATATTTGTGCGTGAGGTCGCCAAGCTAATCAAGAACCTTGATTCCAGTAAAGCAACTGGCCCTGATAGCATTCCAGTTATAGTGCTGAAAAAGCTACAACCAGAACTTGCCCCCATACTTACAAAACTCTTTAAGCGTTGCCTTAAGGAGAAGTGCTTTCCAACACCCTGGAAAACCTCATCAGTATACCCTGTATTTAAGAATTCAGGTGAAAAGTCATCTCCATCTCAGTACAGACCAATAAGTCTCCTGTGTGTCATGAGTAAGTTGTTGGAATCCATATTAAATATAGAAGTAGTCAACCACCTCAACAGAAACAACCTTCTTAGTGACACACAATATGGTTTCCGCTCTGCAAGATCTACAGCAGATGTGCTAACGGTTATATCACATAGGATTAGTGAATCTCTTGACAAAGGCTTCCTTTCCAGGGCAAGTGCTCTTGACATATCGAAGGCCTTCGATAAGGTATGGCATAAGGGCCTACTTCACAAGATTTCCAGCTACGGTATTACTGGAAATATTTTCTCAATCATTAAATCATTTCTCTCTGATAGGCTCATAAGAGTAGTGGTTGATGGGCAGAAATCAGAGGCCCACAGTATTAATGCTGGAGTCCCCCAGGGGTCCATCCTGGGCCCAACTCTCTTCCTGATCTACATCAATGATCTCCCAAAACACATACTTAAATCATTCGTTTACATCTATGCTGATGACACGACCATCTATGGCAACACATCAAAGGCCGTAAATGACAAAGTTCTCTCTAATTCTCTCTCCTCTGATCTTGAGCGCGTGGTACAATTGGGAAGAGGTGGCTGGTCACTTTAAATGCATCCAAAACCAAGCTTCTATATTTACATCATCAACGCTCTGATCCCCATCTGGTATCAATTGAAATGGATGGCTCTTGTCTTGGGGAGGCTCCATGTTTTGACAAGCTTCTGGGTTTGACCTTTACTCCTGATCTGAAATGGAACATGTACATCAAATCTGTTGCCAGGGACGCTGGGAAAATGTTGGGATCCTTCTACCGCTCCTGAAGATATCTCACTACTAATGCAATTCTCTATCTGTATAAAAGCCAAGTACATCCAAGGATGGAGTACTGCTGCCACATCTGGGCAGGAGCTGCTAAAAACAGCCTATCCTGCCTTGACAGAGTACAAAATAGACTTCATGGTTTAGTGAGGGATGCCCTTTTCTGTTCCCTGCAACCTCTCTCCCAAGAAGAAGAGACGTTGAGAGCCTGTCTTTGCTTTATCGTTATTTCCATAGCAGGTGCTCGTCTGAGCTCCAATCCCTCGCCCCCCTTCACCAATCTTTCACGAGAAACACCCGTCTGGCTGAAACTACTGTCAATAATTTTCCCCACTCTTTATCTGTGCTTAAATCCAAAGGTAGATTCCATGAGCAAAGCTTCTTTCTTAGAACTGCACGGCAGTAGAACTCTCTGCCGCTTGCCTGTTTCCCACCTGACTACAACTTGGACGTCTTCAAGTCAACATAAACAAACTCCTGACAAACCGCCCCCTTAAGTAAGACACTCTATCAAAACCCCCAATACTAATGATTACTACAATATTATCTCATTGATTACTATACATGCAATAACCCTTATCCCTGAGTGGCCTTCGGGCCCTGATAAGTGGTGACCCCCATGTAAAAAAAAAAAAAAAAAAAAAAAAATGTGGTAGTAGGCAGGTAGGCTCGAACCAGTGATGGGAAGGCGGAAAAGAAAGTGAAAGAAAATTTGACGTAACCGGAAGTTCAGAATGCTAAAATTAGGCAAAGTCAATCCAACCGATACAATGACTTGTAAAAATGGCTTGAAAAAAATCAACCCCTCCTTGTAGAAAACTGCCCAGTCGAGGGTCAAAATCCGTCGCCTCTGATGAAAGTTTTAGGCAGACATACAAACATACATACATACATGATGATTGCAACGTCTTGTCAGATGAGTGCCACCCCCTCAGACACTTAAAGTCCATGAGCCCAAAAATGGCTTCCATCGCCACAGGACCATTTTTATAGACAAATGCCTGAGGGAGTATCTATACACAGATGATGTTACAGAGTCTTAGCTTTGTACGAGAGATAAGTCTCTCTCTCGGTTCAAAATGTTGAAATCCAGCAACAAGCAAGAGCAAGATAACCAGCAACAAGTTAAACTGCAGGTCAGCTCAATGCGAGTACTGGTCTCCCGCTTTATGGTTTTTTAAATCTTTAATTTGCTTCTAGAAAGGTTGCCTTCACCACGGCTTACGGGAGCCCTCTCCACCCCAGCACACACATACATACACACAAACACACACGGTGCTAGTTGGCCGTTGACCCCGAAAAAGGATTCATTCGCCCTTTGAAATGTCTTGTTTTTAATCCTTCAGGAAGACTAGCCGCCCTTCACACCAAACAAGTCTGATGGGAGAACCAGTTTAGTCGCTGGTGACCCGACCATGAGGCTGGTAGTACTGGGTTACATGATAGCAGTAGCATATGGCATAACATACATACATACATACATACATACATACATTTAAACAAACAGGTAAGATTTACATTTATAGATGGCATTTTATCTCTGTTGTGACTGAAGTTTTAACAAAGTTACATGAGAATAAAATGTGACCCATTGAGCCACCCTATAATCACGGATAAGATTATGGTTTTTATAAATAATATCAGCGGGTCTGAGAGTGCTCTATTTGTTACACAGCAGTAAAAAATATTTAACCTGAAGCCTAACTGTAAGTACGTCCGAAAATATAATCATCCATTAAAATATACCTCCAAATGTATCTCCGAAAATATAATCATCCATTAAAATATACCTCCAAATGTATCTCCGAAAATATAATCATCCATTAAAATATACCTCCAAATGTATCTCCGAAAATATAATCATCCATTAAAATATACCTCCAAATGTATCTCCGAAAATATAATCATCCATTAAAATATACCTCCAAATGTATCTCCGAAAATATAATCATCCATTAAAATATACCTCCAAATGTACCTCCGAAAATATAATCATCCAGTTAAAAAGAAATAAGAAAATGTAAGAAATCTTTTAATCTGTACTATATTTCTCCTAGTCTGTTTCTCCGTGTGTCCGTTACACTTTTTCTCCAAAACTACTGAGTCGATCTGGTTGAAATTTTGTATGGACATTTATTATAACAATGTGCAATGAACTAAGTTTTATGATATCTATTCAATACACAGTTAAGGAGTAATACGGATTAGTATTTAATGCAAGAATGAGTACAAATTTAGCCATATCCAACTATCAGTTTGGCATAAAGCACTCATTCAACGTCAACACAACAGGCTATAAGTTTTGCCGGTTAAAAAATAGACAAAAATGTCTAGTTAGACCATAATGCAATAGTAACCACGTAAACAAAATGCAGCAATCTCCAATCACTGCCTTTCAAGGTCAAACAACGATAATAATATATTTCTTGATTAAACTATTTTTATTTTACACATTAGTCAAAAAAAAAAAAAAATCAATGATTTAAATTAATTAATATGGTGCTTGTGCGTTATAATTGAATATATAAAAATGTGTTTTGAAACACTATTATATACTGATGCGTCATGTCGAAATGAGTAAAAAAAAAAAAAATTGGGTGCTTCTATATTATAATAACGAAAAAATATTGAATTTCCAGTAAAACAAATGGCACCTAAGTAATTGCCATGCCGCAAATAGTAACATATCAAAAAATTATGGAAAACGATAAGGTAGAAAAATAATTTTTCATGAAAAGACATTTGTAAAATTTCTACCGATTTGAGTTGGAGAGTTAACAGGAGTGATTAAGTTTTCAATTTCTCATAAATTCAATCAGTTATTTTTTTATATAAAAAAAAATCAAAATTCAAACAGTTAAAAAAGTTATTTTTTTCACAAATTATGTATAAATGTTGTTTATTTTTGTTTTCTAAATAAATTCTGTCTGCTATCAACTGAGGTACTTCCACTTTTACGTCACGTGATACAACACATCTGACCTAGTATGCAATCTTTTACCTTTATCGAAAAAGGTTTTTGATTAATACTTATTTTTCTACCAAATCATTTTCCGTAATTTTTGGATATGTTATTACTTGTGACATGACAATTACGTAGGCACCATTTGTTTTATTTAAAATTCAATATTTTTTCGTTATTATAATCTTTAAATACGAAAAGTGATAAAAATTTTGCTAGAACTATATTTGAGTCCCTCCCCCCAAAAAAAGAAAAAAGGCATCGTCATTATCGTTTATTCTCGATCAGCCATTTTCTAATTTGAAATCGCAAAAATTAACTGAAAACAGGGGAGATATGTCAGTTTGTTATATGAAATAGGGCGCAATAATAGAAACAGATAAAGCTGCATTATTCAGTAAATTTTATTTTATTTTTTGTAATCATTTTTCTACTGTATCATTTAAAACTTTTTTTTTTACTAATTTCGATATAACACGTATTTATGTAATAGTGTTTTTACTTAAAACACATTTTTAAAAAAATATGCAATTATAATGCATAAGTACCATTAACATTAATCTCAATTTGGAAGAAAAAGAAAAAGAAAAAAAAACGAAATTTGTGAGATATTAAAAAATAAATAAAAATCTTATCAGAAAGACCCAGTCTTCAACGTGTACAAGAACCGACGTGTCTTGCTGCTCCGTTATCAACATTTCAGTTGTAATTTGTACAGGACGTGAATATAACACACAGACACACACCCACACATATACGCGTGTAAAATTGAGTTTGCCATCTATTTCGACATATGAGGTTCACACAACAACTAACTTGTTCGAAATCCACACGGATGAATTGTTTATAGAGGTGAATGATTGTGTAGAACCATCCACACTTTTGGGGACAACTGCTGATCTCAGTCGGTGCAATTGATTGCCACGGACAGAGCAGACAGTAGACCTTAAATTTTACATCAGAGTTTTCTTTCTCCTAGATGCCTGTCTTAATGAAAACAGAGGCTGCATCCCTCCCAGTGATTATAAAGTGGTCCCAGATACAAACCTGGGAATTTCTACATCCTGGTGCAGTACATACAGTGCCTAGTATTCCCAAATGATCACACATCTGGTAATAGCCGTATAAAAGAAGTTTGTCTGGCATTTTTTACTATGTATGCATAATAAATAAATAAGTACAAGAATTTAATAAAACATGTTGAAAAACACTTCAAGAAGAGTTAAAAACACATTTATTTTTCAGAAAGGAAACACAAATCAAATGGATTGTCCTTAATCCATGGAGTTTCGAAAGAAATACTTTCCTTCTCATCAGAGAAGAGGAGTTAGAAAAATGCAGAATCAGATTTTGCTTGCAAAGTATTTAATGAAACTGCAACTATGGAGTAGATCATACTGGTGCAAAAATGAAAAGCAGTGAAGCAGGGGGAGTGGGGAAAAAATGAACAATGATTTCACGTAAGTGGATGTTCAAATAAATGACAAATGGAAGATCCAAAGATGGTAAAATCCAAAATGCTGGTAAAAGTAGAGGATCCAGATGTAAAAAATATCTTCCGAAGTAATCCAAAAGACAAAATTCCGTTAAATAATTCACAAATGGGTACAAGAAGAAAAAGTGAGTCTGAGATATTATTATAAAATAAAAGATAAATTCTCGGGAGAATGAAGAAATGTCTCTACCAAACTCCTCTCTCATTTTTTTATCTATAGATTGAAAATTGATGTATAGGAGATTGTGACCTGTAGAACAAATTTTATTTGGTCTTTAGCCCGTAAAAAAAAAACTGCTAAGGAGTCCAAATTGAAAAAAAAAAAAATCGGAACATGGCAGGCATAAGTCAACTAAAATTGCTCTTCTACGCATGTGCAAATATACATTTATAGGTTAAACAACATTATTTTTTTATATGTGTATTGATTTAAGTCAGATGGTAATGACTAACGCTGGAGAGCTATATGTTTCTGTTTCGATTCTAGCTCATGGCAACCAAGTCATATTTTTTAAAAACTTTTGAAACCAATACTATATACTAGATACAATAATAAAATCAAGATAACATATTAACATAAATAAATATATATAAATACGAAATATGCATGAATTTTAATAACATATTAAAGTGTATATTATGACTGGGTCACGCCGGGCAACCACTATTATACACTACAATATAATAATCAATAGAGAATTGGTACTTTAATTATAATAATAAATACAAAATCTACATAAATTAAAATATCATATTTAAGTCTATTTTATGACTGGGCAACGCCGGGTTGCCTGCTAGTATATATATCCCCATACGATTGCTCTTGCTCCCGTCTCTTTTTTAGATTTTATTATTAAGGAAAACAAATTACTAAAAAAATAAATCCCTCGATTCCAATTTTGATGAGTGAGGGCGAAACATGTCCATTGACTCGTTTTGATTTTTTTTTTTTATTCCCTACTTTTATTTTTTAGTCGCTATCCATTTCCCTTTTCTCCTCAGTATTTTTTTTTTTTTTTTTAATATAAAATGAATTCCGAAGGAATACGTCTTACCTTCATGATTGCCTTAATAAAGTTTTGTACCCCCAAGAAAATCATGAAATATATATATATATATATATATATATATATATATATATATATATACCATAGCTGCGTGTGTAATTATGTTGCAAGGATAGTCTTCGACTTCTGGTTCGTTGACTGTCATGGCTCTTGTGGGCTGCGACATTGTTTGGCTGTGAAATTTATTATATATAATCTCTCACATTCTGAAAATCCTATCATAAGTTGCTCGCTTGGTTAGCATTGCTGGATGGCATCGTCCTTTCGAGTTAAAACTCCTACTTGTGAGACATTGGCTTAGGGTTATTAGCTGGTTGGAGATGAAGTAGGTTCATTTCATAGTCGGATTTTGACGCGGTTTGCTTGATCTGTGTTGGTTAATAGAAATTCTTGTGTGCGGGGCGTTTGCTCAGTTGGTAGAGTGCTTGCCTCGCATGCAAGAGACTCTGGTTTTGAATCTTGAGTTCGGATGTGTCTAACTGATGAGCTCAAATGAGGGCGAAACTTTAATCTTGGACTTCCGGTCCGTTGACTGTCATGGCTCTTGTGGGCTGTGACGTTGTTTGGCTGTGGAATTTATTATGTATATATATATATATATATATATATATATATATATATATATATATATATTTACCAGTGGTGAAAAACCGGATTAGCGTGCTCAATGTGTAGCCAGAGCAGTATATAGGAAATTTATTACTGTGAGTCCAGAATGAGTTTACATATTGTTTCAGCTAGGGGAAAATCCTCAAAAAGAAGAGGAAATATCCAACTAGCATCGTCAGAATTCATAGATGGAGTCCATCTATGAATTCTGACAATGCTAGTTGGATATTTCCATGAATTCTGACGATGCTAGTTGGATATTTCCTCTTCTTTTTGAGGATTTTCCCCTAGCTGAAACAATATGTAAACTCATTCTGGACTCACAGTAATAAATTTCCTATATATATATATATATATATATAATTTAAATGAAATACTGAAATGCTGTAGGATTACATATTGTATAATATTGTAAAAATATTAATATCAATATTTACAAGACAATCCCAAGCAGATAAAGAAAGCTCAATATGCGAGATAGAGCAATTTTATAAATGGAAATTCTGGAGTAAATTATTTAGAATTACAACAAAATTTATTGTTTGACAAAGGAGTACAAATAATTATTAAAATTTTTTTCCTTAATCCATTGGTTTTCAATGAATGACTTATCTCATTGGAGGAAATGTTGTTAGCAAAATAGATGTGGGTAATTATAAATTTTGCTGTTTTGCACATGAATTGTAACTTAAAATTGAAATGATGGCGGTAAAAGGATACTCAAACTTGAAATAATAAGGATACAGAAACAGTTATAAAATTTAATGAACACTAGCATATTCAAGAATGAATTGGGTTTTTTTAATAGCATATTCCAGGCTGAAAAGTAAAATCCAAGTCATGTATATTTGGTAATTCATAATTTTCAATGTCATAGAATGCTTTCAAATGTCCTTTAAATAACTCGATATTTGTATAGGCAAAATACTGGAATGAATTAACTGAAAAGCAGTTTTTTGTGTACAGTTTGACGATAAATTTCTTCTCTAGTTAATTTGCTACTTGTACAGTCTAATCAAGACATTAAAAAAATGAAAATATCGAAAAAAGGTTATATTGTACGTATCCATTTTGAACTGAAGATCTCCGAAAAAAAATTTCACTTAATTTGATTGAGTATTTTTTTTTTACAGTGGAAAAAAAAAAAGTTTTTATGAGAGCGCGTTGAAGGCAGACATTTTGGAATTTTAAAAATTTTGTTCGGAGTTTAGAACACGCCATGGGGAGATAACTCAGTTTAAAGCGCCGACACTCCCTCCCCATCTTTATTTCTAACTTTTCTTCCTAAAAATCGAACCTTTTGCTCGGTATCATAACAAATTGTTTTTCGCTGTAAAACAAAAACTACTTGATGAAATTCAATGAAATTTTTTTTTAAGAACTTCATTCCATAACGGATACGTACAATTTAAACATTTTTCGACATTTTCATTTTTTAATGTCTTGATTAAACTGTACAAGTACCGTTAATTTATATAAAATTAATATCAGGTTAAGAAGAAAGTTCTTGCAGTTTTTAACTTTTAAATTCAGACGCGCATATCAAACAAAAAATTTATTGATCAAAATAAGCACCATCAGAATTAACTCACTTTTGCCAACGCAAAACAAGTTTATTTATGTTAGTAACATAAAAATCTTGCACTCTGGTGGCAATGAAGTCGCTGAAGCCGTTTTTGATATTGCTTAGGTTTTTGAAGCATTTCTCACACAGAAAGCTGTCAAGATATTTGAAAAAGTGGTAGTCAGTAGGTGAGAGGTCTGGAGAGTATGGCGGATGAGACAGACTTTCATAGCCCAATTCATTTAACTGCAAAAAATGTCAGTGAAAAAAAAAACGACCCTCCTAGTAGAAAAATGCCCAGTTGAGGGTGAAGAAATTAATGTTTTTAGCCAATTTTTCGATATTTGTCGTCAGAAAAGTCGAGCTTCAAAATGATAACGATCTTGTGAAAATCTGTCACCTCTGTTGAAAGTTTTAGGCAAACATACATACGTACATATATTTAAACAGACAGGTGTGATTTATATTATAGATAAATAGATAGATATGTGTGCTAGATTTCTTTTTATCCTAAATGCTTTGTAATTATGCACAATGTAAAAAATATGCATAAATAGAACTAAGTGTAATGGTTAAATGAAACCAATCATTCAATAGGAAACAATACAGAATAAATAATTAATTAATGAAAGTTAGTTTTTCAAAGAAATATGCAAATTAATTAACCATTATGAAGTCACTCGTGTATCCATGGCTGAGTATATTAAAAAGTTTGTTTAAATAAGTTTGAAATGGAAAAAGTAGGCTTTTAATATCAAATGTGACAAAAAAAAACTCTATAGGTGTATAGACAGAGATGTAGAGAGGAGATGGATCGACCGGTTTCTGAATTCATAACGAAGTTGAGAGCGTGGGTTGAAACAGCTTTCTCTAGCAAGCCAAAAAATATGTATAATAGTTATGACTCTGGAACAATTATATGCGTTTTAAATAACAATATTTTATTAACCAAAAGAAAATCATTTTTAGTGTTTAGAGGTGCAAGTCAAAGTTTTTCTTGATTGTGCTCTGTCTCCTCACGTGGAGGAAATTAAAAGGATTGGAGTCCATTAATGATATGATGAGATGCGTGTTATAAGGCAAAGATTTGGGAACATCCTTTGAGTGGGGAAAGAATATTACTTGATTGTGAATCCATGGCTGATAGTTTTTAAATGACTAAAAAAATCCTTCACGACTGAGGAAGGTATCAAGTTAGCGTAATTTAATGACGAAAACTGAACGGAGGTGCAATACTAGGTGTGTCAGAAACTTTGGGAAAAATATTGAATAATTCGACCTTCTGTCTTTCCAAGCTTATAACTACTCGAAAAATGTAATTCAAACCCTAATTCTTTTTTTCAATTAAAGGAGCAAGGACCAATGTTTCATTTAAAAAAAAAAAAAAAAAAAAAATACAACATGATTTAAAAAAAAAGGTTTTAAACTTCGGACTTTACAGATAAATTTCTAAAAAAAATACTTTTTTTGTTTTAAATTTGAATATATTATTTATTGATCTTTTATCTTCAATTTTTGACATATAAAACTTTGGTGAGTAAATTAATTATTTACTTTTTAATAGACATTTCAAAATAGGGAGGGGGCGTGAATTAATTCGACCCCCTGTCTTTTCAAGCTTATAACTACTCGAAAAATGTAATTCAAACCCCAATTTCTTTTTTCAATTAAAGGAGCAAGGACCAAGGTTTCATTAAAAAAAAACAAAAAACAAAAAAAAAACAAAAACAAACAACGTGGTTTAAAAAAAAAAAGATTTTAAACTTTGGACTTTACAGGTAAATTTCTAAAAAAACACTTCTTTTTTGTTTTAAATTTGAATATATTATTTATTGATCTTTTATCTTCAATTTGTGATATATAAAACTTTGGTGAGTAAATTACTTATTTACTTTTTAATATACATTTCAAAATGGGGGAGGGGCGTGAATTGAAAAAAAAACGTTTGTCTAAAATATTATATTCGGTTTATTGGAAAGATCATAAAGTTTCACATTGACCCTGAAAATATCGTAAAAATAGAATCAATAGAAAAATTTTGATAGATTTTTAAAGTTTAAAAATTGAAAAATACTGAACTCGTAAAATTCAATTAATTTCATTACTGTTTTTTAAAAAATTAAAAAAAAATATTTCTATTACTACAAATTTAATAGTTTATTTTGAAAGTATAATCCATAAAAAAAATAAACAACCAACTTTTAAAAGAGAAATTACGAGTTTTTTTTATATTTTATTCGCAGTTTCGTGCTCGGGCTGTCAAAAATTCCTACAAAAATTCTGATACACCTAGTGCAATACAGTGTAGATAAAAGTTTGTAAGCATGGACATGGGATTTTAAATATTCTCCTTCAAAAATAATCTAATGAGATTAAAGGTCAATTTCGTGAAACTATTCGATCATCAAATGTTTTTCTCAGTAAATTGATCGGCGCTTCTACACTATTGGGACAAAATTTCAGAAATCGTAAACCTGAATTCCACATGAAAACAATGCTATCTACGTATTCCTCGTATCTTTAAGATGATTATATCACAAAATTACGAAAATCGATAAGGTAGAAAATTATTTATTAAAGAAAAAAACAAACTAGAATTTGATGAAAACGATCGTAAGACACAGGCGAGTTCAAAAGGGAGGTAATTTTCCGGTTTGATTTAAACAAGATGGCGGCAATTTTTCACCTGCTAACATGATTAAAGTTGTTTTTATTAATAATTCAGTAATATTCAAGTAATTTCGACTGCATAATTTGGAAGCTACCATTGTAATTTATTAGAATTAACAACAACAACAACAACAACAACAACAACAAAAAACAGTTGAAACCATTGCTTTTTTTTTTTTTTTTTTAATTTGTAAACTCCATTTATCGATTACAAAGTCTCGTTCCAATTCTGTAGAAGCGCCAATTGATCGTATCATTTACAGACGTCAAACGTTACTCGGGTGTCAGTGTCTTCATGATTAATTGCCAAACCAAGCTGAACACAAAATAACTGATAAAGAAAATAGAGTTGTCAATTTAAAGATTCAAAGTTGGTCGTCTAAAAACAAAAAAAAAAACAAAAAAAAACAAAAACAAAAACAAAAAACAATACTTATTTTTAGGAACGTTCGAAAACTAAGCACACTCAAATTTTTAACCTTTGAACCCCTGAATCAACTTGACCTTAGTCTTATATCAGCTTTTGACGAGTAGTGATTTATTCGAAGTTTGTTTGCCTTCGAAGTAGGATATGTTGATAACGTTTTAAAAGATTACAATTACAATATAAGTATTGGTGCGGGTGGTTTCACGATATATTTTTAAGTAAGAAAAAAACAAAAACAAAAAAACAACAACAATAAAAAGAAAAACAAAAAACAAACAAACAATGCTAACAAAATTAAAGGATTGTATTTTTTACACCCAAGAACGATCGTCATAAACTTTTCTAATCTCGGTGCAGTTCGACAATGAAGTTATTAAAATAAAATTAAATGAAAATATTATTTCCGATGTCAAATTATTTTAGTCAGAATTAGTTCAAAACAATTTATTTTATGTAAAACACACACACACACACACACACACACACACACACACACACACACACACACACACACACACACACAACCCCCCCACACACACAAAAACGAAGAAAAATTCAAAAGAAGACATGTTTATATCCGCCCAATTATTAATTTTAAAATAGACATTTTATGATCGTGGAATTAGAAAGCTTGGGTTTGGTTTATACACATTGCCAGCATGAAATTTATTGGGCGAGTTTCTTACAGTAATTTGTTTTATTTTCTATTTTTAAATCATTATCAAGACTTCAAATATGTAGGTGTCAATTCGCGGCCATTTTTTTCTTGTTTTCACCTAACGTTCGATATTACTTGTTTTTTTTTTTTGTTCGGTCCAAATAAACATGTTAATGAGTACTTGTTAAGATATAGAGTCGACAGATGAATTTATTTAAATATGTCATTACAAACAAAAACAATATTACGTACTTAATCGTCATGTTGAAAGTAGGAATAGATCCAATAATTACGAAAATTCATCGATTAGGAAGTTATTTATAATTAAAAGTAATTTTTACGGAAAATTGGATAAAATTGCTTTTTTTTTTTTACGTTATAAAGTAGACAGTGAAGAGATTATACACAGGGGACATAACCCGGAAGGAATATTTTAGATTACTTGTTCATGGCGTGCAATATTGTCTATAGCAATAGTTGTTTTTACTAACAACATAATAGCAGTTTTTTACTCGATGAATTTTTATAATTTTGAATATATTTCTATTTTTAGACATCACAATTAAGTAGCTAGTATTATTTCTGCTAAAAACGACATATTTAAAAATTTGATTTGTAAGTAAAAACACTAAAAACTTATCCAGCCTAGGTAGAGGAGTAACTTCTTGCCTTCGATAACATTTATTTGTTATACTGTGAGAAATTTATTCTCACATAGTTTAGAACTCTGGCTGAGTGAAAACTTGACACATCATTGAAAAGCAACCTTACCTGGTTGATTAACGCCAGTTGTTTCTTTTCGATTACAAAATTATACTGCATCATTTTGCAGCTCTGCTGAGCCTGGTAGATGAGACTTCATAAGAATGGGGAGTAAATTTCTTCTGAGAAGATTTTAAATTTTTCTTGGTTTTGGATCCATGTAAAGTACTTCCCTATAGAAAAAGGAAGGGTCAATTCCATCGGATAGGTAAATCCAATATCAACATTCTTTGCTGATAAAATAAACGATATTACGCCAAGAAAGGAAACCTAATTTGTTAGGTTAAATTGTCTTAAAGGTACCATGACAATATTGGGCGCCAAAGCCCTTAAATTAATAAGAATATTAAAATTGAGTCCGTCATGCATGAAGGATTGACTCGGACTAACTTTGTCAGTTTAACTCGCCTGAGCTCGCGGGTTAAAATTCAAATCAACCAATAAGAAATGCTCTAAGTAAAGCAATGCATCAATTCAAATCAACCAATGAAGTGTCGCAATTCAAGTTATGCAATTTCTCACAATATATTTGTTTTTTGACCACTCTTTGTACGAATGCGTGTTGTAAAACAAACCCGAAAATTACATTTCCTCTGCACCAAAACCAAGAGTCTAGCTGTGGTGGTCATAAAAGTAGTAACTTACGATGGTGACAACGGTCTAGGACAGGGGTCAGCGACATTTTAGAGCGTGAGGGCCAAACAGTAATGCTGATTATAGGAAGAAGACCAAACAGCTTTCGTTATATATTTACGGACACCAATATTATTAAATATGTAAATAAATTTGGTGCTTATTTTTATTTATCTATTTGCGGACTATCATCCTCATCTTTGTTGTTGCTGTTTCACAACGTTTTGGCCAACTATTCCTCTGGCTTTCATTAGGTTGTTAACCGCGATGGGTTATGAATGCTGAATCTTCAGTAATTATTGCTTTCCATAGTTGTTTTCGTCTCACCCTGTTTTTGACCAACTAATCCTCTGCCAAGCCCATGACGCTGTGGATAGAAACGTTGAATCTCTACAATTTCAGGTGAGCATTATCTGAAGATAGCAGTTTCAATCCTACCTAAAAGTCGGCCAGAGGATTAGTTGGTCAAAACGTGGTGAGACGACAACAACTATGGAAGGCAGTAATTGCTGAGGATGCAGTTAAAAGACTCAGCATTCCTATCCTGTCGCAGTTTACCACCTGCTGAAGGCCAGAGAAATAGTTTGCCAAAACGTTTTGAAACAACTAGAAGATGAGGATAATAGTCTGCAAATCAATCAATCAATAAATCAATAAATTGCTCATCTCAAATCGATTCCAATAATAAAAATAACATACCATTCGGTACGGGCCCGACGATGAAAGAGCAGATAAGAACGAAAAAACTTGGATATATAAGACCAAAAAATTCAACCATAATCACCCTTCGGGGCCCGTGGCGCAGTGGATGGAAAGGTTGAATCTCTACAGTTCCAGGTGAGCATTGTCTGAAGATAGCGGTTTCAATCCTACCTAAAAGTCGGCCAGAGGATTAGTTGGTCAAAACGTGGTAAGACAACAACAACAACTATGGAAGGCAGTAATTACTGAAGATGTAGTTGAAAATCAGCATTCCTATCCCGTCGCGGTTAACAACCTGACAAAGGCCAGAGAAATTGTAGGCCGAAACGTCGTGAAACAACAACTAAAAAGATGAGGATAACAATTTGCAAATAAATAAATAAAATATACAAATTACTCATCTCAAAGTTGAAAAAGACAAGTACTAAATATAATATGATGATATTTAAACGATATCACCTATTTTATTACAGGAATATCAGAAAGAAAAGAAAAGAAAAATTACAAACATAATCAATGATTTCCCAAATCACATCCTAAGATCATTCATAGACATTTATGGTGATGACACTACAATCTACAACATTTCAAAGGCTAGCAATGATCAAATTATCTCTGATTCTCTCTACTCTGATTTAAAGCAATTGGTGCAATGGGGAAAGAGGTGGTTGATCCCCATCTAGCATCAATTGAAATAAATGGCTTTCATCTTGAGGAGGTTCCATGTTTTGACAAGCTTCTGGGTCTTACCTTTACTTCTGATCAAAAATGGAACACATACATCAAATCCATTCCCAAGGACGCTGGGAAAATGGATCATTCTATCGCTCCAGTAGATATCTCACTGTTGATGCAATTCTCAATCTGTATAAGAGCCAAGTGCGTCCAAAGATGGAGTACTGTTGCCACATCTGGGCAGGAGCTGCTAGAAGCAGCTTTTCCTGCCTTAACAGAGTTCAAAATAGACTTCGTAACCTGGTGGGGGGGGTTCCCTTTTCTCTTCCCTGCAACTTCTTTTCCGCGGAAGAAACGTTGCAATCCTGTCTCTACTCTATCATTATTTTCATGGCAAGTGCTCGTCTGAGCTCCAATCTATGCCCCCCCCCCCGGCCAAAATTTCACAAAAAACATTCATCTAGTTATAACCACTATAAATGATTTCCCCCACTCTTTATCTATGCCTAAGCCTAAACGTAAATTCCATGAACAAAGCTTCTTTCTTTAGAACTGCACGTCCGTGGAACTCTCTTCTGTTTCCAGTTGACTACAATATGGTTGTCTTCAAGTCCAATGCAAACAAGTTCTTGATGAATCATCCCCTTAAGTAATCCAAGTTACCAAATTTCCACTACTAATGATTACCACGATATTGTCCCAGTACACTCATTAACCGTTATCCTCGAGTGGCTTCTGAACCTTGATAAGTAGTGACTCCTTTGTGAAAAAAAAAAAAAAAAACATTATCAACAAACATCCTTATTTATATCATGTCCTAAATAAAGTGGCTCATCAAATAAGGCTGGATTTGCCCCCCACCTCCCGGCCGGAGGTTGCCAACCCCTGGTCTATGCCATTGTTGAGGTGGCTTGTTCCCTGTTAACTAAGGTATGTCTCTGTTCCTGTGCAGTTCTAGGAGGTCCAACCATTCAGGCTATACCTACTCCCTTTGAAAAGAGGTTAGCCCATTGTTCATTGCCTGAGGCACTCCTATCGGGGAATGCAGACAGGGGTGCCCAGGCAGTTTTTGCGGGTCAGAGTGCTCTTTCCTGATAGTGCTGGCTTTTAAAATCCCGCTTTCTGACCCGTGTATCAAATCATCTTGCCGTTGGACGAGAGACACATTGAAGGAGAAAGCTAAGGTCTTTAGATTAAAACAACTACAGTATTTTACGTTTAAATGGTTTATATTTATATACTAGCCTGGGTGTCCGGCATTTCCTGGGTGTTTGGAGGTGTATGTTGAGCAAAAAAAAAAAAAGAAAAGAAAGTGGTAGTAGGCAGACAGGCTTGAACCTGTGACGCGAAGGCGGAAGAGAAAGTGAAAAAAAAAAAACCCTGACATCTTACCGCTACTCCATGACGTGACCGGAAGTTTGGAGCGTTGAAATTAAGTAAAGTCATTCCAACTGATATGATGTCTTGCAAAAATAGCGCCACAAAAAAAGCAATCCTCCTTGTAGAAAACTGCCCAGTTGAGGGTGAAGGAATTAATGCTTTTACCCAATTTTTTCGATATTTGTTGTCCGAAGGGCCGCACTTCAAAATGATACTGATCTCATGAAAATCCGTCACCTCTGTCGAAAATTTTAGGCATACATACATACATACATACATACATACATACATATATACATACATTTAAACAGACAGGTAAGATTTATATTATAGATAATAGGTAAAAAGTCCAGAATAATTAACAATCAAGTAATCATTAAAAAAAAATGACACAACATTTTATGGCCACCACTAATCATGATTAAGGATTTGTCTCAGGTGACTTGAATTAACCAATCAATAGCAGCCATTTGCAATTAAAGAAAAATCGTCTCCTTTGGAATTTGCCGATTTTACAGTATCTTATAATTCTCAGTTTATTTAATAAGGATGTGCAGTTTACTTAAAGCATCGTGTGTAGAGGAGTATAGAAAGCTATCATAATGCAAGGAGTGGTAATATGTCAGTGTTCAGAAGGAGGGCAAAAGTGAAGTGATTTTGTAAAATGTTTTTTATAGTAATGCTTATGTGTTTAGTCACAACTTCTACACAATGATCCAATGTCTGTAACTGTGTTCCGTAATATATTTCAAGGTAAAACCTCTTTATCAAATAGTAGGTATTCTGTTTTATTTACTTTTCAAAAGAGAATTAACGTTAAAGTTTAGTATTTGTTCTGATATTATACTTTATTACTTCTATCCTTAGTAAGTAAATAAGAAACCCTTCTATATAGAAGCAAATTTTTTTTTTTTTGCCGATTTTACAATATTTTTTCAGCATCTGTTTACTAGGGGTGCACCGAGTAATTGATAATCAGCCTTGTTGGCTATGTTTCTGATTAATCAATAATTGGTCAATTAATCGGTAATCAATTGATTAATTACTTTTCTCCTTCCTATTAAATTTAAAACATTTCATCAATGTCAACTGACTCATTAAGACAGTGCAATGCCTCCTTCAATCCTAAAAGACAATGGATATCCCCTGTAAGGCTAGTTGCACCTGTAATTTTGAGGCAAGAATTGCGCAATTTCCAACCACACCTCTCCTGGATCAGCACTGCTTGAGTCCAGTGGCAAGTAGAAGGGCTAGACAACTGGAAATAATGTGAAGATAAGTGGAGAGCACATATAGCACCTGGAATTACCAAATGGTCACCCATTTTAGTAGACTAGGCTCAACATTGCTTAACTTTGGTGATCTAGCGGGAACCAGTGTGTGAAAATGAATTATGCCGTAGATATGTATAACACAGCAACTGCCAATTTAACTTGACATTTGTTTTTTGTCTGGCTGCTATTATAGCTTTTTGCCTTTTTAATTTTGATGTATTAAATGTAATTACAAAATACAAATATCCATTTCTTAAATGAATATAATTAAACAACTAGATAAGAAACAAAAAGCAATTACAAATGAAGTACAAATTCCAATTCTTAATTGAATAACTCTAAGCTGAAATTCTACTTCTACTGGAGCATACTACAGTAGTTACCTGTGCTCTACACCTGCTGCTGCTTTATTTTCTCTTCTGTTCTGCCTGCCTCCTCTGCTCGCATAGTCTCATCAGTATTTAAAGTTGAATACTCTAAAGTTGTAATGTAGAAACATTAGAGTTTCTCCATTCTCAGGACACAGCCTGTTCCTTGTACATTCATAAACATTACTATCTGTACTAAAGTGCCGCTCACTCTCCACAGATGAAGGCGGTGCACTTAAATATTTTGGAACCAATTTACTCAGCAGCGGAAAAGTCTCTTGTGTCTTTTTCAACCACTGAAATGGATCATCACTACTTCCGAGTAATGGCAAAACCGCATAATGATCAAGTTATTTTATGCACTTATGGATAAGAGATTTACTCCATTTGAGTTTAAATTGTGCTACTTGTATTTGCAGATGGAGTCTCCAAGTTTAAATCAGCCTCTATTTTAAGTTTGGATTTGTTAGTGTGGGTTTATTTGAAGCTAATTCATCAAACAGGCTCGAGAGAGATAGTTTTACTTTCACTTTGATTTTCTTGACTCTGAGCAGACCTTGAAGAAGTGTATCCTGATTCTGATTCATTATCATCAGTAAAAACTAAAAGATGTAGAATCCAATTCTTAATCGTATTTTCCATGTCATTTATTTCTAAATTTAAATTCGAACCTTGGATCTAGGAAAGTGGACACACACATTTAGATAGGATGAAAATCTTGTTTCCATTGATTCGCTAAATTGTTCAGTAGTAAGAAAGTCTTGAGTTGAAAGGCATGTTTAGTTTGAGAAGAGTTTCCGATGGTTAGTTATTCTGTACAAGTCCTGGAGATGACGAAATCTCAGTGGACAGCTGTTCTGTACAGATTCCGTACTTTATAATTTTGCAGCCAAAGAACAGAAGATCCTTCCCATGTTGACACAAAGAAAACATATGCAACGTTGCTAAAAAGGTTTAATTTTTATGGAGCAATTCTGTTTTCTGATTGATTGATAGCAGAACGTGAATTAATTTGATTCGTCAGTTCCTAACAGCAGCGTTTATAAATAGAATCTCTCAACTGTGAGGGACCATACCCCATTATTACAAGTCTGATGGGGAAGGTCTCCTAGCGGCTTTGGCTGCAAGGAGACAGGGTAATACTCGTCAAGGATTCGTCACTTGACACTCAGCCCAACAGGTGAGGGGCCGGGAACCGGCCCAGCACCTGTTGGACTGAGGTACGCCGCCTGGGTAATACCTAAGAGGTCCACCCTCCCAGGCCTTGCCACCGGGCTTTCCGATGGTGCAAGTTTATTGCTTGCTGCCTGAGGCGCCCCGACCGGGGAATGCTGACGGGGTTACTTAGGCAATTTTTAAAATTGCAGAAGTGCCCCTTCTTTAGGGGAGCCTGCGGGGTTCCCACTTTCCGGCCTTGTGCCACATAATGCTGATGTGGTCAGCATTTAAATATATACCCCATTATTACTCAAATATATTGCAACAAGAATGATTCCACTAAAGTCAGAAACATCAAAATCAGATTGGACAGCTTTGGACAGAAATAACTTCAGACTTAAAATTGTACCGATTATTGATATGGTTAAAGTTCTGTTACCTGCCTCTTTAGTGATTTCAGTAAATGCATTACGTAACTGGACAATTTTTTGATCAAGTCCGTATTGGTAAGTTGTTCGGGTAGGAATCTTATTATTAACAGCATGCATTACAAAAGCTTTTTGTTGTTTCAAACTTCTTTTCAGCGTATAGTATGTTGAATTCCACCGTGTAGTCACATCTTGAATGAGTTTATGTTCTTCCAAATTAAACTGATCTGGTATTTCTGTTAATTTGCTAATTACTAATGTAGAGCAATTAAAGGGGAGAATATTTCTGTTAGTTATAATGATTGTCATCACAGCCTGTTGGGAAAATAATGAGTTATTTATTGAGATGTATGTATGAAGACTTGATAGTGATTCTAAACCACATTCACTGACATCAGCGACCATATTTGCCACTGAATCCTGCAAGACAAAGAAGACTTTATTGGAGATTTTATACTCACCCAGAACATTGTACAATTCTTCACTTATTCTTGTACCTATGTGTGTGCACCAGGGAATGGAACAACTATAAACACAGTTTTGCACTTTACAAAGTAATTTGAAAGCTAATGACAAAACTCAAAAAGGGAGTACTACTTGTAGTAGCTGTTCAAATATCTGTAGTCAAAGAAATGTTGCTAATTTCATCAAGATACGACTGAATTTTTGTTTTTACTTTTGTAAATATACCTGAAATTATTTTTTTCCAGTGAAGTACATTTTAATGGAATACTGTAATTTGGACAAAGTTTTGCAATTAAGCCTATTAAATGTCAGATGTTATAGATTATTGTTTTAACATCAACTGCAATCATTTCTCCTATCAGATAATGTATCTCTTGTGACCTGTGATCATTAATATCTCAAATCTTCTTCTTAATCAATATTGATTTTATAGCAGTTTGGTGTTTTGCTGGAGGCTCGTAGTTACTGCGACTTATTCCTGGAATGTCTGTCCCTGACCATTCATCGGGTTTCCTTTACTTATCTGCAACGTTTTCTTCTTTTGGATGGACTTTTCTAAGATGTTTTAACATATTAATCATTGTAAAAACTTTTGGTGATTCACCATATCTTGATATGATGGCTTGACATAACTTGCAAACAGCTTGGGGTTGACATCAAAATTCTTCCACGATAAACTGGTTGCCATAATGTCAAGGGTGAAGTTCCGTATAGAAACGTTGATTTAATTTGAATAAAATAAAATATGCATCAAATGCGCTTGAAACCAAACCACAACGTAATATTAGGAAATAATGTGAGAATAACATCATTCACACCCTTGACGTTATTCTCGCGTTACTTACGCACTGTTCCAACATTTCAAAATACAATCGCTCACATACAATGCGCGGCTCTTTACAAACAGACTTTTCTTTCTTTAACTTTACAACATGGCAAGGAAGAAGAAGAAGAAGAAAAAAAAAAGAAGAAAACAACATACTGAGGATGGAGTATAGCTCTGAAATATATTTGTTATAAATTTCAAACAAGTAAAATTTTTGTTTACTTCCTAACTAGCATTTCGGCCCGGTGTTGCCCAGGTGTTTGGAGGTGTATGCTGAGCAAAAAAACAAAAAAAAAACAAAAACAAAAACAACGGTAATTTTTTTAACTTTGACCCCTATTATGACCTCTTAATATTTATTGTTTTGGGCTCAAATCAAGTTATGAAGTTATGTCCAAGGAACCAATATCTAAAATGTCAAGTGTTTAGACCCAAAATTGTCGGAGGAGTTTGGTAGAGTTCTCAAAGGTCAAATCGTTGAACTTTGACCCCTTAAAAGCGAAATTTCTGGCCAAAACCGATCACATCGATTTTCCCAAATCTCAGTACCCTGTGTAACAAATTTTGAGTCTGTAGACTAAAAATTGACAGAGTTATTGCGTAGGGAAATGTACACAGACACACACACACAGACCCACACACAGACACGTTCACTTTTATAGATATATAGATATTACGTTGTGATTTGGTTTCAAGCGCATTTGATGCATATTTCATTTTATTATGGTTGCCATAATGTTTGATGATAGTTGTTAATATTTGATTAGTTTTTTTACATATTTAAATTACTTTTGTCTGATACATAAATAGTAATTTATTTCAATAAAATATGCATTATCTAAACTAGAAAAATAAAAATGTACATGTATTAATCGCACGGGTTAAAAAATTAGGAACAAGAGTATGACTGATGAAAAATGCTTTACTTTCACTTCGCACGTGGCTGCAATTTACCACACAACTCTTTAACATGAAAACAGAAAGATGAAGTGATAATTTTCTTTGACAGTGATTTAAAGTACAATATAATAATGTTAATTCGATAGGAAGAGAAAGGAGAGAAATTTTTCTTAAGCTTACCTCTATTTGACACAAATTCAGACCTATTTTATTACTGGAATCTTTTGAGATGAGTAATTTGTATATTTCTTTCTTTATTTATTTACGGACTGTTATCCTCATCTTTATAGTTGTTGTTCCACAACGTTTCAGCCAACTAATTCTCTGGCCTTCATCAGGTGGTTAATCACGACGGGATAGGAATGCTGTATCTCTTAACTGTATCCTTAGTAATAACTGCCTTCTATAGTTGTTGCCGTTTCACCACGTTTTTGCCAACTAAGCCTCTGGCCGGCTTTGGGTAGGACTGAAGAAACCACTATCTTCAAACAATGCTCACCTGGAATCGTAGAGATTCAATGCCTCTGAAGTTGTAAATTGGCTAAAACGTAGTGAGACGAGAGCAACTATGGAAGGCAGTAATTACAGAGGATACAGTTAAGACTCCGCATTTCTCTCCTTTCGTAGTTAACCACCTGACAAAGATTAGAGGATTAGTTGTCCAAAACATTGTGCAACAACAACTATGAAGATGACGATAACAGTCTGCAAGCAAATAAATAAATTCAGACCTACTGCAAAAGGGCTACATGTTAGCAGGGCTCCATGACTGATATATGAAAATAAAGTGCATACCCCTTAGGTAAATTTTCACTGGCAGGCAAAAATGGGATTTGTCTTCATTTACAATATAATTAAATAAATAGTAGTATAATTAATATTAGTATAATTAAATCGATATTAGTATAATTAAATTGATATTAGTATAATACATGTTAGCACAATTAAATTAATATTAGTTTAATTAAATTAATATTAATATAATTAATATTAGTATAATTAAATTAATATTAGTATCATTAAATTAATATTAATATCATTAATATTTATATAATACATATTAGTATAATTAAATTAATATTTATTTAATTAAGTAAATATTAGTATAATTAAATTAATATTAGTGTAATAAAATTAAGATTAGTATAATTAAATTGATATTAATATAATTAAATTAATATTAGCATAATTAATATTAGTATAATTAATATTAGTATAATAAAATCAATGTTAGTATAAATTATATTAGTATAATTAAATTAATATAAGTTTGATTAATATAATATTAGTATAATAAAATTAATATTAGTATAATTTTAGCAAACGTCATATTATTGGGAAGGACAAAAAAATTAAACGCTTACATATTAAGGAATACCACTAATCTACTCGGGACGGACTGGATGAATGAATTTAATTTATGGGACCTGCCAATATCTACATTCTGCAGAAAAGCATAACTAATGCCAGCAGAAACAAAGACGTTAATTCCGAATTTAAAAAATGCATTTATGGAAGTATTCACACCAGGCCTGGGAAAATGTACAAAAATGGTTGCGAAATTAAAATCAAAGTGGAATGTAAAAGAAAATGGAATGTGCCATTTGCTCGCTGGAAAAAATCGACCAAGAGCTCGACAGATTAGAAAATGTGGGCATCCTATCGAAAGTAGAATACAGTCAATGGGCTATGTGAAAAAGAAATCAGGGGAAATTTGTGTTATGGCAGATTTTTCGACGGGGTTGAATGCGTCTTTAGAAGACTTCTATTATCTCCTGCCAAGTCTGGATAAAGTTTTTACGAGACTAATTGGTGGTCAGATTTTCTCGAAAATCGACCTAAGTGATGCATATCTACAGATTGCAGTTAAAAATGAGAGTGCATAATTCCACTACATTGGGGTCTTTACAGATATGAAAGATTAGCGTTTGGGGTCAAGGTCATACCTACCATTTTTGAATAGGTTATGGACATGATGCTCTGCGGTCTTGACTTTGCCATCGCATATCTGGACAATATTATTATAGCCAGTAGTAACCAGGAACAGCACAAAGACTATATCTACGATTTATTTACATGAATACAGGATTTTGAATTCAAAATCAAGGAAAACAAATGCAAATTCTTCCTGCAGAAAATAAAATATTTTGGGCATATAATTAACAAGAATGGCAGATGTCCAGACCCAGAGGGAGCTGCTGTGATAAAGAACGAGCCAGCACCAGAAAATACTGCTCAACAACAAAGTTTTCTAGAGCTTGCTAACCAGTGCTTCATTCCAAAAATGCATAAACTGCGGGCACCTTTGACCAACCTTTTGAAAAAGGATAAAACGTTGGGAATGAACTGCTGAGTGTCAGTCAACGTTTGAGGAAATTAAATAGATGTTAACATCAGACCTCTTCCTCACACATTTTAACCCGAAACTCAACATCATAGTGGCTAGTGCTGCTGGTCAATATGGTATAGGCGCATGCCTGTTACATAAGATGCTAGATGGATCCAAAAAACCAATTGCTTATGCATCCAGAAGACTGCTCCCGGTTGAGAAACAGTACTCCTCATAGATAGAGAAAGAGGGTCTCAGCATTATCTGTGCAATTTACAAATTTAATTGTTACCTGTGCGGTAGGCATTTTATGCTGCAAACAAACCATAAGCCTCTTCTAACGATTTTTGGCTCCAAAAAAAAAAAAAGGGAGTACCCACATTCATGGCCAACTGTTTACTAAGTTGAGGAATGAGTTTACTAAAGTATGATTTTAAATGCTGGTGTCCCTCAGGGGTCCATCCTGGGCCCAACTCTTTTCCTGATCTACATTAATGATCTTCCAAATCACATCCTTACATCATTTGTAGACATTTATGCTGACGACACTACCATTTATGGTAGCACATCTAAGACAGTAAACGACCAAGTTCTCTCCGATTCTCTCTCCTCTGATCTTGAGCACGTAGTACAATGGGGAAAGGAGTGGCTGGTTACTTTTAATGCATCTAAAACTAAGCTTCTCTCTTTACATCATCAACATTCTGATCCACATCTGGCATCAATTGAAATGAATGGCTCTCGTCTTCAGGAGGCCTCAAGTTTTGACAAGCTTCTGGGTTTGACCATTACTCCTGATCTTAAATGGAACACGTACATCAAATCTGTTGCCAAGGCCGCTGGAAAAATGGTGGGATCTTTCTATCGATCCGGTAGATATCTCACTGCTGATGCAATTCTCTATCTATATAAGAGCCAGGTATGTCCAAGGATGGAATACTGTTGCCACATCTGGGCAGGAGCTGCTAGAAAGGACTTGTCCTGCCTTGATAGAGTTCAAAATAGACTTCGTAGCCTCGTAGGAGATGTCTTTTTCTCTTCCTTGCAACCTCTATCTCACAGAAGAGATGTTGCGAGTCTGTCTCTGATGTATCGTTATTTTCATGGAAAGTGTTCGACTGAGCTTCAGTCTATGGTCCCCCTCGCCTAACTTTCACAAGAAACACTCGTCTAGCTGAAAACACTATCAATAGTTCCCCCCACTCTTTATCTGTGCCTAAACCTAAACGTAGATTCCATGAACAAAGCTTCTTTCTTAGAACTGCACGCCTGTGGAATTGTCTTCCGTTTTCCTGCTGACTACAATATGGTTGTCTTCAAGTCTAATGTAAACAAGTTCTTGATGAGCCGTTCCATATAAGTTATCAAATTTACCAAATTTTCATTACTAATGATTACTATATTGTCCAATTTCTACTGTACACTCTTTAACCCTTATCCTTGAGTGGCCTCTTGGCCTTGATAATGTGGTAATGCCTGTGTAAAAAAAAAACCCCCAAAAAACTGGAATTCTTAAGCATCAAAGAATATCACGCATACAGTAATAGATTAGAAAATTACGAAAATTCATCAAGTAGAAAATTATCTATAGTTAAAATTAAGTTTTATGGAAAACTGAAGAAAATGGCATTTTCCCTGGATGTGAACACCTTGAAGATTGCGAATACAGGGGACATACTTATCTCCCTTTTCGCCACTGTAATGGCTGACGTTTTGTTTTTAGCTGACAATGATAGACTTTTTTTTTTTTTACTAAAAGCAATAGCAGTTGTCAATTGTTCTACTCGACGAATTTTCGTAATTTTTGGATATATTACTATTTTCCACACGACAATTAAGTAAGTACTGCCGTTTTTGCTTAAAACTATATATTAAAAAAAATCGCTCTGTCGACTCAAAATATTTAATACTTAAATATTCACAAGTTTTAACCGAACTTTAAGAGTCATTGAGTAAGTAACTGGGGGGGGGGGGGGGGAGCAAGTAAGAGTCGAAATTGCAGGAAGCCAAATATTCGGCCCTTACCGTGGCTACCGAGTTCTTACTCTCGGTGGCCGTGCCCTTACTTGCTTCCGCTTCAGTTATGTATTTATTCAACGACTATTTACAGTAAAATGAATTGGCGGTTTTGCTAATTATGTACGATAAATTAAGGCATATTTTTTTTTTATGTTTTCGTTAAAAACTTTTGTAAAAAGAATAAAATTTTTTGGTGCAAATAGAGCATTTGGGTCTGAAATTCGAGACGCGTTTTCACGTTGGGAAGTTAGGTCACGTGGTACACGGTCGATGGTGTTACACTGTGAACAGACCAGGCTATGTTACTTGCTGTGACACGGTGTTTAACGTGCAGTCTTTCACTAGAAGTGTCAGACACCGATTTTAAGAATGCGTGAAAAAAAAAAAAAAAAAAAAAAAAATTGAGTAACTCGACCTCCTATGTTTACAAGCTTATAACTACTTGAAAAATGTAATTTAAACTCTAATCTTTTTTTCAATTAAAGGAGAAAAGACAAAGATTAAAAAAAAAAATGACAGGTTTAATAGCAAATTATGCAATATTTGGTTTTTGAATCGGCTTTCTTTAAAAAAAGATTTGAAGAAAACCAACGAAATTTTTCTTTCTTCGAGTATAAAAAATCGATATAAATTCCAAAAAATCACTTACCTAAAAAAAAAAAAACAATTCAATGTGTAGTTCCATTCTTCATTGTTAAGAATTTATCCATATTTATATTTTAAATTCCATTTATTTTTTAAATAGAATAATTTTTTAAGCGAAAAACATGCTATCATGAAGCATTTTTCGAAAAACTGGAAGTAATTTTTCTCCCTGTTTTGAACTACGGATGAACAAAAGGACATAAAAACCACACGTTCGCGTTAGGCGTGTAGCCTTGTACCTCGAGAAATATGTGTTCCCATACTTTAAAAATAGTCAAATTTTACTCATAAGATTATTCCTTTAAAAAAAAAAAAAAAAAAAAACTCTAGGATTTTTTTTTCCTCAAAGAAATACATAAATTTTTGATTTATTATCTTTTCATTTTAGTCTAGTGTCTAGTGAAATATATATATATATATATATATATATATATATATATATATATATATATATATATACATACATACTAGCAGAAGTACCAGTCGTTGATTGGGTTCAAAAATAGCCTACAGAAAATGGACGATTGATGAAAGTATGATAGGTTATGAAAAGGAAGGGGTTGTAAAGAAATAGGTTTTGATACTCTAAAATTTTACCAGAAGCAAAATATGATGAAAGAAGATAATTTTTGCGAAAATATTTTTTTTTATGTCAACTTTGTTTCCATTCGTAGTCAAGAGTGACCAACAAAATGATGTTTCCTTACGAAGAGAAAATGTTATATATATAATAATATACGCAAATAGATATGAAAAGTTGGGTTTGTATTACTGTACACATGGATTCGAAAAAGTTGTCAAAAAACAAATATATAACAAATAAATGTTATCAAAGGTAAGATAAGTTATTTTTCTACCAAAGTGGACATATTTTTCGTGATTTTATTTAATGTAACATGTTTATTCAGCTCGAAAAGCTGACAGTGTTTACCGATGTATTGGAAAATTCAAAATGGCGGCCGACTCTCTCTCGGAGAGGGTAAGTTTGGAAAAAGGTATTATAAATAATAAACTAGACAAAATACTGTTAGAAATTCGCTCAATGTATGTTACCGTGACATAAGTTGACATATATTCGGTTGTTTTTAATAGTATTTTGTCTAGTTTATTATTTATAACATCTTTTGCCAAACTTACCGTGTTAAAGAGACAGTCGGGCGCCATTTTGAATTTTCCAATACATCGGTAAACACTGCATGTTTTTCGAGCTGAATAAACATGTTACATTGAATAAAAACACAAAAATATATCCAGTTTGGTAGAAAAGTAACTTATCTTGCCTTTGATAACATTTATTTGTTATATATTTGTTTTTTGACAACTTTTTCGAATCTATGTGTACAGTAATACAAACCCGAAAAGTTTTTGTTAAAGTTTGTGCCATATTTTCATGGAATACAGGCGTGAACGCAGACCCCACAATTTAATTATACCATCCCTATTTAAGTTGAAACATACTTAAAGTATTCCTATGTACATCTATATCAAAAACCCTTGTAAACGTTTTTTTTCTTCATTTTTTTATTTCCATACTTTGGGGACCCGGTGCGAACGCGGACCCCACAACTTTTATGAACCACCGTTCTGCCAGATCAAACATACCCATTCCTGATCCTCGATACATCATCTATCATTATATGTAATCAGTTTTTTAAAATAGTCAACCATATAGGAGCCTATTCGTGACCACACACACACACAGCTTTATATTATTGATACATGAGTTATTTTTTATCATTGTTGCGATTTTAATAGCAAATTGTATCAATTACAAAGCTAATTTTGGGCTCGATAGTTCGAATTGAGTTGTCCCCATTCATTTATAACAGCATGGCTAATCCAAACAAACTCTCACTTACTCATAAAACGTCTTTTAGTTAAATTGATCAAGTATTACTTTTTTTACGTAATTTTAGGAATATGACGTTTTCGTTCGATAACAGGTAGTAGAAATATATTTTCTAGGTTGAATTCTGGACAAGCATAAAAATATATTTGCTTACATTTAAATCGTGTTTTTTTTTCGTTTTCTTTTTTTTTTTTTTTTTTTTTAAATATAAATAGCAAATCTTTACAAAAAAAGATGACAGTGAAAAGTACATATATCAACAAATAATTTAATCCCTCCAAATCTCGGTCCATCCATCAGTCTGAAAAAAAAATTGTTTATTTTTATATCGATTTCTAGCAAAAAAAAAAAAAAAAAAAAAAAAAAAAATAATAATAATAATAATGATGATGATGATGATGCATGCGAACTAACATCGGTTGCTTTTGTTGTTCTTGACATATGGATCCCGGATTTCTCGAATGGCGTGCCTAAATATCATACAAATAAGCGAGAGTCACTTGTCGTGCTTCCTCGTGCCTTAATTTTTAATTTTTTTTTATATTAAAAACCGTAGGATAACCTTTACGGAGTCCCAACGTCCGCCTCGTTCTGAGCTCGGGGAGAGGCCGTCTGACGTAGGCGGTGTCGAGGCCCCTTCAATAAAGTGCCCAGTTGTTAACTTAAGGAGAAAAAAACCGTTCCAATAATTAGAATTTTTTTTTTTTTTTTTTTAAACAGTTCAAATAATTAGAATTAAAAAAAAAAATTAAACAGTTCAAATTTCTGATAATTCAACAGTTCAAATAATTGGAATTTTACAAAATAAACAGTTCAAATAATTAGAATTTAAAAACAAAAAAAAAAAAACAGTCCACATGATTAGAATAGTTCCACGTGGTTAGTTAACCCTGTAAAATTCTGTGATTTGTTTCACAATATTTGTAAAAGCATCTGTCTGTGACATATCGCATATTTTAGGGTTAGGGTAATTTTCTGCCTCCACACCGCCTTCGTCAGACGGCCTCTCCCCGAACTCAGAACGAGGCGGACGTCGGGACCATCTCCGTAAAGGACAACCAAACCGTAAATTGGATTAAAACTTTTGTTTTTTTTTTCTCACGCAAATCCGATCCAAAAGAGTAGGCAAAGAAAGATCTTTCTTTCTTTTTTTTTTTTTTTTTTTTTTTGTAAATTTGCCAACAATATTTATTTTCAAATAATTTATGTCGGCAACCAATTAACCCAAGTTATGAAGACCTCAACTGAAAGAGATGGTTATTTTATTGATATCATATAAATAATTGTTGAGGGTATTTTTGATACTTTATACAGTTTAATCAAAACATTAAAAAAAAAAAAAAAAAAAAAATGAAAATACCGAAAAAAGGTTATATTGTACGTATCCATTATGGAATGAAGTTCTCCGAAAAAAAAAAAAAAAAAAAAATTCACTTAATTTCATCAAGTATATATTTTTTTTTTTTGCAGCGAAAAAAAACAATTTGTTATGATACCGAGCAAAAGGTGCGATTTTTAGGAAGAAAAGCTAATATAATGATGGGGAGGGAGTGTCGGAACTTTAAACTGAGTTATCACCTTGTGGTGTGTTAAAAAAATTCAAAGATGGCTACCTTCAACGCGCTGTTATAAAAACATGTTTTTTTGCTGTAAAAAACAAAAACAAAAACAAAAAACAATAAAAAAAAAACCTACTCAATCAAATTAAGTGAAATTTTTTTCCGGAGATCTTCAGTCCAAAACGGATACGTACAATATAACCCTCTTCTTTTCTTTTTCTTTTTTCGATATTTTCATTTTTTAATGTCTTGATTAAACTGTACAAGTACCGTATTTTTTTCCCCACAAGTCCAACTCACTTTCTTTACCTCGATTGACTTAATTTCCATAAAGTGTTTAATTTATTTATTCCTGAAGAACTTCAGTGTAGTTATTTCGTGCCCGGGGTTGGGGGTGGTGTGTGAATCATGTTACCAATGCTATCAGAGTCTGAATAGGTTTTCTGTAGATATGTTTGTTGGGCCGAAGGGAGGAGGGCAAGGCTTTTCTTCTGTTGTTTCAAGAGTAAGTTCTGATAATGTTGTTGTTGTTGTTGGTGGTGGTGTGCACTTATGGCCATCTGATTGCAGTGGGGATAAGCAATTAGGGTAGCCTTGCTCTGCAGAGGGGGGCTCTGGGCCTGGAGATACTCACCACCCATCTCGGGGGCACCATTAGGGGCATCTAGTTTTTCGCTCGGAGCTTCAATCTGACAGTTCTCCATGTACGACGAAGACTCTACACTGTAATGATGGCCAGCAGATTGCGCGTATACGATCTCTGGAGCATACTGAACACTTTGGTAGTTGGCGAAATAGTAAGTCGGGTTACCGGCTATATACTGGGGAGATGCTGCCGCTGAACCTAAACCCCAGTGACTAGTTGGTTGTAGCCATTGCGTCGCCCCAAGAGGATTATAGTAAGCAGCGGGGCTTAGATAGGCGGCTTGGTGTTGAGGGAGGACAACCGCGCTGGCAGGATAGTTAGAGGCTTGGCCATGAACTGCTAGTCCATAGTTTAAAGCTTCCTCATTAGCTGGGTGGATCACAGCCATCCCATTTTGGTAGGCAAAATTTAAGCTATCATTACCATAGTACAATGGTGTGTGGTCACTCGGATCGGCAGCCATTGTGTTCTCGGGTATAAGGTGTCGCTTGACGGCTGGTCCGATATTCAACCTCCTATTACGGAAAAATATTGGTTCGCTGTCCTCGGAGAGAAGCCGCTCGGCCTCGTCCTGCTTCTCAAAAGTGATGAAAGCGTAACCGCGAGAGCCACCTGCTTTGTCGGTGATGATTTTGGAGTCCATGACAGTGCCATATGTGTTGAAGAAGGTCTTTAGTTCAAGTTCGGTGGTGTCCCGAGGTATGCCTCCGACGAATACCCGATGTGGTATACAGGTACCAAAATTTGCACCAGTCATGGTCATATATGAATTACTGTTGGCCATTACAGATACCGATAAAGAAGTTGGGTAATAATGCGAGTTGCTGGGAAAAGACAGGTCAGTGACGGGCAGCGCCATTATTGGGTTAAAAAAATAAAAAACAAAATATCAATCACTAAATCTAAAAAAAAAAAAAAAAAAGCGTGTATCTTGCTCGTCATCACTTTAAAAGAAAAAAAAATAGTCGCATTGACGAGAAAATAGATGACGTCAAAAAGGACGAATGGTGATTGACAAAAGCCGTGTGACGTCACAAAGATAACAAAATTGTCGATATGATTGTTTCAAAGTTGCTGCAGCAGCAGTTACTAGCCCGTGACTCGTTGGGTCAGTGTTTGTTTTATATATGAGGGAGTTTAAAACATGAATTAAATTATATATTAAAAAAATAAATAAATAAAAAGGGAATAGTTCGTTGATGGAAACACGGATAAAAGTCTGAAGTCAACCGATATTTCGGTCGATTAAAACGAGCTTAATCGTCCACGTAGAAAAGCTCTATATACCTCGAACTTGAAAGTGGATCATCATGTATTTACAACTATTTTGAGCATTTAGTAGTATAGACAAGAAACGCCCCCCCCCTAAAAACAAACAAACAACAAAAACAAATAAATGTAACTAAAGGCAAAATAAGTTACTTTTCTACCTACATGGATAAATTTTTTGTAGTTTAACTTATTTTAAAGTATAATT
Source organism: Euprymna scolopes (assembly GCF_053919585.1). Lineage (NCBI taxonomy): Eukaryota > Metazoa > Mollusca > Cephalopoda > Sepiida > Sepiolidae > Euprymna > Euprymna scolopes. Next base: position 38,106,265 of record NC_136520.1, read on the forward strand.
AAGTATAATGCGCATTTTTTGTTTTTTTATCTTCGAGTCGCCTATTCCTCTGCATCATCATTTACTTCGAAACACAAGTAGTGCCGAGTGTTACGTTAGAACAAGAACAAAATGGCTGACATGAAACAGTCATCGATGAAGTCTGGGTAATCGCTAAAAAAATTAAACAAAATAATTGTAGAAACCATCCCACTAAATGTCACAGTAATATTTTTGATTTTTGAGCGATTATCCTGATTCCACCAACGATCGTCTCATGTCAGCCATTTTGTTGTTGTCCGGCATTGCTTGTGTTTTGGAGTAAATAAACGCTTTGAAATAAGTCAAAGCGCACACAGACTTATCTAGGTAAGTAAAAGAGTAACTTATCTTGCCTTTGGTAACGTTTATTTGTTATATATTTGTTTTATGCCCACGTTTTCGTTTTGTTGCATACTAAATTCTCACCCCCTCAAAATCCTGTAATGATATGGTCCCTGTTAATTGCAGTGTAATGTTGGTTTTGTGCAATTCTAGGAGGTCTACCCTCCTAGGTTTTGCCTTTTATCTTTGAGAAGAGGTTAGTTTATTGCTAATCGCTTGAGTCGCCCTTAGCAGGGAATGCAGACGGGGCTGCTCAGGATCATTTTGCAGATCAGAGTGCCCTTCCCCGGGAGGCGCTGACTTCTCAATCCCACTTTCCGACCCTGGTGTCACATTTGTTGCAGTCGGCAAGAACTAAATATCCCTAAATGCCCATTTTTTTTTTTTTAAATAACATTCAAATTCGTTTTTAGATATTAAATAAATATTTTAAAGTAAGACACAGACGAGAAAAGGAAGAGTATTGCTTGAGGTTTTTAACATTTATTTTCTGTAAAATACAAATAATTAGGAACAAAGCCAACTAAAAAGATGGGGAGGAGGGGGAGGTCTGTAGTCATTTTTGTTACTGCATCTTTTACTTGTCTAAGGGGGTATCCCTAGCTAAAGTTCTCACACACAACAATCACTCCACTCCTACTTACAGTTCCTAAATCAATTTCCTTTTAAATATCCAAAAAAGCTTAATCGTTTTTAAGCGCTTCTATACTATTGGGATGAGATTTTGTAGTCGATAAATGGAGTTTTCAGATAAAAAAAACAAAAAAAAAAAAAACAATGGTAGTTTCCAAATTATGCAGTCGAAATTACCTGAATATTACTGAATTATTAAAAAAAAAAAATTTAACCGTGTTAACAGATGAAAAATTGCCGCCATCTTGTTTAAATCGAAACGGAAGATTACCCCCCTCACTTTTTTTTTTTTAACTCTTCTGTGTTTTACGGTCGTTTTCTTCAAATTCTATGTTTTATTTTCTTTAACAAATAATTTTCTACCTAATCGATTTCCATAATTTTTGGACAAAATCATCTTAAAAATACGAGGAATATGTAGATACCATTGTTTTCATGTGAAATTCAGTATTACGATTTCCGAAATTTCGTTCCAATGGTGTAGAAGCGCCGTTTTTTATTTACACATATTTAACAAAAGTAAAAGATTTCATTGATGGTGGTGGTGGTGGGAAACAATCAGTAAAGAAAAAGGTTGTTAGTAGGGCCGATCTCGGCGGCCTCGGTAGGGCCCTCCCAACCCTCGCTAGATGGCAGACCGCCCACTGTTTTCCGGCTTGATACGGACCGAAAACAAGCAAGTGGATATCTGAAGAGTTTGAAGAACTAAATTTGGGACAAAATAAAAGATGAGGGTGTTGGTGGTATGTCACCCTAAGTTTGGGGGAAAGAGCCAGAGACGAAAAAGAAAAAAAAAGTGGGGTGGGGGTGGGGGGGATCTGGGTGTACTCTATCGGGAGAGGAAGGGGACCGTTCGTTCACTAGGTTAGATAAGGGGAACAAGGCATATTTCGTTCTTAATAGAGATTGCAAATAAAAATTTAAAAGATTTAAAAATAGATAAAAAATAAAAACAGAATATTTCAAGGCTTTTTAAATAATCATTTGTGATTTTTTTCCAATCAAAATTTCAACGATAAAACAAAAAGCTTTCAATTAAATCCAAAAATGTTCTACAAAGACTGGAGGCTTTTACAGACCGGATGATATTGGCTCGGTGAAATCCAATAACGAGGTTCCCAAAACAGAAAACGAATAAGCACTTACTGGATATGTTTCACAAACCACAGAGATTAGAAAAAGTGGACAAGCAAGATAAGTTACTCTTCTACCTAGCTGAATAAGATTTTAGTAGTTTTAATCACTTTAAAACGTTTATTCGCTTCGAAAAATATATAGTGTCGCGTGACAGGTGATAAGAAAAATGGCCGCAAGAATTGATACCTAAATATTTAAAGTCTTGAAAATGACTTAAAAGCCTATGTTACAATAACATATATTGAGTAGGTTTCTAACAGTATTTTGTATAGCTTTTTTTAGTTTTAACTCATTTTCCGAAACTTACATATTCAACACAGTCCGCCGCCATTTGCATTTTTCGGCACTTGTACAATTTAGTCAATACATTAAAAAATGAAAATATCGAAAAAAAGGTTATATTGTACGTATCCGTTTTGGACTGAAGATCTTCGAAAAAAAAAAAAAAAGGGTTTGTATTACTGTACACAGATTCGAAAAAGTTGTAAAAAACAAATATATAACAAATAAATGTTATCAAAGGCAAGATAAGTTACTTTTCTACCAAACTGGATGCATTTTTATTTGTTTTTATTCAATGTAACATGTTTATTTAGCTCGAAAAACATGCAGTGTTTACCGATGTATTGGAAAATTCAAAATGGCGCCTGCGCCTGACACTCTCTTTAACATGGTAAGTTTGGGAAAAGGTGTTATAAATAATAAATTAGACAAAATACTATTAAAAAACACCGAATATATGTCAACTTATGTCACGGTAACATATAATGAGCGAATTTCTAACAGTATTTTGTCTAGCTTATTATTTATAACATCTTTTCCTGAACTTACAGTGTTAAAGACAATGTCGGGCGCCATCTTGAATGTTCCAATACATCGGTAAACACTGTATGCTTTTCGAGCTGAATAAACATGTTACATTGAATAAAAACACGAAAAATATATCCAGTTAGGTAGAAAAGTAACTTATCTTGCCTTTGATAACATTTATTTGTTATATATTTGTTTTTTTTTGACAACTTTTTCGAATCTATGTGTACAGTAATACAAACCCCAAAAAATTCATTTTATTTAATCGAGTAGTTTTTTTTACAGCGGAAAAACACGTTCTTATGAGAGCGCGTTGAAGTTAGCCATTGTGAAATTTGCTGAACCTGAACAGAACAGCATGCCACGGGGAGATAACACGGGGAGTTAAAGCACTGACACTCCCTTCCCATCTTTAATTCTAGCTTTTCTTCCTAAAAATCGAACCTTTTGCTCGGTATCATAACAAACTATTTTTTCGCTGTAAAAATAAACAACAAAAAACTACTTGATGAATTTTTTTCCCGTAGAACTTCGTTTCATAACGGATACGTGAAATATAACTTTTTTTTTCGATATTTTCATTTTTTAATGTCTTGACTAAACTGTACAAGTACCCATTTTTCCAATACACCGGTAAACACTGTATGTTTTTCGAGCCGAATAAACATGTTACATTAAATAAAAACACCAAAAAAATATCCAGTTAGGTAAAAAAGTAACTTATCTTGCCTTTGATAACATTTATTTGTTATATATTTGTTTTTTACAACTTTTTCGTATTTATGTGTATAGTAAAACAAACTCCAAAATACTGCTGAAAACCCACTCAATAAATTTCACCTACGCCCCCCCTCCCATTAAATTAAGACCAAAAAAAAGAGGGGGGGGGGCAGATTTGAATTCTCCCCATCCTCACCTCATAAAAAAATAGCGAGAAAATCTAAAAAAGAAATAAAAATAAACTGTCCTTGCGAGGACTGTACTCTACAATGAGGACCTCCCCCCCTTCCACAATGAATTAAAAATGGCGGCCGACTCTTTCTTTGACACGGCAAGCTTGGGAAAAGGAGTTATAAATAAAAAAAAAACTAGACAAAATACGGTTAAAAACCCGCTCAATATATGTTACCGTGACATAGATCGGCATATATTCGGTGGGTTTTGAACAGTATTTCGCATATTTTTTTTTTACTCCTTTTCTCAAACTTACTGTGTCAAAGAGAGAGTCGGCCGCCATTTAAAATTTTCTAATACATCGGTAAACACTGTATGCTTTTCGAGCTGAATAAACATGTTACATTGAATAAAAACACTAAAAACATATCCAGTTAGGTAGAAAAGTAACTTATCTTGCCTTTGAAAACATTTATTTGTTATATATTTGTTTTTAACAACTTTTTCGAATCTATGTGTACAGTAATACAAACACAAATAAAGTAATAGTTTAGAAACGTTAAAATCATTTTCGAATTGAACACGCTGAAAGTACAGAGGCTCCGGGATCTCTTGATAATAGGCGTTTCTAAATAACCTTATTTAGAAACCCATAGGGAGAAGCTAGCTTCGTTAACTATTCGGTAACATGACCATCTTCCTTAGCTACTTCTTTTCTTGGAGGACCTGTACGAGAGTGCCCCACTTTTCCCCAAAAACAACTTTTTTTTCCGACAATTATCATAGTTAAAGCAGAATTATTAGCAGAAAAAAAAAAATTTAATGACTTTTAAGAAGGAGGTTCCACTTTCTTATAACGTTTTACTTCATTGCTACCTGACTTACTGTCCATTTCTTTACCGACGTGTCACGTGATTAGTCACATGACCAGTGAGATTTCCTTAAATTCCCTTACACCACGGTGGTAATTGTGGCCTGGTAGACCAACACAAAACCTTACTTAAAAAAACAAAAACAAAAAAAAACAAACTTGATTTCGAGCAGTATTTCACAATACTGAAAAGATACTTTTCTGCATGCTTCATGTAGTAATATACGCGGCGGCCATATTTGTAAAATTTTATTTCCACCTTAACATTTTTCTTTAAAATGACTTTTTATTTTTGGGTATGAAATGAATACCGCATTTAAATTTCCGCGAATAAGTAGTCTTCCGGATATTAAGTAATGTAATTTTATTTTTTTTAAACAAGGAAGTCAGCACTTATCAAGGCCTGAAGGCCACTCGGGGATAAGGGGTATTGCGTGTGCAGTAATCAATGGGATAATATCGTAGTAATCGTTAGTAATGGAGATTTGATAAAGTGTCTTACTTAAGGGGGCGGTTAATCAGGAACTTGTTTATGTTGGACATGAAGATATCTAAGTTGTAGTCAGGTGGGAAACAGGCAAAGAGAAGAGAGTTCCACAGGCGTGCACTTCTAAGAAAGAAGCTTTGTTCAAAGAATCTACGTTTTGATTTAGGCACAGATATAGAGTGGGGAAAATTACTGACAGTGGTTTCAGCTAGACGGGTGTTTTTTGTGAAAGATTGGCAAGGGGGGACCAGAGATGAGCACTTTCCATGGAAATAACAATAAAACAACGACAGGCCCGCAACCTCCCTTCTGTAGGAGAGAGGTTGCAGGGAAGAGAAAAGGGCATCCCCTACTAGGCTACGAAGTCTATTTTGTACTCTGTCAAGACAGGATAGGCTGTTTTTAGCAGCTCCTGCCCAGATATGGCAGCAGTACTCCATCCTGGGACGCACTTGGCTTTTATATAGAGAATTGCATTAGCAATGAGATATCTACTGGATCAATAGAAGGATCCCACCATTTTTCCAGCGACCTTGGCAACTGACTTGATGTACATGTTCCATTTCAGATTAGGAGTAAAGGTACATTCCCAGAAGCTTGTTAAAAACATGGAACCTCCGTAAGATGAGTCATCCATTTCAATTGATGCCAGATGGTGATCAGAGCATTGATGATGTAAAGATAGCTTGGTTTTAGATGCATTAAAAATAACCAGCCACCGCTTCCCCCGTTGTACCACGTGCTCAAGATCAGAGGAGAGAGAATCAGAGAGAACTTTGTCATTTATGGCCTTTGATGTGTTGCCATAGATGGTCGTGTCATCAGCATAGATGTCAATGAATGATTTAAGTATGTGTTTTGGGAGATCATTGATGTAGATCAGGAAGAGAGTTGGGTCCAGGATGGACCCTTGAGGGACACCAGCATTAATAATGTGGGCTTCTGATTTCTGCCCATGAACCACTACCCTTATGAGCCTATCAGAGAGAAATGATTTAATAATTGAGAAAACATTTCCAGTTATACCGTAGCTGGAAATCTTGTGAAGTAGGCCTTTATGCCATACTTGATCAAAGGCTTTTTATATGTCAACAGCAATTGCCCTAGAAAGGAAGCCTTTGTCGAGAGATTCACTAATCCTATGAGATATAACCGTTAGCACATCTGCTGTAGATCTAGCAGAACGGAAACCATATTGCATGTCACTAAGAAAGTTATTTCTGCTGAGGTGGTTGACTACTTTATTTAATATGGATTCCAGCAACTTATTCATGACACACAGGAGACTTATTGGTCTGTACTGAGAGGGAGATGACCTGTCACCTGAATTCTTAAATACAGGGCATACTGATGAGGTTTTCCAGGGTGTTGGGAAGCAATTCTCCTTAAGACAATGCTTAAACAGTTTTGTAAGTCTGGGGACAAGTTCTGGTTGAAGCTTTTTCAACACTATAATTGGAATGCCGTCAGGGCCAGTTGCTTTACTGGAATCAAGGTTTTTGATTAGCTTGGCAACATCATGCACAGATATTTGTATGTTGCAGAGCGTGTTGGTTTTATAAGTGGTGGCACGTGCAAGTGCGCATATTTTTGCCGCAAAAATATGCGCGCTTGCACGTGCCACCACTTATGACAAAGAATTATAATATGAAGACGCTACATGGTCTTGTCGCTTGGAAACTTCAAATAGTGAATTTTATTTTTTATTAAAATTGTAATCCATTATTTTCTCCATACATTGTATTTAAATATTAGAGAAATTCGGAATCTTATCTTACTGTTTCAAAGGAGGTAACTATTTTACTAAGAATTGTAATTTCTTTAATTATTTTATTTTCATTTTTTTGTTTATTGCATTTTCACCCCAAACAACCCAAGTGCCACTTTGATGTAGGGGACTACTATCTGGGATATAAAATTGCAGGGATACTATGTAGGGAGTTGATCAGCAAGATGTCTGTTTACATTACACTTGAACTTCTGCATGTCAGTTGTGTCGGAGAAGCAGGAACCTGGAAGTCTAGCAGTTCTGGGGAAGAAACTACCAAAGTAGAAGGCTTTCTGACATCTTGGATCTCTATTGTATAGGGGTGGGATTTTGTTGCTTCTCAGGTCTGTTGGGGGTATTTATATTCCGGGGGTACAAGGGCTTGTAGATCATCGGAGTATCTACCATTTAAATACTTGTAAAACAGTGGGATGCAACATTTTGTCGATGGGACAGAGGCTGAAGCTCTGCTGACAGTTTGGTTAGCGACTCTCTTTTGAACTTTATCCAGGAGTGAGAGACTTGTAACATGCAAAAACCCAAATGTGACAAGCCCTTCTACCCCCTCAATACATGGGCGAATTGTGGCCTTGTAGAGGTATAGGATACTTTTAGGAATAAGTAATTTTCTAGCATGGCCAGGAGAGCCCACCTTCTTCGCAACAGCTGTGGCAATGCCCTCGATGTATCTGTTCCAACTCATGTTCCCTGTGAACATTAGGCCAAGGAGTTTGAATAAAGTACTTTCAGGTAATGTATCATTAGTCATAGCTATTGGTAGTTGAGAAGGTTTCTTATGATCATTAAAAGAAATGAGCTTAGTCTTGGAAGCATTGAACGTGACCATCTATTTTGACCCCATTCCACTACAGACTAGAGGTCTTCCTCTAGGGTTTCTGCCATTGCCTTGAATGTGTTCATTTGTTTTCGTCTCGTGCCTGTTATAGAGCATGGTGTTGTCAGCAGATATGCTCATCTCAGAGACAATTTTATCAGGAAAGTCATTTATGAATATCAGGAATAATAAAGGTTCAAGGATCGACCCCTGAGGTACACCTGCATTCATATTATTTGGACATACGACCATTGAGGACAACCTGGATTCTTTTCTTATTTAAGAAAGATTTAATTATGTTAAGTATTCATCCAGTAATATCATAGGATCTGATTTTCATGAGAATACCATCGAAGAACATGTCAAAAGCGTTGGATATATCTAGGGCTACTTACCTCTGCTCCCCTGCATTATACAGTGCATGGTATATACGTTCAGAGATTACAGTTAGGATATCTGCAGTAGAACGGGCTTACCTAAATCCATATTTTTAGTCGGCCAGAAGTTTAGTAACTGTAAGATGGTTGGCTAGAACTTGATTAATTATGGACTCAAATATTTTGGTGAAAAGAGGAAGGAGGCTAATGGGGCAATAATTTAATGGGTCAGTTCTTTCGCCAGAATTCTTGTAAACTGGTACCACAGAAGCAGTTTTCCAGCAGTCAGGGAAGCAAGATTCGTTAAGGCATTTGTTGAAAAATTTGGAGAGAACTAGAGCAACCTCAATGGAGCATTTTTTTTTTTTTTTTAAATAGTACAGTCAGGTGAGATCAGGTACACATTCTTTTAAGATGTCTAGAGTTTTTTTTATGATATTATGTACTTGAGAAGGGATGATTTCCAGATCATCTAGCGTGTTTTTTTTCTGCAAAGTAAAATCAAGGAGGGAGTGGTTTGTTGGATTCAAAGTAGAGTTTGAGGCAAACAGACGGGCAAGTATGTTAGCTTTCCCGGTTGCCGTGCAAACAACCTCATGATTAATTTATTTATTGCGGACTATTATTCTCATCTTTATTTGTTGTTGTTTCACAACATTTCGGCCAACCAATAAAGATGAGAATAATAGTCCGCAATAAATAAATTAATATAAATAATACTCATCTCAATAATGAATTCCAATTAAAATAATAAACCTCATGATTGTTGGATAGTGGAGGAATTGTTGATTGCCCATTATTTACTACACTGTTGTAGATTTTCCAGAAATCACAAGTTCTTAATTTATGTACTTCAATGCATTTTCTGATGGTTTCAGTATATTCTCTGTTATCTGTCATTATTTCTGTATCACAATTACTTCTAGCTTCTGTAAACTTTTGTCTGTTTGTACTGGACTTATGTTGGATAAATCTGCGGTATGCATGTTGTCTTTGAGCAATGGCAGCTGCGCAAGAAGTAAACATGTTTTTCCGCTGTAAAAAAAAAAAAAAAAAAAACTATGTAACTTTTTTTTTTATTATTTTGTTTAGATGAATTTGGAATAAACTTGATATTTGTATCGAAATAATTATACCCCTCAAAAAAAAAAAAAAAAAAAAAAAAAAAAAAAAATTAAAATAAATTATTACTGGTTTCATCGTGTTACATATAGTGAAGGATTGTATTTTTTTTTTTTTTTTAAATGTAAAAGCACACGAACAAAATAATGGATAACCTATTTTTTTTTTTTTTGTTCGATTGAAACACAATTTCAATGCAATTGTTAAAAGAAAAACTTAAAGTATAAGTTTAATTTTGCAGGCGATAGAATATATTTATTTATTGTATAGGGAAAATATAAGCCAAGCGGATTAATATTAATATATATATATATATATATATATATATATATATATATATATATATACACACACACACACACACGCACACAAAAATTCGATAGTAAAAAAAAAAAAAAAAAAGTTATTTCCATTAACCATTATAGTACTGATCAGCATTCGTAGAATTGACACAGAAAATAATGTACACACCAAATGATGACGTTGCCAGTATTGTGTAAAACGTTGGCGTTCCTACACAACTTTGGAGGTGCCTAAATATAGCTTTATTTTTTTCTCATTTTTTCAGCGAATTTTTATCGAAATGCTTTGTTTTCTTTTTTCTTTTTTTTTTTGACCTGTACAATGTGAATGTTATTGAAGGAAAAAAAGTTTTGTAATAGAACCACAAACTGATTTTATATTGTTCTGTAATGAAAACAAACCAATAAATGTCACAGTGGTGTTTATCTGGTGGGTTTCTGCCATTATTTATTTATTTAGGGTTTGTAGATCCGAAAAAGTTGTCAAAAAACAAATATATAACAAATAAATGTTATCGAAGGCAAGATAAAGTTACTTTTCTACCTAACTGGATAATTTCTTTTAGTGTTTTTATTTAATGTAACATGTTTATCAGCTCGAAAAACAATGTTTACCGATGTATTTGAAAATTGCAAATGGCGGGGCACTCTCTGGTAAACACGGTAAGCTTGAGAAAACGAGTTAAAAAATACACAAAATACTTTTAAAAACCCACCGAATATATGTCAGCCTATGTCATGGTAACATATTAAGCGAGTTTCTAAAAATATTTTGTTAGTTATTTTTTAGTTTTAACTCATTTTCCCATGTTTACCAGAGAGTGCCCCATAATTTGCAATTTTCGAGTACATCGCTAAACACTATGTTTTTCGAGCTAAATAAACATGTTACATTAAATAAAAACACTAAAAAATTACCCGGTTAGGTAGAAAAGTAACTTATCTTGTCTTTGATAACATTTATTTGTTATATATTTGTTTTTAACAACTTTTTCGAATCTATGTGTACAGTAATACAAACTCTTTATTTTTGTGACTCTTTGAGCTGTTATCGGGACTTCAAAGGAGAGAATATCATGGCGTTATCTTTGTACCCGGCCCCAGAAAAGAAAACGGTTAAAAAAAAAATCTCCGAGCATAAATGTTACCAAAGGCAAGATAAGTTACTCTTCTGTCTACTTGGATAAGTTTTTAGTGTTTACTTATTTTAAGCAGTTTTTTTTTTTTAAAGTTTGAAACAAGTAGTGCCTAGTTGTTAATTTAGAACAAGATCGCGAAAATTTTCCGGAGTTTGACGAGACGAATGTTTATTTTAGTTTCAAGAACAGCCGACAGATGTCACTTGTCAGGGGTCGATAACTCTTCCTTTTCAAAGTGCAAATTAAAATTATATTTTTATACAATCTTTCAGTAAAAAAAAAAAAAAAAAAAAAAAAAAAAAAAAAAAAATTCTTAAACCTGTTTTTTAAAATTGTTTTCTTACATTTTAGAACCTTATAAAAAAAAAAAAAAAAAAATTCTAAAAAACAATCTGTTTCATGTTTTTATATTTTATTTTCGGTACTTGTACAGTTTAGTCCAAACATTTAAAAAAAAAAAAAAAAGTTATATTGCACGTATCCGTTATGGAACGAAATTCTCCGAAAAATTTCACTTAATTTCATCAATTTTTAAAAATTTTATTTTATTTTTACAGCGAAAAAAACAGGGTTTGTATTACTGTACACACAGATTCGAAAAAGTTGTCAAAAAACAAATATATAACAAATAAATGTTATCAAAGGCAAGATAAGTTACTTTTCTACCAAACTGGATATAATTTTCGTGTTTTTATTCAATGTAACATGTTTATTCAGCTCGAAAACCATACAGTGTTTACCGATGTATTCGAAAATTCAAGATGGCGTCTGATTCTCTTAACACTGTAAGTGTGGGAAAAGATGTTATAAATAAAAAACCGGATAAAATACTGTTAAAAACTCGCTCAATATATGTTACCGTGACATAGGTTAACATATATTCGGCGGGTTTTTAATAGTATTTTGTATAGTTTTTTATTTATAACACCTTTTTCCAAACTTACGGTGTTAAAGAGGGTGTGAGAGACGCCATCTTGAATTTTCGAATACATCGGTAAACACTGTATGGTTTTCGAGCTGAATAAATATGTTACATTGAATAAAAACACAAAAAAATATATCCAGTTTGGTAGAAAAGTAACTTATCTTGCCTTTGATAACATTTATTTGTTATATATTTGTTTTTTGACAACTTTTTCGAATCTATGTGTACAGTAATACAAACCCAAACTATCATAATTAAAAAAACAAAACAAAAAGCAACGAAAAATCGAATCGCTGCCAGCTGCCTATTTTTAAATTTTTTGTTTTTGTTTTTATGACTCCAAAAAACATCGTTAAAATAAGAACAAAAAAAAAATTGTAATTAATTTGTATGAACATAATAAACGCTTTAATATAAGTGAAACCACTAAGAACTTAGCCAGTTAGGTAGAAAACGGACACTTGGAAAATCGATTTTATTTAAAAAAAAATAAATAAATAAAATAATTAAACAAGTAAAAATATTTAAAAAATATTAGGGGGGGCTATAGTCTATTTTAAAAGATAATATCTCCTTCAAGAATGATCATAAAATGTGTTTTCAATCGATATTTATTCAATAAGGGACCAGTTTTCCTATCTAGCGAAAGGGGACCACTCAGTTTTCCGGAGACGAGTTTTCCGGGCACGCCATGAGGCTCATCATGGCCGCTATTCTTTTTCTTGTTCTCGAGGCAGTCATCTTTAGGGTACTTGTACAGTTTAATACATTAAAAAAAATGAAAATATCGAAAAAGTTATATTGTACGTAACAGTTTTGAACTGAAGTTCTCCGAGGAGAAAAAAAAAATAAATAAAAATAATTAATTTGATCGACTATTTCTTTTTTTTTTTTTTCCACTGCGACCCCCCCTCCCAATAACGTTTTTATGACAGTGCGTTGAAGGTAGCCATGTTTGAATTTTTAGAACACGCCAAGGGGAGATAACTCAGTCTAAAGCGCCGACCCCCCTCCCTCCTCATCTTAAATAGCTTTTCTTAAAAAATCGAAACATGGCTACCTTTTGATTGGTATCAAATTGTTTTTTCACTGTAAAAATTACTTAAGTGAATTCTTTTTTTTTTTTTCGGAGAACTTCATTAAACTGTACAAGTACCATCTTGGTAAGTCTCGATACTTTCTCAAATCGGAAATTAAGCAAAATACTGATGGGAATCCACCCAATGTAAGTAACATTTGTTACTCGGTATTTATGCATGGTAATCGTGAAGAAAGAGAGCCTGTTTCCTCCGTTTGACTATAGGTGGCGTTACTGTCTGTCCACCCAGTTATGGAAGCACAAAATGTATATAATGGCAACCTTGAAATAAAAATAAATGTTTTTGTTATACTTTAATTTTAAACGATTTTTTGCAAACATATTTACGTTGTTTTTTTTTTTTTGTTTTTTTTTTGCAAACATTAACGTGTTGTTGCTTGTTTATTTTCAAACATATTTACGTTTTTTTTTTGTTTGCAAGCATAAACTAAATATTTCTTTTTGAAAAGTTTGCTTATGCGCTTACTACCGCGCTATTTTTTTAATAGTTTCAAGTAAGATTATCCTTTTTCAAATATATAAATACTCGCGGAAAAGGTAAAATAAGTGCAGAAAAATAAAAAAAAAAAGGCGGGGGGTGGTCCATAAAAAAGATAAAAAGCGTTGATTTTTTATAAGAGCGTAAAAATTACTCGCGGAAAAACGGTTGTACCCATAAATGTTTAAAAGAAAAATATATCAAAAACGGTGCCCGGAAAACTCGTTCCGGAAAACTGGTCCCCTTTCGCTAGATAGGAAAACTGGTCCCTTATTGCATTATCGATTGAAAACACATTTTATGATCATTCTTGAAGGAGATATTATTTTTTTAAAATAGCCCCTCCTAATATTTTTAAAAAATATTTTTACTTGTTTAATTTTTTTTTTTTTTTTTTTTTTTTTTTAAATGAAATCGATTTTCTAAGTGTCCTTTTTCTACCTAACTGGCTAAGTTCTTAGTGGTTTCACTTATATTAAAGCGTTTATTATGTTCATACAAAGTTGATTACAAATTTTTTTTTGTTCTTATTTTAATGTTTTTTGGAGTCATAAAAACAATAATTAAAAACAAAACCAAAAAATTTAAAAATAGGCAGCGATTCGATTTTTCGTTGCTTTTTGTTTTGGTTTTTTAATTATGATAGTTTTTTGTTATGTTTTTGTTTTCTCTCATACAAAATGCACTCATGATGCGACCATGCGTTATTTAAAATTATAATTTTATCAATTATCAACATTTATTGTCGTCCTGTCAAATTTTGCAAAAATTAACTAATAAATTAAAAACGAAATATTTTTTTGGCGCGAGGGATGCCATGTGCTAACAATCTCTCGTTAACTAATTTTTAATTTTTTTAAAATTTTTACTTCAAAATTCTAAAATCAATCATTAAGAGAAAAAGTAATCACTAAATAAATTTATTAATCAATTTTCGGGTTTGTATTACTGTACACAGATTCGAAAAAGTTGTCAAAAAACAAATATATAACAGATAAATGTTATCAAAAGCAAGATAAATTACTTTTCTACCAAACTGGATATAATTTTCGTGTTTTCATTCAATTTAACATGTTTATTCAGCTCAAAAAGCATACAGTGTTTGCGGTCGACTCTTTAACACGGTAAGTTCGGTAAAAGGTGTTATAAATAATAAACTAGAGAAAATGCTATTAAAAAACAACCGAATATATGTAAAGTTATGTCACGGTAACATATATTGAGCAAATTTCTAACAGTATTTTGTCTAGTTTATTTTTATTACACCTTTTTCCGAACTTACCGTGTTAAAGAGAGAGTCGGTCGCCATTTTAAATTTTCCAATACATCGGTAAACACTGTATGCTTTTCGAGCTGAATAAACATGTTAAATTGAATAAAAACACGAAAATTATATCCAGTTTGGTAGAAAAGTAATTTATCTTGCCTTTGATAACATTTATTTGTTATATATTTGTTTTTTGACAACTTTTTCGAATCTATGTGTACAGTAATACAAACTCATAAATTCTTTTTATATTAATATAAAAAAAAACAAAAAAAAAACGGTCTCGTTTATGAACATACTAACCGCTTTAAAATAAGTGAAACCACTAAGAACTTAACCAGTTAGGTAGAAAACGAACACTTAGAAAATTGATTTTATTAAAAAAAAAAAAAAAAAAAACACATTAAACAAGTAAAAAATTTTTTTTTTTTAAATATTATGGGGGCTATAGTCTATTTTAAAAAACAATATCTCCTTCAAGAACGATCATTAAATGTGTTTTCAATCGACATTTATTCAATAAGGGACCAGTTTTCCTACCTAGCGAAAGGGGACCAGTTTTCCGGAGACGAGTTTTCCTAAATTCAAAAACATTTAGTTTATGCTTACAAAAAAAAAAAAAAAAAAAAAAAAAAAAAAAAAAAAAAAAAAAAAAAAAAAAAAATTAAATAAAAATAAAAAAGTTTAAAATTAAAATATTAACAAAAATATTTTTATTTCAAGGGTGCCATTATATACATGTGCTTCCGTAACTGGGTGGACAGACAGTAACACTAGCTGTATTAGAATTTTTGTAGGAATTTTTGACACCCCTAACACGAAACTGCGAATAAAATATAAAAATCTCGTAATTTCTGTTAAAAGTGGGTTATTTATTTTCTTTATGGATTATACTTCCAAAATAAACTATTACAGTTGTTTTAAAAGTAATAGAAATATATATTTTTTTTAAACAGTAATGAATTTTCCGAACTCAATATTTTTCAATTTTTAAACTTTAAAAATCTATCAAAATTTTTCTATTGATTCTATTTTTACGATATTTTCAGGGTCAATGTGAAATTTTATGTTCTTTCCAATAAACCGAATATATTTTAGACAAACTTTTTTTTAAATTCACGCCCCCCCCATTTGTGTAAGTGTCACACATTTTCAAGTTTCTCTTAAAAAGTAAATAATTTATGTTGAATAGTTTTATATATCACAAATTGAAGAGAAAAGGTCAATAAATATATTCAAATTTAAAACAAAAAAAATCCGTTTTTTTCTTTTAGAAATTTACATGTAAAAAAGTCCGAAGTTTAAAACCTTAAATAAAAAAAAAAAAACAAAAAAACTTTTTTTTTTAATAAGACCTTTGTCCTTGCTACTTTAATTGAAAATAAAAAATTAGGGCTTGAATTACATTTTTCGAGGAGTTATAAGCTTGGAAAGATGGGGTGGAATTATTATTTTCACGAAATTTCTGACACACCTACCGGATCACTCTCTGCACTAGTACCAACCAGTTTACATGTTTATTGCAACTTTTAAAACAGGAACTGTCTTCATAAATACTGAAACTAACGCATTTCAGGTGAAACATTTCATACTTACGTGTCATTCATGATTCAAGTATAAATTCCAGAAGTCTATAAAAATCCAATAGATATGCTACGTTTTAAAAAGAATTATCCACAAGTGGTTTAAAAAATCGGACTGGTAATTTAAGTCAAGGGAGATAAGCAAACATGTTATACTGAATTAGTCGCACAGCTTTCCCCGCATAAAAAAAGGCATAGTGTATCATAGACGTAAGGGGTTACTATTTGGGACCACATTTGCAGGGATGCTATGTAGGGAGTTGAACAGCGAGATGTTTATTTACATTACACTTGAATTTTTGCATGTCAGTACAGTTAGGAAACCAGGAACCCGAGGGGGAATTCCAAAGTCTAAAAGAAATTATTTGAGTAGGCTTTCCGGGGTTTGTATTACTGTACAGATTCGAAAAAGTTGGCAAAAAACAAATATATAACAAATAAATGTTATCAAAGGCAAGATAAGTTACTTTTCTACCAAACTGGATACATTTGTGTTTTTATTCAATGTAACATTTTTTCAGCTCGAAAAACATTGTTTACGGATGTATTCGAAAATTCAAGATGGCGTCTCACACCGTAAGTATGGAAAAAGTTGTTATAAATAAAAAAACTATACAAAATACTATTAAAAACGTGCCGAATATATGTCAACCTATGTCACGGTAACATATATTGAGCGAATTTTTAACAGTATTTTATCCGGTTTTTTATTTATAACATCTTTTCCCACACTTACAGTGTTAAGAGAATAAGACGCCATCTTGAATGTTCCAATACATCGGTAAACACTGTATGCTTTTTGAGCTGAATAAACATGTTAAATTGAATAAAAACACGAAAAATATATCCAGTTTGGTAGAAAAGTAACTTATCTTGCCTTTGATAACATTTATTTGTTATATATTTTTTTTTTGACAGCTTTTTCGAATCTATGTGTACAGTAATACAAACCCGCTTTCCGACATCTAGGGATCGGTCGGTGCACGGGTAGAATTTCATTTTCTAATCTTAATTTCGCCATGACATGCAAGTACGTAAGGTTCTAACCTGGAATGCGTTAGTTTAAGAGATCAATGTAAACGAACATCCACTGAAATCCCCCGGAACACAAATTCATTCAGTTTCAAGAATGTGTCCCACAACTGGTATTTTGACAAAAAAAAAAAAAAACTTTGTAAAAGAAATGTACAGGTAAGTTAAAATTCCTCCCGAAGAAATCAACACGTAGAATCAAAAAGATGGTAATATATTTTATTTTCTTGATACAAATAACTAGTTTTTCTTTGGGGGATATTTTATTTTCTAGAGAGTCCTTTAAATTTCCATTTCCTCGATTTTACATTTTAATTTAATTTATTTTTCTTCATAACTTTAATATTCTTTAATTTTTTTTTTTTCGATAGGCAGATCACAGGGAAAGGGGGACGAACCTAACTAGAAAAATGATTTCACGTTAAAGAAAATATCTAAACGGGCCATGGACGAAGTTTTAAGTGAAGCGAGTTAAGTTTTGTCTAGGTTTTACGTATATTGCTTCTGTTTGTCTTTTTCCTAACAAGATATGAATGAAAGTGGTCAGTATTAGAGTTCATGGAATGTGAAAGAGATATTGTTGTCCTTAGAGTTTAGTATAGAACCGTATTACTTTGTGCCTGGGGTTGGGGGTGGTGTGAGAATCATGTTACCAATGCTTTCAGAGTCTGAATAGGTTTTCTGTAGATATGTTTGTTGGGCCGAAGGGAGGAGGGCAAGGCTTTTCTTCTGTTGTTTCAAGAGCAAGTTCTGGTAATGTTGTTGGTGATGTGCGCTTATGGCCATTGGACTGCAGCGGGGATAAGCAATTAGGGTAGCCTTGCCCTGCAGAGGAGGGCTCTGGGCTTGGAGATACTCGCCACCCATCTCGGGGGCACCATTAGGGGTATCCAGATTTTCGCTCGGAGCTTCAATCTGGTAGTTCTCCATGTACGACGACGGCTCTACACTGTAAGGGTGTCCAGCAGATTGCGCGTACACGATCTCGGGGGCATACTGGATACTCGGGTAGTTGGCGAAATAGTAAGTCGGGTTACCAGCTATATACTGGGGAGATGCTGCCGCTGAACCTAAACCCCAATGACTAGCTGGTTGTAGCCATTGCGTCGCCCCAAGAGGATTATAGTAAGCAGCTGGGCTTAGATAGGCGGCTTGGTGTTGAGGGAGGACAACCGCGCCGGCAGGATAGTTAGAGGCTTGGCCATGAGCGGATAGTCCGTAGTTTAAGGCTTCCTCATTAGATGTGTGAATCAAAGGCATCCCGTTTTGGTAGGCATAACTTAAGCTGTTACCATAGTACAATGGTGTGTTTTCTCTTGGGTCGGCAGTCACAGTGTTCTGGGGTGTAAGATGTCGCTTGACGGCCGGTCCGATGTTCAACCGCCGGTTACGGAAGAATATCGGTTCGCTGTCCTTGGAGAGGAGCCGCTCGGCCTCGTCCTGCTTCTCGAAAGTAATGAAAGCGTAACCGCGAGAGCCACCTGCTTTGTCCATGATTATCTTGGAGTCCTTCACGGTGCCGTATGTGGTGAAGAAAGTCTTTAGTTCGAGCTCGGTGGTGTCGCGGGGTATGCCTCCGACGAACACCCGCTGAGGTATACAGGTTCCGAAGTGCGCACCGGTCGTTGTCACGGTAGCGCACGAACTGTTGTTGGCCATCGTAGATCCCGACGAGGAAGAACTCAGGTAATAATTCGAGCTGCTGGAAGAAGGCAAAGCGGCGACGGGCAGCGACATGGTTTGTTAAAAATAAAATTAAAAAAAAAAAAAAAAGAGAAAGAAAATATTAATTATTAAATAAAAATAATTTAATGTTTTTGTTTGTATGTGTGTGTAAAGTGTTATCCTTCCTGTTTAGAAGGACCGGGTTTGAGTGGGTTGGTTTATATGAGTAACTTTCCTACGACAATGGCTTTATGGGAAAAATAATAATAGTGGTCGTAGTAGTAGTAATAATAATAATAAATCTAAAATCGGTTAATCTATTTTATCCAATCTTTAGCTATGTAATAAGCTGTATAGCGTTTTTATGCAAATTTAGATAAATGTAAACAAACAAAAAACAAATAAAAAAATTAAAACAATGTGCGTAATAAATAAATAAATATATATATATATATATATATATATATATATATATATAAATAAATAATACACGGATTGATGCGTTATAAAGAGAGGGGTTATTTTGTCCCTCCCCCAAAATACGTATTTACGAACTTTTAAAATAAAACAGAAGTGAACACGAGAGAAAAAAAAAAAAAAAGTTATAAAGTAAGTAAAAATAAAATAACCCTACTAACATCTTTACAAATGGCAGTAATATAAGTTATATATATCTCTTAAATATAGGTTTCAGTTATGTCTATTAAGATACCGGTCCTAAGTATAAAAGGTAATATATTTCTTTTTTTTAAACCGTAATACGTACCTTTTTAAAAAAAAAAGGTAATCCTCCGTTGGGTTGGACTCTTGACTAAATGACACGCAAGCACTCAGAGCAGTTTCTCGAAATGATTCACCCTTGGTCGGGTTATAATGAGAATACGCTAAGCAAAGTCCATGTTTTGTATTTATAAACTGCAACCACATGGGTTTCAGAATCAGAAAACCACATGTTCGCAATTCATTCTTTCCTATCGGAGGGGTGGGGGATGAAAGAAAAAATAGTATTGTTTCTAATTATTAGTAATAAAAATTATTCATGGCTCTAATGTGGCCAATTTAAATTCCTTATAAGTTGAAAATATTCAAGTTATTAGAAAACATTTCTCAAAATAACGAAAGCGGTATTGTGTGTTATAAAAGGAAGTCAACAGTGTATGTTTATCGAATTGTAAGGTAGCGCAAAGGCGAAGTAATTAACTATTTTTTTTCATCTTCAAGCTATTCTTAAAAACATTGGTATATTATAATAAACATAAAAAATAATACGGTAACTTACTATATATTATAATTCTGTCCGATGTACTTCTGCAGACTTGAAATTAAATAATAATCACAAAAAATAACCCACGCGTCGACGTTCGTAGCCTCTCGTATGAACTGCCGATAATTGTAACCTACACTTAAAATGTATTTTAAAATTTCCGTTCTTTAAATGTTAGATTTTAATATTAAAATTCTTGAATAATTTTTTATGATTGAAAAAAATATAAAGATATTTTATATATTTGCAATTTTTTAAAACGAATGTTGAATTATTTTGCATTTTGGCGAATTAAAATGCATTTCAGTATTTGCTGCGTGAAATCGTTTTCACCTTAGTGAAAAATGAAGTTGTATCCAAACATGGCGGAAAGCGACTATTTCATTGTTGGCAGCCGAATTTCTTGTACGACACTTTATAATGAGAAGATGGAAGGTGAAGTCGCGGCTTTCGACATTGGCACAAAATTATTAATTATTAGTATCCTTTGGTTCAATCTGGGTGAAATAATCTCCAGATAGCATGGTACATTTGATTTATCGCGTTTTTATTTAAAACCGAGCCGGTCTGAGAAATTGGTGTATGCGAAGTGGACACAAAGTGGGGGATCAGTCTTTAATGGTTTCTCTTACGAAAATTGATCCCCCATGAGGTTTCGGATAAGGTTAATAACGCACATGGTGTTTTCAGATGTCATTTATTTTGCATGAAGAAAAAAATTTTTTTTTTTTTTTTCACAAGTTTTGTTTTTATTTTATTGGTTCCTAGAATTTAAAAATAGATTTTAATGATAATAATACATTAAAGTTTACACGTTAAAACTGTACAGTACACTTGTATGTTAGAAAAAAAAAACTACTCAAATTACAATTGTTTTCAAAATTTTTATGTTAAATTCATATTTATTTTATTAAACTAAATTTTAAGTAATAAATTAAATGAGCGTACTGGCAAGTGACACTTGTGGGTTATTTTAAACTAATAAAACTAAACGTCTAAAAATAGAAATATATGTACAAAAAAAAAAAATACTAGATAAAAAGAAAATAACCTATTTTCGAAATATTTTGTATTTTTTCATTTTTCATTACCAAATGTCCTAAGAAGACTTTTTTTTTTCCAAATGCTAAAAGAATTTTGATTCTTGGACCAGAAGGTCAGAGGTTATGTCGGAGCCTAAAACCTTAGGAACCTGTCTCGATTTAAAAACCCGACTAATAATCGTTTGGTTTTTAAATCACAACATAACAATTAAGCTAAAAGGAGAAACTCCGAATAATACAATAAACAATGTCTATTTGATACTTGTGCAGAATACGGACTGTGCTTTTTTTTTTTTTTTTTTTAATTCAACTGTTACGATATCTATTTATGAAATTGTTAGATGAAAGTATAGAATAGTTAGAAAACGCTCTTCATAACGTCATTATTTCAGTACGGTCCGTATTCTGCATCAGTACCGTCAATTCGCTTAAACAAATTCCGAAACTGGAAAGAAATCACATTTTTGTTCCTTTAGTCAGGTCAGCTGATTCGTTAAAAAAAAAAATGTCCTGAACCACTTTTTTTAAAAAAAAAAAAAAAAAAAAAAAAAAAAAAGATAAATCCAAAAAACGATTTGATTACCGTAAATGTTTATCTTAAATCTTAATTAAAAAAAATGTTTTAACTTTAAAATCAACATTGTCATTAATATTTTATTCCATGTGTTTTTTGTGACCACTTGTCTTTTCTCGCCTCTACGTGGTACGTGACTTATATATTTTTTTCTAATTGAAATAAAAAATTCAATAGCGTAAATTAAGAGATAAAAAATCTACTTGAAAAATAATTACAAAATACAGAATGCATTTCGGTTTCTCCATAAACAGGTCAGCTTTGTTAATATTTTAATAATAGTTAAAATAATTTATTTTATTTTTATTTATTTATTTTTTTATTTTATTTAGCTTTTGGAAATCCAAAATATAGATGCATTTTTACTGTCGGCCTTAACACCAACAGTTTATGCCATTTCTGAAAATTGCATATTTCCCCCTGCTGGCTTTAGTATATTGCTGGTGCTCTGTGCAGTTCTAGGCGGTCCCGGTCCACATTCCCAGGCCTGTCTCCCTCTTCGAGAAGGGATTACGTTATTGCTAATCGCATAAGGCACCTCTATCGAGGAATGTCGACGGGGTTGCACAGGCATTTTTGTTTTTTTTGCACTTGTGCCACCGCGCTATTTTTAAATAGTTCAGGTTAAATTCAAGCTTCACGATGTCTTGCTTTGTACTAGTGCAGTGGTGCAGTGCAGTCAGTGCACTACTGCAGTGCACTTATTGAACCGTGCTGAAATAATAACGTTAACATAAGGAAGGGAGGGTGTTTGGTAAATGTTTATGACGTGCCCCAACGTAGTATAAACATCCCAACCTCCCCATGTTAAAAACGGCTTTCGGAATACCCCCCCCCGCCAAAAAAACTTCGAAAGCCGTTCTTAACATGGGGAGGGTGTTTATTCCGAAAGCCGTTCTTAACATGGGACAGGTCGTAAAAAAATACCTGGTGTTTTGTGCTTACGATTTAATAAAAGCAGATGAGGTTTGTATTACTGTACACATAGATTCGAAAAAGTTGTCAAAAAACAAATATATAACAAATAAATGTTATAACATTTGTTATATATTTGTTTTTTGACAACTTTTTCAACCAGCAGATGTCTAGGTGTATCAGAATTTTTGTAGGAATTTTTGACACATCTAACACGAAACTGCGAATAAAATATAAAAATCTCGTAATTTCTCTGTTAAAAGTGGGTTATTTATTTTCTTTATGGATTATACTTCCAAAATAAACTATTAAAGTTGTTTTAAAAGTAATAAATATTTTTTTTTTTTTTTTAAACACTAATGAATTTTCCGAACTCAATATTTTTCAATTTGTAAACTTTAAAAATCTATCAATTGATTCTATTTTTACGATATTTTCAAGGGCAATGTGAAATTTTATGTTCTTTCCAATAAACCGAATATAATATTTTAGACAAACGTTTTTTTTTTTTTAAATTCACGCCCCCCCCCATTTTCAAGTTTCTATTAAAAAGTAAATAATTAATTTACTCACAAATTGAAGAGAAAAGATCAATAAATAATATATTCAAATTTAAAACAAAAAAAACGTAGTGTTTTTTAGAATTTTACCTGTAAAGTTTGAAGTTTAAAACCTTTTTTTTTTTTTTAAACCACGTTTTTTTTTTTTTTTAATGGAACCTGTGTCCTTGCTCCTTTAATTGAAAAAAAAATTAGGGCTTGAATTACATTTTTCGAGGAATTCATGCCTCCCATTTTGAAATGTCTATTAAAAGTAAATAATTAATTTATGTACCAAAGTCTTATATATCGCAAATTGAAGAGAAAAGGTCAATAAATAATATATTCAAATTTAAAACAAAAAAAAAACTGTTTTTTAGAAATTTGCCTGTAAAGTCCGAAGTTTAAAACCTTTTTAAAAACAAAACCACTTTTTTTTTTTTTTTTTTAATGAAACCTTGGTCCTTGCTCCTTTAATTGGAAAAAAAAAAAAAAATTAAGGCTTGAATTACATTTTTCGAGGAGTTATAAGCTTGGAAAGATGGGGTGGAATTATTCACTATTTTCACGAAATTTCTGACACACCTAGCAGATGTCACAAAACTTTAAACGTGAAAAAATAATGCGGATCAATGAGTGCACTAGCACCCCCCCTTTTTTTTTTTATTAAATTGTTAGGTGGAAGCACAGAATACTTACAAAACACCCTCCCCTTCCCATGTTAAGAATGGCTTTCGAAATAATAACGATATTATTCCAGCAATCCAGCACGGTGACAAAAGTGCACAAATACCGGCCAGAGTGTTCTCTTCCAGGACTCTGGCTGTTAAATCCCATTATCTGACTCTTGCCACATCTGTGGAAGAAGTAAAGATACTTGTGCATGTGCACATATTAAACCTCGCTATTTTTAAATAGTATTCTTTCTTTTTTTTTTTATTATTACATCATTTTCACCCCAAACAAGGCACATTGTCACTTTGGTGTAGGGGGCAACAACTACTGGGGTACTATGTAGGGATTTGGGCAGCAAGATGTTGGTTCACATTGCATTTGAGCTTCTGCACGTCAGTACAGGTGGGGAAGCAGGGGCTGGAATGGAATTCCAAAGTCTAGCGGTTCTGGGCAAGAAACTACTGGAGTAGAAAGATCTTTTACATCAAGGGATCTCTAAAGTGTGGGGGTGGGATTTTGCAACCTGTCGGGTCTGTCGAGGTGTTCACGTCGTGGGGGCACAAGTGCTTGCAGTTCGTCAGAGCATTCACCATTAAAATACTTGTAGAACAGGCAGAGGGATGAAACGTTTCGTTGATGGGACAAAGGCTGAAGCTTAGATGTCAGTTCAGGGCCTATCAGATTTGCGATTCTCTTTTGAACCTTGTCAAGGAGCGAGAGACTAGTAGCCGATGCACCAGCCCAAATATGACAGCAATATTCCATACATGGGCGAATGGTTGCCTTATAGAGGTACAGGATATTTTCGGGTGTTAGTAGTTTTCTAGCACGGTAGAGAGAGCCCACCTTCCTTGCAGCTGCCCTGGCAATGCCCTCGATGTAATTGTTCCAACTCATGTTTCCTGTGAACGTTAGGCCAAGGAGCTTGAAAGACATACTCTCTGATAAAGAGTCGTTGGCCATTGCTATAGGTGGTAGAGAAGGTTTCTTGTAATTATTGAATGAAACTAGTTTAGTCTTGGCGGCATTGAACGTGACCATCCATTTTTGTCCCCATTCCACTACAGATTGGAGGTCATCCTCTAGTGTTTCTGCCATTTCTTTAGATATGTGTTCATTGGTTTTCCTGTTGTGCCTGTTATAGTGTGGTGTCATCAGCATATATACCCATATCAGAGGAAATTTTGTCGGGGAGGTCATTTATGAATATCAGGAACAGTAGAGGTCCAAGGATAGACCCCTGGGGCACTCCCGCATTTATATCATATTGTTTAGATGTACGACCGTCGAGGACAACCTGGATTTTTCTCTTATCTAAGAAGGATTTAATTATGTTAAGTATTCTACCAGTGATACCGTATGATCTGATTTTACTGAGGAGACCCTCATGCCATACCCTGTCAAAAGCCTTAGATATATCTAGAGCTACCGCTCTGCCCTCCCCCGCTTTGTCCAGTGAATGGTATATACGTTCAGAGATTAGGATGTCTGGTGTGGAACGGGCTTGTCTAAATCCATATTGTTTGTCAGTCAGAAGCTTAGCATCTGTAAAGTGATGGACTAGAGCATGGTTAATTAAGGTCTCAAATATTTTGGCAAAAAGTGGGAGGAGGCTAATGGAGCGATAATTTAATGGGTCAGTTCTTTCGCCAGAATTCTTGAATACTGGTACCACAGAAGCAGTTTTCCAACAGTCCGGAAAGCAAAATTCATTAAAGCATTTGTTGTAGAGTTTGGAGAGAACTGGAGCTACTTCGGCTGAGCACTTTTTTAATAGCACAGCTGGGATGAGATCAGGTCCACATGCTTTTCAAGTGTCAAGGTTTTTTATGATAGTATGCACCTGAGCAGGGGTGATTTTTAGATCGTCTAGCATGGCATCTGTTCACATAGGAAATTCAGGTAGGGGGTGGTTGGAAGGGTCCAGTGTGGAGTTTAAGGCAAACCGACTGGCAAACATGTTAGCTTATTCTAAAGTTTTACAATATCTTTTTTTATTAAATTATTAGGTGAAAGTACAGAATAGTTACAAATCACTCTCCTCTCATGTTAAGAATGGCTTTCTAAACGTTATTTCAGCACGGTTCAATAAGTGCATAAGCACAGATAAATAACTTAATCATGAAAACTCTCTTTAAATTTCTTAGCCAATTAAAATTAAATTTGAAAATTTTCGAAACTAGATTCAATAATTGATGGTAAATTTTTTGCGACAAATTTAAATGCTATATTCGTTTTCAGCATACCCCAAAACAAAATCCATTGAATTAATTTTAAAGGTAATTGCTAAGGTGGAAAGTAAGTAAAAAGTGTTAATTTCCATGATGGGTGCTCGTAAAAACTCAAGCTACCGTAAATGGATAAGATTGCTTGTGTAAAGCAACGGAACGGAGACACGAAAAACGAAACCCTATATTAAAAAAAATTACTTTAGTTTTAACACTTGTGCTATTATGAAACATAAAAAAAAGAAAAAAAAATTTGTATTATCAAATAACAAAACAAATATTTTATTCAGAAAAATAATAAAACGTATTTTATTCAAAATAATTTAGTTTTAACACTTTTTTTATGACGAAACAAACGAAAAACAATTTAATTATATAAATTATATTAAGTCTCTAAGTTTTATCACCTAATGTTTGCATAAATAATGTATCATAAAATAAGATAAATATCCTATTTGTTTTATTTGATGATACAAGTGTTTTTTATTTTTTGTTAACACAAGAAGTGTTAAAACAAAAGTAGTTTTTTTTGTTTTTTTTTTTTTGTACGTGACTCTATTCCGTTCAGTTGCCTTACACTATCAACCTTATCCACTTTTGGTAGTTTATTTTTTTTTTTTGGGGGGGGGGGGAGGGGGGATTACTGTAAAACATTATCGTTAATTTAATTATAAACTGTTCTTTGTAAAAAGTATTAAAAAAAATACTAGGGTTTATATTACTATACACATAGATTCTAAAGTTGTCAAAAACAACAAATAAATGTTATCAAAGGTAAGATAAGTTACTTTTCTACCTAACTGGATATTTTTTTTAGTGTTTTTATTTAATATAACATGTTTATTCAGCTTCAAAAACAGTGTCTACCGAGGTATTTGAAAATTAAAAATGGCGCCAGATTCTGCTGAACACAGTAAGTTTGGGAAAATGAGTTAAAACTAAAAAACTATACAAAATACTGTTAAAAACCCACCGAATATGTCAGCCTATGTCATGGTAACATATATTGAGCGAGTTTCTAACAGTATTTTGTATAGTTTTTTATTTTTAACTCCTTTCCCCAAACTTAACCTGTTAAACAGTTTGGCGCCATTTTAAATTTTCCAATACATTGGTAAACACTGTTTTTCGAGCTGAATAAACATGTTACATTAAATAAAAACACTAAAAAAATTATCCAGTTAGGTAGAAAAGTAACTTATCTTGCCTTTGATAACATTTGTTTCTTGAGAACTTTTTCGGATCTGTGTGTAGTTATACAAACCCGAAAACTACATTTCTGATTTATTTATGTAAGAAAAAAAAGAGGCTTCTGCGATTTATGATCTGTGCTAAATTAACGTTATTTAGAAAGCCATGGGTGACTTTAACGGCGATTCAGATGTATATGCGACTCTTGAGTGCAACCATACCCCGGTGTCAGGTGAAAGTCTCGATGTGAAAATGTTTTGATTTACCAAACTGGATTTCCTGTTTTGTGAAAGAAAATATGTTAAACTTTTGAATACGTTATTTATTTTAAATATATTTCCCTGATTTATTTTAAACTAAAACGAAAAGTCCAGTTTGATAATCGGAACATTTTCACATCGAGGTTAGGTTTTCAACTGACATCGGTATAGTCGCACTTAAGGTCACCCATGCTTCTGAATCGTCACTTTAATTATTCTGGGTAATGTCCAAGATCAGTGCTCGGAAAAATCCAGGGTGCTTCTACACTTTATCGCCAAAACTGGAGACGTCATTTTATTTCCAGCACCTCTCGATTAGAATCAGAGGGAAAAATCAGTATTTTAAACTATGGCCGAAGTTAGAAATAAATAACAAAAAAAATTAAACTAGATAAACTTCCGGAAAGAATTATGAAAAAAAAGTGAAAGGGAACATATATCCGTGATTGTGTAATTGAAAATGTTTCTATTAAATTGATGAAAACGGGAAAGTTTTTCATTTAATTTTAGGTTAATGTATTCTTTCCAGAAGTAATCGTTCTCCAATTTAATTTTTGTGTTATTTATTTCCATAGCCATAGTTTAAAATACTGATTTCTCCCTTGGATTTTAACGGCAAGTACACGAAATAAAATGGCGTCTCCAGTTTTGGCGATAAAGTGTAGAAGTACCAAATCCAGCTACCTGAAGTGATTATAGAACATCTATGGAACTGAGTCAAGGCACAAAAAAAAAAAAAAACGAAACCATATATTTATTACTTTAGTTTTAATGCATCTTGTGTTATTATGAAACGAAAAGAAAAAAAGACTTAAACACAAAAAAAAAAAACACTTTGTGTATTATCAAATAATAAAACATTTTATTCAAGTTTAGTTTTAACACTTGTTTTACGACAAACAAACAAAAAATTATTTAATTATATAAAGTATGGTCAAAAAAACAAATATAAACAAATAAATTTTATCAAAGGCAAGATAAGTTACTTTTCTAACTAACTGGATAAGTTTTTAGTGTTTTTATTTAATGTAACATGTTTATTCAGTTCGAAAAACGATTACTGTTGAACGATGCCGGAGAACAAGAAAAAGATGGCTGCGATGTCTTTGAACACTTTTGACAATCACTTTAAAATAAGAAATAAAACAAAATGATGGTAGAAACTAACCTAATTAATGTTCCTATTTACAATGCCTCCCCACGGGACAGTTAGACACCAGGGTCGTTTTTTTTAACGTGGAGAAAAGGAACAAAAATAAAAATTTTCTCAGTCGTGAAGGATTTCTCCTCCACTGACAGAGAACAAGAAATTGAAGTGCAGCATCTGAAGAACAGATACTACACTTTGATCTTGTTTATATATTTTATTGAGAAAGAAAAAATTGAACATAAAAAACGTACAAAAAATTCAATTCAACAAAATTAGGCACAAGGCCCTACAAGAAGTTGGGAGGGGGAGGGTACAGGGTCTTTTTGACTATGTAACAGATGAGACTTTGAAGTCTTACTCTTGACTGGCAACATTTACCAAAATACCTCAATCACTCTGTGGATCCTAATCTAACTAATAACCCCAGCGTTCAATGTAAAATTTAACTATGTACAATTTGTATATTCATTTCTGTATGTTGTGTGTGCATTTTTTTTTTTTTTTTTGTGTGTGTGTGTATGTGTGAGAAAATAAAGTTCGATTTCATTAGAAAGAGTTCTTGAATTAATTGGCATAAAATGTTCGTGGAGTGGGAAAAAACTAATGAAAATGTTCATTTCAAAAATAAGGAAAAAACTACTAATGTGTTGTTAGTAAGACCCCCCTGTACTATTCTATGTGGCTAGATCCCCCACTGTTTTCCGGGGAACCGAAAACAAGCAGAGCATCCCTAATGGGGTTTGGGGAAGTCGCCTTAATGGAGGTGGGAGAAAATAAAGCAACGGATGGAGGGGGTAGGAAGGTGACCTCTGAGTAGGGGGATGACCGGGGGCATCAGAAAATAAAGATGAGGAGCAGGGGGTTTGGGCAGACTCAGAGGTTCTCTAATACCAAAAAATAAAATCAGGAACAGGATCTCATTTGTACCACCAGTCAAGAGTTACTTTACTGAACTTATAATGCTAACCTGCCATGCCTAAGGAGGGAACACGTATTGAAACTTGGCTCCTCGACGGATGCACAAACTAGTGCTGTGCACCCACCTCTTGTCAAATTCCACTCTAGGCAACCTCTTCCAATCGCATCTGATCTTTACTTTAAGCAAATGTTTAAAGTAAACGATCAGATCCCGATCAGGAACAGATGTCCCTTCGTGGACCAACTTGAGGCGCGCGATCCAAATGGTCATGCGCGCTACTGCTAGGATCGCCAGGAAAACCAAACTTTCCTCCCTGGGGAACGGCGGCTCCATGTTGTACACAAAAGTTCCTACGTCGAGATCGAGCAGACACTCGGCATCGATGCGAGCTGTTACCCCCTCGACGTACTTTAATAGGGGCTGTATCCGGCTGCAACTAAAAAACGCGTGCTCGATTGTTTCGGGCTCGCGTTCGTCACAGCACGGACAGAAGCGACTCTTTGATCTTGTCCCGAATAGTGACATTTATTAAAGTAAGAATTCAATTAAAAACATTCAATGTTCTCATGTGAATGATGGAGGACACTTACACCGTTCACAATGCAGCAACTGGAACTAAAATCCAGTAGCTTATCTTTACCTTAACCATATTTTTATTTTACGAAAAAAAGGCAATCTCAGGTTAGCACCACACTTATAAATTAATATATAAATTAATACCTCGGCCATTTACCTTAGTACTACTCGTTAAAGTTTGCTGAAGTCGATCTTTGAGGTACTTTTATTTCCTGAGAACCATCTAGTTACATTTTATTTTTGGTAAATCAAACTCTTCTTTGATTCCTAAAATTGTAAAAAGTGAGTCATTGGTCTCTTTTTCTTAATTTTTTTTTTTTTTTATTATTATTGATAATGTTTCGTATTTAAAGTAGATGTGCATGTTTAGCAAAATTCTTTGAATTTAATGTGGTCTTTTTTTTTTTTTTACTTGGGGGCTCACCAGTTATCAAGGTCCGAAGGCTGCTCTAGGATAAGGATTGATAAGTATTAGGTAGACGTTGAGACAACACCTTGATTAGTAAAGGGTCTAATTATATAAAAGGATGATCCAACAACTTATTTACATTAGACTTGAAAACAACCATGTTATAGTCAGCTGGGAAGCAGACCAACGGTATTGTGTTCCACAGACAGATCTAAAAAAGGAACCTTGCTCATGAAATTTTTGTTTAGTTTTAGATATAGTGATGGAAATTGACAGTTATGGTAGCTAGACGAGTACTTGTTGCAAATATTTTGTGGGGGTGGGGTCATAGAATTAAGCATTCAATGTTTTTAAAGTGATACATCATGGAAAAAATTTTTTAAAATTTTCTTTAGTTATTATTAGGGCTATGACAAGAGAATATTCTTTTCATTATTTTGAATCTTGAGTATATATCAGTTAATGTCTTATGTTTTTTATTATAAAGTGATGTGGTTATCGATTGATTAACTGTTGGATATATACTTGAGAGCCAAAACAATAATATTCTCTTGTCATAGCCCTAGTTATTATTCAATTTTCAGACTCCTAGACTTTGTCCACAAATAGTTAGGTTTAATTGTTGGTAAATATGACCCCCCCTCCTTTCAACATACAATTAATTTAATTACTAGTTAACCAAAATTTGTTGAATAAAATTTGCAAAAATCATTATGAATGAAAAATATGGATGAGGAGTGGGGGAGGGGGTTGCTACATTTCAGAAAGTTTGGACTTTTCAAAATGTTTGCCAAGTGCCCAAATTTCTAGCAGGAATTTATAAACGAGTTATTGCTGTTATGTTTTCCGCTTACCCTGGAGGGTTTGTATTCCTTGACTCAGCTCTCTAGAATCTACGTCTTCGTCTGGTAACCACAATCTTAACGATATGAAATTCATCAACCTGGATTATGTGAAGGATGTTAACATGTTGTCAGATGCCAAAGAATCACCTCCCCACCTGTTGCCCCTCAATTTAGCAAAGGTGAGTTGGAAAGATGCAAATCAAATGCATCATGGGATTTTCTTTTTTCATTTAATCATTTTAATATCTTTTTTTTTTCTTTTCTTTTTTTTTTTTTTTTTTTTTTTTTTTTTGCTCAAATAGACTTCAAAACGTAATATTTTGAAAAGAAAAAAATTGCAATTTTTATTTTAACACTAGCTGTATATACCTGGCATTGCCAGGTAAAAAAAAAAAAAAAAAAGCATTGCCGGGCAGATGGTTTAGTCACATACTATTTAAAATACACCAAATATCTTAAGTTGTCAGAATTTTCCTGAAAGTTAACCATATTTTGAATTTTTGGAAGAATAAAATGAAGACGTTTTCGTCTATGAAATTCAAACGGAAATAAAATGTAGCTTAAAGGGAAATAACTCATAGGTTAAATGGAACTTCGTTTTTTAAACCAGCTGATATTAGTTATAATAATTAAAACTAGATTACATAAATCAACTTTATATAATATTTCTATCCACATACAGTACTATTTCGCTGTTTCACAGCTCGTCAGTGCGGCTAGACAGGCAACTACCTCAAGCCAGGATTGAAACCTGACCGCCTGTACGACAGTCAAGGCTCCTAACCGTTATGCTAATCGGCGAGTCGTGAATTAACAATGTTTTGACATCGTCCGAAATACCTATTGCAGAACAAATATGTTCTATTTTTTATTACCGTTTTTATCTGCTTAGTTACACATATTTCGGTTACTGAATTACTGGATCGTTTAATACGATTCGGTAACCGAAACATGTGTAACTAAGGACATAAAATGGTACTAAAATAAAACATATATATATATATATCATGCAGGTATTAAAATTTATTTGTGAAGCAGTGTACCTTTTGTATATATATTAACCAAGTTGTGAACAGACAGACAGGAATACGACTTTATTTAGCATTACAAGCATATGCTGTATTTTCGTGGACATCAGCAATGTGCTTCAACAAGTCATATCTTTTTTATTTATGGGTCAATTTTGAAAAGAATTACATTTATGGAAAGAAAATAGAATAAGTATGCCAATGATGTTAATTTGTTTTGCTTTTATGTGTTCAATGTTTTTATGCTCCAAGTTAAAAATGATAAAAACCGGTAAAAACTGATGACAGCAAAAAGGGGAAACTGTTTTTTCAATGTTTACGTTTCATACGTGTCGTTTGGATACACATGAGCAGGGTATTGATTGGATATGGCTGAAATTTTATAGGCTATATAAACCTAGAAGTCCATCTCTACTAGACTTTGATTTATATTTTTATGACCACAGGAAGCAGTTACAACCAAGCAAAGTTGAAGAATATTTCAAAATTTATAAGATAAATTGGCATATATCATCAATTTTCATGTAGATAATAGTTTCAGAATTATTTTCATGTATATGTAAATATTTGATAATTATTAATTGTGCTGAAATTTCTTTAAAATGTTATCTTTTATAGAAATTCAAATCAACTTAATGGGAAAACGGCTCACTATGTGCTAATGTGCTGACCAGCGCTGAGCTGACTAAAGTCAGCGCATTAACGAGTTTTGTTTGTATTCTCTTAAAAATAGAAAACTGTTTTTTCTGCTTTCAAAACGAAAGTTTCATTTTTTATTCTGAGTTTGTCAATTTAAAAAAAATTATTTTCAAATTTGATTACCAAACAAGACCAAGCCAAAACTATTTTTTTTTTTTTTTAACACTTTTCGTACATACATTTCTGTTATTATGGCATTTATAACTTCTTACTTAGACTTAAGGTAGAGTTATGTTTTTTAATGGTCAAATCTTAGAAAGTCCAAATTTTCAAAGCAATACAGCAGCTTCGATTGTCATACATTTAGTTTAATAAAAAATGAAAAAATAATAAAAATGAAATTTTTTCTTTTCTGGTTTTATTTCAGACTTTGGGTCTAAAAATGTGTTTTATATAAAATAGTTTTTATAAATTTTTGTTTGTCAAATAATTTACGCCACTAAACTACACATTTACTAAATATCTTATTTATAAAATAAAAATTTGTACTTTTAATTAATATATTTTTTTTTTTTTTTAATATTAGATAAATTTTCAAACTTTATCTCGGTGCAGTAAAATAATGGAAGAGAGATCATTAAAAAAAAAGTGTGTGTGTGTGTGGGGGGGGGCAATTCAAACTCATTACAATGAAATTCTCTACCAAACCAACTAATTTTTAGGTATTACGGAAATAAATGCTTAAAGAAAACATGTGTCAAGGGTTAGGGTTTTAAAATAATGTCAGCCCTTGACACGTGTCCACACTCGCTGTTTTTAAAATCACTTTTTAATAACAAAATATTTGGTTTCCAAACATAAAAATTAGGCCGTTCGATAAAGAATTTCATTGTGATGCATTTTTTTATATGTAAGTGTTGATTTTTTTTTTTTTTTTTTTTTGTCTCTTCTATTCTGTTGTTTTAATGACAATTCAACTATGTAAACAAAGAAATAAAACGGTAAATTTTTACCTTGTTTCCATCTTAACATTTTTAATTAAGGTTTTCGGGTATGCTGAAAACGATTATCGCATTTAAATTTTCCGCAAATAAGTAGCTTTTCAGATATTAAGCAATGACATTTCTTATGTTGGCCATCTTGATACATGCATTTGCGCATAGTTTCTCAAAGTTGAGTTTTTGCACTAGCGCGTACCAAGATGGCCACCAGCGATAACATAAGAAATGACATTGCTTAATATCCAGAAAACTACTTATTTACAGAAAATTTAAATGCAATATTCGTTAAGGTGGAAACAAGGTAAAAATTTACTGTTTTATTTCTTTGTTTACATAGTGGAATTTTCAGTAAAACAACAGAATAGAAATGACAAAAATTACCATCAACTAGTGAATATATAGTTGTTGCTTATCAGGATTCCTGGTATTGTGGAAGCTGCATTCGAGGAGTCATGCAGAGTAGGATTTATGGCTGCATCTCAGAAAATAGAGGTACATTTTTGGCTAGAAATGTAAATCAAGAGTTTAATTGGAAAATTGGACTGGTCCCAAAATACATAAGTTCTGGTCGACTATGCGAATTTCCATCTTTTACCGAAATTCAAAATCTATATGAAAAATTTTCTTCGATTTATTTCTGAGATTAATTCATATCTACTCAATATTTACTTTTCTCCGAGGGGAGTAATAAATACCGGCCATGAATGCTCTGGAGGCATTCAATGGCTACACCCCAGATTTAGCTCTTCTTTGGTAGAGAGGCAGGTAAATACCTACTCTCAATAAAGCTATATTTAAATACTACTATAATACTTAGTTTTGTTCATAAGTAGACACTCATTGTATGATACCATGTGCCAGTTAAAGAAAAAATTGAAATTTGTACCTCTTAATTTATAATTCATGGTTTATGGTAAAGAGATATGTCAGATTTGACTGCATAATCAGAAAGAGCACACAGTTTTACATAAGAGCACCAAGTTTCATAAGAATAGCTTGACAAATAAATAAATGGTGGTGAAATTATTGAATTTCTTGAAATGCAGAGGTCCATAATTTAGCCCACTTTTTCAATAGAAAAATGTCCATGGAAAAGACTAAATTTTGGTACTTAAAATTCTCATAACTTTTGAACTACCGATGGTATTTGCATAATAGTTTTAAGCATCTTTTACACAGCTCTTTTCATGCAAATTGATAAAATAACAATTATCTAAAAAGAAAAAATATTATAATAGATTTCTCTAACAACTGAGCCAGTTTTCATATGGCATAAAAATTGTAAAGTCATATGATTAATTTTATTTCCAATTGAAAGAATCGATGAGTTTTTGAGTTAGTATGTAGACTTAGAACAGTTGCGGTAGCAGGCTAAGTTTACAGAGGAAGGACAAGCAAAACATGAGAGTAAGTGATAAAAATCGACCGGAGAGAAAGGGATTAATAAAGACTTGGCCAGAGCTAGGTTAGTTTTCAAGTAAATTTCTAAAAGCTGTTAAACCAAATATGATGATTGGTGAAATCCTGCACTTAAGCTGCGTGAGTAAAATTGTTTTTACTATCTTGGGATGCAGTGAATGACACTTTTGGTTTTATCAACAAAATAAAGATTAAAACGATGATTTAGTAATTCGATTGAATTTTCCAAATTGTATTTAATAAAATTTTAAAAAAATTAAAAAAAATAAAGTTTAAAAGAAAATTGTTTGCACACTTTTAAAACTTGTACAGAAAAATTCAATTTTATTTTTTAACTAGCCTCGGTGCCAGGCATTGCCTGGGTGTTTGGAAGTGTCTGTTGGGCCAAAAAAAAAAAAATTGTAGTAGGTAGGCTTGAACCCGTATCACGAAGGAGGAAAAGAATGTAAAAAAAAAAAAGTGATGTCTTTGCTGTTGCGTCCATCGCCAAACCGGAAGTGACGTAGGTTTAAATTAAGGCTAGTTTGTCAAAAAGAGGGGATGATTTTCAAAAATACTGGCGAAAAAAAGCAACCTCTCCTTGTTGAAAAGTGCCCAGTTGAGGGTGAAGGAATTAATGTTTTTAGCTAATTTTTCGATATTTGTCGTCTGAAGAGTCAAGCTTCAAAACAATACCGATCTCGTGCAAATCTGTCGCCTGTCGAATGTTTTAGGCAGACATACATACATACAAACACAGGTGAGATTTATATTATAAATAATTTTTTAATTCAAGTTTAAAGGATTAGCAGGACTACCCAGCCTTGCCCAGATTTAAAGTGTAACCTATTTCTATTAAAGCTATCTCTCTACTTTTCTCTTTGTCTCTATCTTTCTCTCTCTCCAAATTCCTCTTTCTTCTTCACCCAGCCCATTCCTCTTTAGCTTGACACGCATGCACACACACACACAGACACCTTTGATATAATAGATTCTTTGAGTAATGAGTCGGAATTTTCTTTCCAAATTAGTACATAACACTAAACGACCTCCCCCCCCCAAGTCCACAAATCCTGGCCAGTTAACCCCCTAATTTTAGATTATATTTATCCAGGTCAATGCCGAGCAAGAAAATATCAACTTTGTGGATGTTTGTTTTGTAGTTTTTTTTACTTTTAGCTAGTAATACAAACATACATATACACAAGCCCTTTATATAATAGAAGAGAAAGAATGTAAATAATATTTTTTTTATAAAAATGGGTTATTTTTCTTGCTATCCCCCCTCCCCCCGGCCCCTTCCTGCGTTCCATCCAGAATGGCAATTTTTAAAAAAATATCAAATTATGTGATTCATAATATTCGTTTAACATTTATTTCACATGCTGGTATGCGATGGACAGCTTTTAGAAATTGACTTCCAAACTAACCTCTCTCTAGGTCTTTATCCCTTTTTTTCTCAAGTCTGTTTGCATCACTTCCTTAACCTTCCCAACTTTTCTACATCTACTAACTGAAGCACTGTCCTCCATTCTTTCAGTGTGACCATACTACTGAAGTTTCCTGTTTTGCATGCATTTTCCTATACTGTTATTATATTGCCAATAACATAGTACAACAATAAGAAATGAAAATGGCTTAGCCAGAAGCAAAGTTTTGTTAGTTGAAATGCTGTTTACGCTTAGCATTTAAAATTTCAGAAATGGTTGAAAATGTTGGCATAAAGAAAAATAATCACCTAAAAAGATGACTGAATGTGAAATGTGATCCAATCAAAGACCTTTGAGGTGTTAAGGAATTTGGGGTTAAAATTGTTGCCACAAGATAGACAAAAGATTGCAGTACTTCTACACTATTAGGACGAAATTTGCGGAAATCTTAATACTGAATTTCACATGAAAATGATATCTACGTATTCCTCGTATTAAGTTGATTATATCCAAAAATTACGAAAATTGATGAGGTAGAAAATTATTTATTAAAGAAAATAAAAATTCAAAAGGGAGGTAATTTTCTGTTTCGATTTAAACAGGATGGCTGCAATTTTTCACCTGCTAACTCGATTAAAGTTTTTTTTTAATACTTCAATAATATTCAGGCAATTTCAACTGCATAATTTGGAAACTACCATTGTAATTTATTAGAATTGACAAAAAAATTCAGTAGAAACAACTTTTTTCTTTTTTTTTTAACCATGTTTTTTTTTTTTTTTTTTTTTTTTTTTTTAAACCATGTTACTGATTTCTACAACTTTTTAGATACTCCTTAGATTATAATATCTACAATTTGCAAACGGACGCCGTCTTTACATTTACTTTGATCGACTTTTAAAAAAATCTCTGGTTCCCTGGGTTTGTTTCTCTTTCTCATTATAAATAAACATTATGGGGAAGCGGAAGCTTAACTGGCTTGCAGCCAGGCATTCATTTCTGTGCCTGCGTGAACGCATTCACTTAGCAGTTAACTTTTTGATTGACATAGCTAAATTTGAACGCTTTTTACTTCCTCTGGTGTCCTAGCGTAGTGGTAAGATGTCAGGTTTTCTTTCACTTTCTTTTCCGCCTTCACGTCACGGGTTCGAGCCTGCCTGCCTTCTAACATTTTTTTTTTTTTTACACACCTCCAAACACCCGGACAATGCCGGGCACACCTGCTAGTACATATATGTATGGCTCAGTCCCTCTCCATAAAGTTAACCTGTAGATTGTATTTTGTTTTAATGGATCATCATCGTCATATCGAATGAATCTGAAGATTCTATTGTTGGCATTGGTTTCCCCGATATTTTTCTAGTCAGAATTCTTTACAGAAAGACATTGGAGATTATGAGAGGGACCACGTGAACGTTATCAACATAAGTGAAAGTGATTTTTATAGAAACCAACTGGATTCAAACTTGGAACACCCAGGTTGTCAGTTCATATCATTACCACTAGACAACCATCACCTCCCATTTTTTCAATGAATGAAGTCATCTTTTTGTTACTTGATCAATTAATGATGTGCTAAAAGAATCTTTCTGAAGTGTGCATATCTCTTTGTGACATCATAAAGGATCTTTCTGATGTCAGATCCTCTAGTATGTGGAGATGTCATAGATGACATGTGACCGTTTCTATGTTAATGAATGACATCATTCCTTTGTGATATCATATAGTGTGCATTTCTAAGAGTCCCAAAATAATTCATTCTTTTAGGGTTATGTTCCTTGATAGAGGCGCTGGTTGAGTTTGAATGCTCAGACAATAGCATGGCAAAAAAAAATGAAGAAAGACATACTGAAGATGAAGTGTATCTTCGAAATATTTATAAATTTCAAACAAAATGTTTATTTTGTAATAATGCATTGTTTTGGCTTCAAACGTATCTAATACGTATTTTTTAATTCATTCTTTTGTTTTTCATCTATTAACAAAAACATAACAAGGCTCTCTAGACAAATTTATCTTTAGTTGACCTTTTACAACTAAATATTTTCGTTTACTAGCCAAATAGAAAAGTTACTAGCCAAACCCACATGATTTTTAGAATATGACATCTTCGTTCTGTGATGAGTATATACATCATAAAGATATTTTTGTATATTTTTAAATAAGTGTAATTCTAAATATACAACAAATTTTATGTTGATACTTGAAGGTATAAACATTCTAATTTCTTCAGATATTTTTTTAAACAACCTTCGTTAAAAAAAAAATATATATTGTTCTATTAAACTTTTCTTGTTTAAATAATTTAAGTTTGTTCATTTATTTAAAAAAAAAAGAGTTGTAAAGATATTTTTCACTTAGTAGGTGAGTCTTGGAAGATTCTCAGCGAAAAAAAATAAAATAGCCAAAAGATAAGCGTTTCATTATTTCTAGTCGCCATTTTGAAAAATCACTCGCAAATGCGACTGTTTCACTCGCAATGTAGAGCCCTGCATAAAATGGCTGACTTGTTTACATATAGACTGAAATGCCTTGTGATTGCTTTTAATGTCCTAATTACATTTTCTTTTTTTTTTTTTTTTTTTTTTTTTTTTTTTAAGTTACTTTTGGCGCATTTTACTATTGCATTTTTTGGTTTCAACAAATAACCAATCAATCTATATAATTATAAAACTCTGTGGATCTTGTTTGTCTTCAATCGAGCGATTCCATCTTTTTAAAACAGGGATGACATATGTGTATATAACAGGAACGTGCCCAGGGTGATTGAAACAAAATTTCTGACCACGGTTATGGTCTTTGGTGTGGTTTCAAGTGAGGACCACATCATGTCACCTCACATCTTCAAAATCGGCTTGAAAGTCAACACCAAAGTGTACCTGGATGTGCTGAAGAGTGTGGTGATCCTCTGGTGCAATCAGATGGTCACTGGCAGACCCTGGGTATGGCTGCAGGACTTGGCACCGACCCACAAGTCCAAAGAGACCCAACTTTTGCTTCAGAAGGAGTGCTATGACTTTGTACCCTTTTTATTGGCTCTCCTCCTTCTACTGAACCTGCTGAACTACTTTGTTTGATCATCACCAACATGACCTCCCATAACAATGACGCCTGATCGCTACCATCTGCCAAGTTTTCGCTGAACTCCTGCCGGCGCTTGTGGAAAAAGCATATTCTCAGTTCCAAACCCATATTGAGGCGGTGATTGAGGCTGAAAGCGGCTACATTGGAGTGAAATCAGAAAAACAGAAGACTGTCCTTTGCTGGAAACACCATTTGATCAGTGTACCCATGACTTAGATGAAAACCACATTGGTTTAGTCTCGTTCTAGAATCAGGTTCTTATTGAAATTTTTTCATACAGGGTGGAACACTAAAGAAAACATTAAGGTAACTTAATTACTACATAGTTAAGTTACCTGAATTGATTTTTGTACTTAATAATTATAAATATAATTAATAATATTAATTCTACATAATTACTTCATAATTAAATTACCTGAATTAATTTTTCTACTTATTAATAATAATTAATAATACTAATTCTACATAATTACTACATAATTAAGTTACCTGAATTAATTTTTCTACTTATTAATAATACTAATTCTACATAGTTACTACATAATTAAGTTACCTGAATTGATTTTTTTTTCGGTAAGGATGTGTTTTCCTGATACTTTGCAATTATGCCATTGACTGTGTCATCTCGAATGCCTTAAAATAGTTATTTACTTGGTTCCCCACTGAGCAAATTAGGCATAAGGCTGTTTTTTAATATGGAGAGTAAGGGGAGGCGGACCAGTTCTCTTGAGAGGGAACTGGATAGTGACAATTGGTATGAAGGGTTTTCCCTACATTGACCAAAACTGATTGCTCAAGAGCAATTGTCTTATATGTGGGGGCAACCCCACATATAACTTTGATTGCAGCGTCTGCCGGAACAGATACTACACTTTGAATTACTTTGCATCCCGGGCAAGCCGGGACTTGGTGACAATGCCTTAAAATAGTTTACTGATGTCACTGTTAATCACAGCAACGTCATCAAGGACTTAGATGACACAGTCTTCCTTGATGAAGCATTTTGTGATGTCCAGTGTGGTATTAATGAACTTCAACGTGTTGTATTGCAGATTGGGTTGAAAATCTTTACCTTATGGGCTACAAAAAAAAATATTTCTTTGTTTCTTTTTCTCTCTTACTTTCCCTCTCTGCCCTGCTCTAACCAAGTCTGTTGATCTGTTCCACAAATCCAAAAACCTCCATGAAAAGTCTCCAGAAAAAATACACGATTAAACCCAGAAGTCCAACTTCCAACGTAGGCCCCACACTACCATGTCTCCTCCTCCAACATCAGGGGTTTACATTTCAACCATTACGAAGGTTTAAACCAGACCTATTATTCCTATATATTATTCCTAAACCAGACCTATTATTCCTATATATTATTCCTAAGTGAAACTGGCATTGAACCGACTATTTCCCTAGATGAGTTTGTCATGAGCTTTAGCATGTTGAATTGCAGATTGGGTTGAAAATAAATGCCTTGAAATGGCACAAAATATTTGCTGGCTTTCAACCAATAAACAAAGGTTAAGGGTTTCAAATATCTTGGCACCATCATCAAGGCCACAGTTCAAGGTGAAGCTGTTATCAAAGTGTGACTTTATACATGTTTTCTGCTGACTCAGATTTTGCCCAGAGCTACAAACTAAGATGAGGTGCAACACGAAAGTATGAATCTATCAAGTAGTGATGGGGCGATTCCAATATTTTTCCCGATTCCGATACAATTACCGATTTCTTAGTAAATTCCCGATTTTGATACAATTACCGATTCCGATTCTTTATAAATCTCTAAATATTTACAATAAAGTTGTTATTTTTATCCGATTACCGTAAAAACACAATGTTCAGTGTGCAGATATTTTGCTCAAACATGAAAATACACTTGTATAATGGGGTGATCTATAGATTTTATTTTTACTGATAGTTTAAAATCAATAAATATTTTATTATATAATTACTACCAGCTGCAGAAGATTTTGTTTCAAACAAAATCAAATAAAGGGATAATTGAAAGAATCGTTTTGGCATCGGAAAATAAGTACAAATTTTTCCGATTCCGATATCCCAAAAAGTTCTGATTTTTTTATTTTTATTTTTTTTATTCCTTATTCCGATTAATTGTTCCAACACTACTATCAAGTGCTGGTGTAAAAACAGGCTCTTTGCTGGGCCAATTGGAGTAGAAGACATGAAACGGCTGGAAACTTTCTATCACTACTGGCTGCATCGCATCCTCCAAAGTTGCCAAGCTTTCAAGTCTTCCTTGACCATTGCAGGTCAGGTCTTCCATGGGTGGCCAATGCCAAACAAGCCATCAAGTTCTATGATACAGACTCTGTTTATGCACATATGATTGCGCTTGACCACGGCCACCAAGAGTAAGAAGAAGGCCTCTACGTAAATACCCCCGACAAGCAGCAAAATCCCACCCCTTCACACTCCAGTAGTTTCTTCCCCAGAACCGCTAGACTTTGGAATTCCCTTCCAGGTTTCTGCTTCCCCAACTGTACTGACATGCAGAAGTTCAAGTGTAACGTGAACCGACATCTTGCTTCCCAACTCCCCACCTAGTACCCCTGTAGCCTGTGTCCCTAATAGTAGCCCCTTACATCAAAGTGGCAATGTGTCTTGTTAGGGGTGAAAATGTAAAAAAAAATAAATAAAATAAAAGGGCCGGTTAACTGAAAAATGTCAGCAGGCAATGTAAGACTGTCAGTACTATATGAGGGCCATTCGAAAAAGAGCAATAAAACATTTTTAAAAAGAAAAAGGAACACAGTTCGATTAATACTTAAACTGAACTTTATTCAATACTAGCGGGGGGTACCCGGCGTTGCCTGGGTGTTTGGAGGTGTGTGTGGTTTTGGGTAAATCAAAACAAAAGAATAATAAAAAATCATTGCCCGGGTGTTTGTTTAAAAAAAAAAAAAGTTTTGGTAGGAAGAATTGAAGTCGAAGCTTTGAGGCGCAGTTGGAAAATAATAAAGTGTGAAAGAAAAAAGGGCGACGTTAACCGTTCGCCGACCCAGAAATAGTAACGGAAAGATAATAAAGTTAACTCCGTTACTTCTATTTGACCTCATTAATGAGGTCAAATAGAAATAACGGAGTTAACATTTACTGTGGGGCAGGTTATTTTTTTTTTTTTTTGTTTACTCAACTTTGGCTGGTTTTGTTTCCCCAAGATGTTGGGGAGAAACCAGCTCCCCATAAAAAGGGATTGTTCAAATTGAATAGCAATCGTCTGATATAAGGAATTTTCCTCGCATTAAAGCTGATGGCTTACGTTCGCGGTGTGATTGCCGAGAACAGCGTCTTCGCTTTCAACTAGTTTCGCTTTTTATACGAAAAAGCTGAATCAACACGTGAGAAGCCAAAATAGCAATAATTTTGTAAAAGTTGCTGTAAATAAATCTAGACGCGACGCGTGTTCTCAAATCCTAGATATTATTATCTAGGGGGTATATGAACACTTCTAAGTGATAGTAACGACCCCGGGACCGTCGGCGAAAAAAGCCTTTGAGACATACAAGAATGAGCGCACCGCATTTGCCTTTTATATATCAATAAAATATAAATATTATCTATTTGCCTTTTATATATATAGATAAAATATAAATATTATCTATTTGCCTTTTATATATATAGATAAAATATAAATATTATCTATTTGCCTTTTATATATATACAAGAATAAAAAAGCATTGGAAATGCAAAAGGATATAGGGATGGTACGCCAAAAAGTATACAAACAAGATAGCTATGAATGGCTAGGCACATGGAAATAGAATTGCATCCAAAGTATAGCCCTATAGCTTTTCTTCAATCTTCATTCCGTGCCATCATTACGGTTGTAAAAAGCTATAGGGCTATACTTTGGATGCAATTCTATTTCCATGTGCCTAGCCATTCATAGCTATCTTGTTTGTATACTTTTTGGCATACCATCCCTATATCCTTTTGCATTTCCAATGCTTTTTTATTCTTGTTAATTAGTATTTTTATTTACAGTCTTATTTTTAAACTTACATTCATGATAGTATTGTCTTTTTTAGGAGGCGGCTCATTGCCGCCTCCATTAGTAGCAGGTCGCTTCCTGCTGGGTTTTAGGTCTTTTTATAATAGTTTGTGCATGAGGCAGCTTTTTTTCCCTCGGAATCCCTGTTATACCGTGCTTTTGAGTCAGCACATGAGGCAGCCTTCTTTTTTTCTGGTTCTTTGTTATAAAGAGCACGTGAGGTAGTTTTTTTCCCCTCGGGATCCCTGTTATACCGTGCTTTTGAGTCAGCACGTGAGGCAGCCTTCTTTACCTCAGGATTTGCATGATACTTAATTTTTATTATTTCAGCATTTTTCTGATAGTATTCTTTTTGCTCAGATAATACCTTGACTTTGTTTTTTTCATAGTCTATATTTCTCTGAGCTTTTTTACTACGTGCTGACTTTGGCATTTTTTATTAAATGTAAACATATAGCACTTATGTGTATCTTACTATAATATCACTTATCTTATAGCAAGACAACTCTCGTAGAATTGAGATACTGCCCCGTCACCAATAGTTAAAGTGTGGAACGGTATATACACCAATAGTGTAGTTGTTATCTTTATATGAAGTCCTAATCAGTGACAGTGTGAGGTTACTTGGTTAATTTATTGTAGTTTATTTTAGAAAACTTACTTGTTTTTATTAGTAGATTGTATATAGTAGCCACAATATCTAGTTATTTTTGTGGCTAGGGCTTGGATTTTGATTCTTTTGGTCAGCTTCCAGTGAGTTCTTAGAAGATGACTTTCTTGCAGTTTCTTTTGCGGTTAATTTAACTTATTTCCTTTGGCGTTTGGTGAGTTCTTAGAAGAACTGGTCTGATCTAATTTTCTTAGCGAGCGAAGAGATTCAGCTGCATTTAACAATGGTTGCTATAGTGTATTTTTGCGCATGCGTGAGAATTTCAAGTTTCCTCCTTATTTTTCAATAGTTTGACAGTAGTCATGTGTCTTTCTGCCAAGAGCGACAGAC
Source organism: Euprymna scolopes (assembly GCF_053919585.1). Lineage (NCBI taxonomy): Eukaryota > Metazoa > Mollusca > Cephalopoda > Sepiida > Sepiolidae > Euprymna > Euprymna scolopes. Next base: position 38,151,226 of record NC_136520.1, read on the forward strand.
GTCAGTGTTAGCCGTGATCGTCTAGAGGTTAGGACCCCACGTTGTGGCCGTGCTAACCTAGGTTCGAATCCTGGTCACAGCATTGACATTTTGTACATATTTTACAGTCCAAAATCTGAAGAATTATTTGTTTTTATAACATTGTTTTTTGACGTCGTACTTGCTGATAGGTTACTCTTATAACAATTTTGATCAACTGAGATAAAGATTTTGTGGTTTCATTAACGCTGGTGGGTTACTGTTTAAAGAAAAAACCTTAACGTTCACCTCAAATATTCAGCGTCCAAGAAATATAGGCCACTGGCAAACTGGAACGTCTGTGAGCATCCGGTGTATTATTTGGAGCTGTCCCTTTTGAGAGAAGTTCCGTGTTCGAAGTGGTCTGTATACATTGGGTATATAGTGTTTAAAACTTGTTATTACATGTAATCTTATTTAATTATGGAGTTAGCTAAAAAGCGATGGGTCACTGCACTTCTCCGTGTAAAGAGCAGTTGATTGATGCTTGAATTGTTGTCAGAGACCGTTCGTACACCGAGATACATCGTCTCAAAAGAAAGAAGAAGAAAGAAGAACAATTGGCCATTTTTGTACCCTTTTTTTTTTGCTCTCTTTTGACATTTTAACCGACGTTCTGACACTCGCTGGATTCGTAAGACGCTTCTCTGTAAGAATATGTGCTTTTTGAAACTTATAAGTTGATTTTAGTTGAGATTTGGATAGTTTTGTTTTGTAGGCGTATAAAGGCGTGTACGGGCCATCCCTATATAGAGTGCTACCGCCTCTCTGATATAGATAAAATATAAATATTATCTATTTGCCTTTTATATATATAGATAAAATATAAATATTATCGATGTAAAATTAAGTAATTTTAAAGCAATATACAATTTAATACTGATAGAAATGAATTTAGGGAACAAACAATTAAAGAAACATTTAAACACAAATATTTTTTGGCCTTCGGAACAAGATCAGTGTAGGTTACGTCAACTGAAACGTGAGAATAATATACAGACGAAAACAGTAGTCCCAATAATCCAAGTAATACAAATTATAAATCCTTATCTAAAAAAAAAAAAACATTCTAAAAATATCAATACTTGTTTCGAAAAAAAAATCTTGGATGTTTTCAGTTTTTAAATTCCAAAGAAGTTACGTACGGACTGACAGAAGTGCTGGAAGAAGTTTAGATAGTACAAGGGTCAAAACCTAAACGGTCCATTCTTCCAGGCCTTACTTCCCATCTTTCAAGCGGAGTAAGTTTATTGCTTACCGCCTGAGGCACTCTGACCTGGAGAATGCCAGTGGGGCTTCCGAGGCAATTTCTAAAAGGTCGGTTCTTATCTTTTTTTATTTTTATTTTTATTTTTTTTCCCCACCTTCCGACCTTGTCGCATCTTCCTGCGATAAGGAAGCAACTAACCTGCACATGATGAGCATAACGATGACCATACACAAAATGTGTAAATTTCAAATGAAAAAAAAATTCTGTATTTTATTTGTTTCAGTTGAGTAATCGCGTTCGGCAAAATGTTGAAGAAAAGAGACAAAAAGTCAATAATGTTGGAGTTGGTGTCTCGCCCGAGGGACAAGCAGTATTTAATGCAATTATCAAAACGTAAGTATAATTTTATCTTCTCTCGCCATCTCCAAATTTTATTTTTCGCACTAATAGGGCACCAGGTTGTAAAATATGCTTAAATATAATATTTTAATTTATGCAGATTTCGTATTATTATTACAGAACCAATTCTCTATTGTTTATTATATTGTACCCAATATATAGTAGTGATTTGAAAAGTAAAAAAAAAAAAAAAAGTGCCTTGGGTGCCATCATCTAGAATCAAAACCAAAATCCTTATCCTTGAGTGGCCTATCGGCCTTGATAAGTGATGACGCCTATGTAAAAAAAAAAAATAAAATAACCATTTAGCACTCTAGCCTTAGTTGTTACCATTTGAGCTATCATCAGATGGATAAGAAATAGTTAGAAATGAACTGACTTCAATGTATAAACACATGTCTGTCCATGTGTACAAGAGCACTTTCAGTCAACTTACGCCTGCCAAAACCCAATTTTTCCAATTTTGACCTAACCAGCTATTTTTTTTACTGGCTTATATTTAAGTCACTTTATGTGATTTCCTTCCTCATAGGTTCAAAAACGACTGAGCCTATCTTTTGTGAATTTCATACAAAACTGATTTATATGTCTGGTAGTGTTCTTAGATATGGTTTGTACAGAGATTCATCAGATAAGTATAGAAATTCGAAAAAATCCAATCATAATAGTTCTTCTTCTCTTATAAATAAAAAGAACTTTTACAGGGGAATATTTTACTTTACACTAGTGTAACCTTGGCCAGTGTAACGTAAAATATTTCCCTGTAAAAATTATTTTTGTTTATACAAGATTATTTTTAAGATCATTAAGCCCAAATATCAGCTAACATGAAATTGTAAACAAACGGAATTTGATGAACGACATTATCATTATTTATTTGCGAATTAGTCCACCAGGCAAATTATTCCTCGTAATATATACTCTATAATAAAAATCTCACCTGTCTGTTTAAATGTATGAATGTCTGCCTAAAACTTTTGACAGGGGCAATGGATTTTTACGAGATCGGTATCATTTTGAAGCTTGACCCTTTCGACGACAAATATTGAAAAATTGTCTAAAAACATTAATTCCTTCACCCTCAACTGGCCACAGTTTTACAGTGAGGAGTTGCTTTGTTCACCAATATTTTCGAAAGTCATACCCTCATTTTGATTGGCAAGCCTTAATTTAAACCGTCGCCACTTTTAGTTTGGCAATGGACGCAACAGCAAAGATGTCACGTTTTATTTATTTATTTATTTTTTTTTCACATTCTTCTCCTTCTTCACAGGACTGGTTTGAGCATGCCTGCCTACTACGACTTTTTTTTTTTTTTTTGTTCAACACACACGTCTAGGCGCCCAGGCTAGTATTCAATAAAGGATAATAATGCATACATAATCTGCATAAATTAAAATATCATGTTTAATCGTATTGTATGACCGGGCATCCAGCTAATATACATATATATATCTATAAAAGTGAACGTGTCTGTGTGTCTGTACATTTCCCTACGCAATAACTCTGTCAATTTTTAGTCTACAGACTCAAAAGTTGATATACTGGGTACTGAGATTTGGGAAAATCTATGTGATTGGTTTTCGGCCAGAAATGTGGTTGTTAAGGGGTCAAAGTTCAACGATTTGACCTTTGAGAACTCTACAAAACTCCTCCGACAATTTTGCGTCTAAACACTTGAAATTTTAGATATAGATTCCTTGGACATGGATCTAACTTAATAACTTGATTTGAGCCCAAAACAAATGTTAAGGGGTCATAATAGGGGTCAAATTTAAAAAAATTGACCTTTTTTTTTTTTTTTTTTTTTGCTGTACTAAGAATATAAGAAACATGCGTTTTCTCTTTTTATTGTAATTTTCCATTACACCAAATTGAGCCACAGCAACGCGTGGCAGGGTACAGTTAGTATATATATATATATATATATATATATATTAGTGTGTGTGTGTGTGTGTGTGTATAACAATGGTCCACAAGCAAAAGCAATCATTTGACGTGCTGCTCTGTGACTTTGTGTCTTGGAGGAGATGCAGTTTTAAAAAAATGGAGACAGACATAATGAGTTTTCTTGATTAGATTATCATCAAAATGTTGTCCTTGAAATATTTTTCAAAACTTTATTTTTTTTTGTCTTCAAATAATCAGAATTACTGCAGAATACTGCATAATAATTTGTCTGTGGCTTCAAAAAATATAAAAAATAAAAAAATAAAAGTCAGTCATAAAAATATGTATCACCACCTGACAATGTAAGGATGGGCCCAAATCTTATCTGTGGCTTAATTCTTCATTATTGTATTATAAAAATCATAAACTGCAGGATTCATTAGCATGAATCCCGCATTACAATGAACAGAATCAGTTACAATGAATAGAACTGAAGTTATCATCAAAAACGATTTTCACCTTTTTGGTTCCCTCTGCAGTAACCACGCCTTGAATTTTTTTTTTTAATTTTGTATAAAAATTAGTCATGGTGGTGAAAGTAAATTTTTCACTTGTGGCAGGAGATCCCGCATGCTTGGCTTATGTTATAAATTCTTATTCACTCCAAACAAGGCATATTGCCACTTGGATGGAAGGCGCTACTTACTATTTGGGACCATGCCTGCAGGGGCACTATGTAGCAAGATATCTATTCACATTATATTTAAATTTCTGTACATTTTAGTACAGTCAGAGAAGCAGGAGACGGGGGGGGGGGTCCAAAGGCTAGCAGTTTTATGAGAGTAGAAGACTTCTAGCAACCTCTACAGTAGAGGGGTGGAATTTTGCTGCTTGTCATGCATATTTACATCAAGATTTTCCTTTAAAATGGATACCCTGAATTGGAACAAAAATAAAACTTGCTTTGGTCTAGAATGATTTTTTTTATTCACTGATTAGGGACAGAATAAACTAAGTGTAGCATTGGAACAGATACTACATGTTGTTCCTAGCCAAAAAGGCCAAGGAAAATTTTTGGTTGTTTGAGGCACAAGAACCCAAGTTTGCCCAGCTGGGAAAACTTGAGTCCTTGTACCGGAAAAATATCCAGTAAATAAAACGTTTAGTAAATCGTTATTTTTTTTGCATTTCCATACACGAAACACAGATATAAATATCACTAAAACATCTGCTGGGTCATAAGCTTCATTTCGATACCTTACTTGCCTGGGTGTGTTGCCTGTAGGCTGAGATAAACCGCGTCAAACATGCACACACACACGCACATTAGGAAAATTTATAATAAGAAATTACCTTTTTTTTTTAGTTCTTTAACTTATTGGACCAAGTGAACTGCCATTATTTACAACGTTTTAATCCTTCAGGAATGAGCCAGTTTTCCTAGAATAATCAATACTTGTTACATATAAATAATCATTAATCTAAACTTCTTGATTTGGACAAAACTCTTACATATATGCAAAACAAAAAAATGGTAATTTTTGGAGCATTAAGGAGAAAAACCTGGAGTTTTCACAAAATTTGAATGGAATGTTTATTACTTTTAATGACAATCATCCTGGTTGGGTTGATCCAGCTTTTTCTTGAGCAAGTACAGTGTCTAACATCGCTGCCCACTTTTGCAGATTCTATAAGTGTTAGAAACACTGTATTTGCTTTAAAGGAAGGATTACAATTACAAATAGTAATTCCTTACATCCAAATGGCAATGTGCCTTGCTTAGGGTGAATAAGTATAAAAAAAAAAAACTTGGTTGTATTAATTTTTTTGTGAGCTGTTATCTGTCATCTTTATAGTTGTTGTTTCCTCACATTTTGGCCAACTCATCCTCTGGCCTTCTTCAGGTGTTTAACTGCGACAGAATAGGAATAAGTTTTGTAATTGTATATCCAGTAATTACTGCCTTCCATAGTTGTTGTTGATTTACCACATTTTCGGCCAACTAATCCTCTGGCCTGCTTTGGGTAGGATTGAAACCGCTATCTTCAGACAATGCTCACCTGGAACTGTAGAGATTCAACATCTCTATTCACTGCACCATTCCTATTCCATTGCGGTTAACCACCTGAAGAAGGCCAGAGGATGAATTGGCCAAAACAACTATGAAGTGAGGATAACAATCTGCTAAAAAATGAATACACAAATTATGAAGCCTCATCTCAAAAGATTCCAAAAAAATAAGAAAAAAAATCTAATATATAAAAAGCAAAATAGACACGCGTATTTATGTATGTCCACGAAAGGCTTTTTTTCATTGGGGTTCTCCGTCGATTAGATTCCGGGAGAACGCAATGCCAACTCCCGGCCTTCGCTCCAGGTAGTATCTGTTCTGTAATTGGTCCTTGGTCAATGTGGGGGAAACCTTTCATACTGAGACAATTACTATTTATTTGGATACTGCCAGAGTGCCCCCTTTTTTGGGGGAGCTGATTTTCGCCAATATTAAAAACGATGCTTTCATGGGAAGTTTAAAAGCAACGCCATTTCTGCAAGTCATCTTTTTGATTAACTACGTTAAATTTGAACGCTTTACATGTAGTAGAGGTATTTAAAAAAAATTTTTTTTTTGTGCTCAACACACACCTCCAAACACCAGAGCAATCCCGGGCAATCCCGCTAGTAGTATATAAAAACTTGGTTGTTTCATGCTATTTCTTGCTATACCTGATGCTTTTCCTCCTCTGTGTGTTTTATAATTGATATGTTGAAACGCAGGGATCACAAACCACTTCCGGATTAAAATTTTTTTTTTCTTCAGAGTTAGTTAACAAAGCACTCAACTAGCTACAACCGCTATCATCAAAATTTTGGTATCTAAAAATATAGCTGTTTTTAAAAAAAATTTTTTTATATCCAATTATAAAAATTGAAAAATCCTTGAATTTTCCCTTGCCTTGAAAAATCCTTGAAAATATGGAAAATTTCTTGAAAATATCTTGAAAGGCCTTGAAAATTTGTCAAAATATTAAAAAATAAAATCAAAATAAATACTATTAAATTATTTTTTAAGTATTAGTAAAAATACCATTAAAATATTTTTTAAAAATCTATACTCCTATAAATAGGGATTTTTTTGTGTACCGATATTCATATTAAAAACCCTTTTTCCTATTTATTTAAAAAGAAAATACAACTTTGCTATATATGGATCATGGAATTGCATTCATCTGACAGAAGATCTAGCTAATTTGCAAATTCTTCTAACCATTTATTTGAATTAATTCCTTATTAGTTTTTTTAGTTTTCTTATGGAATTATCATCTTTAGTTAACTATTACGTGTAATTATATTCATGCAGATATTCTATATGATTTATACTTGTGTAATATTTGAAAAATAAAGGTTATAGTAAACACCAACCTCTTTATATATTTATGTATGTGTATATGTATACATGTTTAAAAAGTTTTGCCTATCAAACTCTTGTCAGTTCTTGGTCTACAGACATGAAACTTAATATATAGGGTATTTGAACCCATGAGAATCTTTATATCTGGATTTTAACCAGGGAAAATCTGTGCAAAAGTGAAAATTAAAGAAATGGAATTTGCCAGATGAAGGTCGACTATGCAAGCGTAACATCCAAGCTATTGATTCATGTTTGAATTTTTAGCCTTGCAGCAAACATGTCTTCATAGCTTAGGCATTAATGTCAAAGGAAAAAGTAAATCATAAAGAGAATGTTTTGGTTTCAATTCTCAGTGGTGGTACACGAGTAATTTAAAAATTTTTTTTTTTTTTTTTTTTTTTAACTTTGTAAATCGTTACTATATATATTGAGTCCAATATAATCTATAATATAAATCTCATCTGTCTGTTTAAACGTACGTACGTACGTACGTACGTATGTCTGTCTGCCTAAAACTTTCGACAAAGGGGATGGATTTTCACGAGATTGATATTGTTTTGAAGCTTGACGTCTCGAACGACAAATATCGAAAAATTGGTCAAAACTATTGACTCCTTCACCCTCAACTGGGCAGTTTTCTACAAGGAGGGGTCGATTTTTTGCAAGCCATTTAGTCATCGTATCGGTTGGATTGACTTTGCCTAATTTTAGTGTTCCAAACATCTAGTCGCGACATGGAGTAGCAGATTTTCTTTCACTTTCTTTTCTGTCTTTGCATCACGAGTTCGAACCTGCCTTCCTACTACCACTTTTTTTTTTGCTCAACACACACCTCCAAACACCCGGGCAACGCCGGGCACCCAGGCTACCATATTTAAGTATATTTTATGACCGGGCAATGCAGGGTGGCCTGCTAGTTGAAAATAAAATTGAAATACATTGTTTTGCATAGTAGTATTGGGGAATCAAGAGTTACGTCCCATTATCACAAAGGGACGTAACTCTTTTTTTTTTCTTTTTTTTTTTTGGCGTGGCCGGTCTAGTTTTTCAGTTATCACAGATTTTTTTCTCACTTGGGTGAGGGGGTGGGGGATTCAACAGCCCCTCGATTTTTGCTTACATTTATAATTTGTTTTTTTTTGGTATGAGGAGTAGTGACGGCCGTCATAAATAAAAATGACTTCCCTAAATAAAAAAAAAAAAATGACTTCCCTAAAATAGAATAAAAATAAAAAAAAAAAAACTTGTGGGGACGGGACTTTCCAATGGCGCCCCCCACCCTCCCAAAAATAACTTTGATAACTAAGGAGGCCAGCCAGGCTGAAAAATGGCCAAAACGGCAGCCATCTTGGTTGGAAATTTGAAAGCCATAAAGAAAGTTAATATTTGAAATGAAATAAAATCATTTAAAACTACTTAAAAATACCAAAAAAATGATTGAGTTAGATTCCAAAGTAACATTTGTTGTATATTTGACTTTTTATCTTTTCGAATCACTGGATTGTAAAACAACCTCAAATTTTGTTTTGAAAATTGAATTTGAAAAACTTTGAAAAGTCATTAAAAATCTGTACGAACCCTATATAATGCACAAGCACCCAAAATGCTTCCACTAAATACACTTTGGATAATAACTTTGATTTTGTTAATTTTAAAAATTTGCCACTTTGCTGATATTGTAACCAATGCAGTCTCTCTTTTATGATTGTACTATACTGGAATGACATTAACTCTAGGCGAGTTGAACTGACTTCTTCTAAAGGGAGAAATTCCATGGGAGTATGAAATTCACAAGCAGTCTCCAGTAGCATTTATATCCTGTTAGAGATGATGATGTTAGGTTTTTACAGCTCTTGTAGGGAGGTATCAACGTTCTCCTATAGACAGCACCTGGTATTTCCAAATAGTAACCCATTTGGTGCTGATCAGGTTCAATGTTGCTTAACTTTAGTGATCTGACAAGAACTGCTGTCAGCGTGATTCTATTTTTTATCATCTTGATCATGAAAGATTCTTTTATGGTTAAAATTTTAATGGAATTTCATTTTTCCAAAAATTTATATGGATCTAGTAGTTTGATAGTAACCACTGTACAAACTTGTAGATTGATTAGTTAAATGGTTTTTTGATGTATCAACATTTTTATCAGAATACGTCATACAATATGGAGAAAGTAATGCACAATTTTGGTTCATGTTTATTTTGTCAGGCAGACGTATGCAGTTTTGCAATTAACTTTGTTCTTGTTTGTAACAAACCTGGTCTCTTGTGTTCAGCAAAAAACCTGTTATCAGGTGTTTGTAGACCCAACTTTTTATCCATATCACATGCTTCCAGATGTGATCCCTAAAAAATTAATGCTTTTTTTTTTTTCTTTAGCATATCAGAAACGAGATGGAGTGGTAAAAATATAATCGTCATGGAGAAGGTTGAAATAGATCCACCTTATGGTGTAGAGAATTGCCGCGGCCAAGAAGGAAATCCAGTTCTTATACATGTCAAAAAAATAGTAAGTTTTTTGTTCTTTACCAGTCTACATGGTTGTTTGATTATATTGTTTTTTTGTTTAACCGTAGAGATTATAAAATCTGCACTTAAAAAATTTCATGTTAATTATATCTAACTAGTAGTATCTGTAGAAATTATTTATTTTTTTATTTATCTATTTTTACATTAATTCCTCTTCCAATTTTTACACCAACAGTATTTGTCTATTCTCCCATGTTGACTTTAGTAATGGTCCCCTGGTTTAAAAAAAAACAAACAAAAAAACAAACTCCGATTCTCTGTATAAAAATAATATAAATACCTTCTATTAATTTTTGTTAGCACTTAATATATGTGAAGTAGAATTGTTTTTTTTTTCCTTACATATGAGACATAAGAAAAAATAAAAATGCAGTCTACATTAGAATATAAATATTTAATTTTTTTTTTTTTTTTTAAATGCCTAGAAGAAAAAAATAAATTGAATAATAGAAAACGAACACATTTTAAAATGAGAAATTACTCGATAGACACCATCTCTACATTCATTTATTGAAAAGTTTTGCTTTAAAAAAGCCCCCCCCCTTCCACAGAAAAAAATGTACACTGCATAAAAAAATATAGATCCCCACCCACTTTTCTTTAAATATTTCCTTAATATTTAAAATCAACGAATAAAACAAACAATTAGGGTTGTGTATGTTTGTGCAAATGATATGTGTGTTGGTAGTCAACCGGTGTATATTGAAAAGTGTCCCCTTTGAGTCTGGCAGGGTCCTTCCATACTTTGTTCAAAAATATAAATATCTGCACATTTAAAAAAATTTTTTTTTTTTAGTTTTTCGTCCCCTGACAAAAGGAGGGTGGACCTTTAAATTCACCCTTGTCTGTTCATCTGTCCGCACTTCTCAATAACTACTCAAGGGGTGCCTTTTGGGTTAAAATGGCTAAAATTAACACTTTTGTGCTTATTAAAAAAAATTGATGCCTTGGATTTTTATAAAAATTTCTGAAAAGTTGTAACTAACTGATTTCTATATAATTTTCTTTGTCTATACTTTGCGATAACTTTTGGGTGTGCTCCAGGGGCTCTTTCAGAGCAAATAAAAACACTCCATTTTTGGGGCTATTTTACTATATTTGTCCCAAATTTTCTGTGTATGTCTATTTAGCAGTTTTGCATGATGCTGAACTCAAATTTAAATATGTTAAGGCCTTAGAGACTTCTGGGGCTAAATAGGGGGTGGGGCAATGCTGAACTTAGTCATATTTTTATGCCTTGTTCACTGTGCACTCACGGGGGACTATGCATGCTTCACTTGTTTTTTTTTTAGCATTTAATATACGTGAAGTAGAATTGTTTGATTTCTTTTTTTTTCTTTGTTTTGTTATCGTAGTGTTTTCTTTGTTCTTTTCAGTTGACCAAGTATTTGAGTAAGATGTCCGATTCGCCAGGTGCTAATAACCTCAGGAAATCCATGTCTCCATCTCCATCATCCTCATCGGCGGCCTCTTCATAACGAGCTGCCCCAACTTTCTTAGCGTTTTTTTTTTCTCTTTCTCTTTTCCTCTCTCAAAGCCTTCCATTCTTTCAACACCTTCCACTTTTTCGTTTTTTTTTTTTCTTTTCTTTTCTTTTAACAAAAAATATCTTTTAATTTATTTTAAGTTTCCTTGAAATGTTATAGGTAAAATAATTTTAAAATGTTTATTTTTAATTCACCTGTTTTCATGTTTACTATCTTATCCTCCCCTAATATTTCTTCATTCAAAATACCCAGTTCTTGTTGCCCCCTCCCCTCTCTATTTAATTCTGATAAATTAAAATCCCAGCTGCCTTTGCCAATTCGCACTAACTAATTAACATATTCAATCAACAGTTGCATAATTATAACAAACTAATCACACAAGGTAATTTGCAAGTTATTTAGAACTAGCTTGGGTGCTCGGCGTTGCCCGGGTGTTTGGAGGTGTGTTGAGCAAAAAAAAAAAAAAAAAAAGGTGTAGTAGGCAGGCAGGCTCGAACCTGTACCACGAAGGAGGAAAAGAATGTGGAAAAAAAACAAAAAACGTGATGTATTTGCCGTTGCGTCCATCACCAAACCGAAAGTGGCGAAGGTTAAACTTTTGCCACTTTCGGTTTGGTGATTAAGGGTAGTCAATTTCGAAAATATCGGCCATAAAAGCGACCCCCCTCCCTGTAGAAAAGTGCCCAGTTGAGGATGAAGGAATTAATCTTTTTAGCCAATTTTTTGATATTTGTCGTCCGAAAGGTCGAGCTTCAAAACGATACCAATCTCGTGAAAATCTGTCGCCTCTATCGAAAGTTTTAGGCATACATACATGCATACATTTAAACAGACAGGTGAGGTTTATATTTTAGATGTTTGCCATTATTCCCAAACAGTTTCAACTAAAATCATGATTAGTAAAAAAAAAAAAAAAAAAAATTGCTGAACACATTTAACCCATTAGTGTCCTAATTTTTTATTTATTACCAAAAAATATTGTGTAAATACATTATAATATGAAAATTACATTGAAAACTTTACTTGATTTTTTTTTTTTTTTTTTTTATAGAATAGTAAAAGCATTTAGTCATATTATATATAAAAATGCGGTTTGGTTATAAGGACTACTTAACAAAAACTGTTTCATTGGATAATAGATGCTACTGATTGTATCCTTCCCCTCTAGATTTCAACAGTATAGTGAAAACGAAGACTGTTGCCAATATACATCAAACAGTAGACGTAATATTTGAAGGACACTCCAATCTTTAACTAACTGTAGACATCTCTGAAAATACAGATGTTGTTGAAATATTGTTAATTATCTTTCTGATCCCTTCCTCCTCTATCTGCACTGATTTGTAAAGGAAGGAACTTCCAGATTTGTTATTGACATTAGGTATTACTCCCAACTTTTCTACCAAAATAAATTATTTCACTTTGAAAGCTTAACACAAATTAAGTGAAACTGAACATTACTATTTAGCCTCCTCTCCAATCAGTCTAGCAGAGATTCGACCATTGTGATGATGGTGACGGCATTTTTTTTTTTTTTTTTTAATTTTATTGGGTTGTGGTATTCTGTATCCTCCCAGGCCTTACATTCTTGCTTTGGGAAAGAGTTTACATCTATCTGCCTGAGGCACCCTTACTAATACTGTAAGTTAAAAATAAAATAAAAAATCTTATTAGTTATTAAATTCTTTTAAATTAGCTATATCAGACATAAGTAAACCAAGTAAAGTTTGCTTTCATAAGGTAAATAAAAAAAAGTCCAGAGAATTTTTTTGTTTATCTAATGGTATTCAATAACGATAGAGCTGTTTAGTGGTTATAATGATTTTTTATTTACACAAGTATTATTTGGCTGTACATTTGCAAAATGTGTTTCAGTCACACATACACACGCATGCATACTAATTGAAATGTTATTTTGAGAACCAGTCAATTTGTAAATATGTGGTATGCTTCAATGACATCAGATATGGTTTAGTGCAAAACGTTCCTTTCTAATGGAGTGAGATCAGATTTACATTTGTTTTTTTTTTTTTCTTGTCTGGACTATTTTTCTCCATTTTCTGAAAGGAAACATTTTTAAATATCAAGGAGAAGTAAAGAAACAGAATCCTTACAAAATGATTCTCCTCTCAGTAATAAAGATAATGACCTTGACTGTTAGAAGGTGCTTGGATCCTTGTTCCAAACCGACCTAGAGTTACTTAATTTGTGTACGCTTGCATGCGTGGGAAGGAGGATAAGGTTAGATATTAACAAGGACTAGTGGGACCTGTGGAAATTCCACAGTGGACTCTTTCATATGTAATATATTGAAGTTGGTATTCTGTGGATGTTCAGCGTGAATGGAGATACCCTTATATTGTAGCTCATTTGTTAAAACTGCAAAAGTATTTATCTAAGGTAGCAGGGCTGTCCGGCATACCTCAGTCATAAAATAGTCTTAAATATAATATTTTAGATTATATAGATTTTGTATATATTATTATAGTCAATTTTCCATTGATTCTTATATATTATAAAGTTGTGATTTAAAAAAAAATATATATATATATATATCCATATGACTTGGGTGCATCAGTTTGAACCAAAACCAAAACTTTATATGAGTTCCTTCAGCTATAACCGAAACAAAAACTTATGAAGAATTCTTGGTAAAATTATTTCTTAACCAGAAATGGAAGGTCATAAGAATTAAACGAGTCACTTGAAAGAAGAAAAAAAAAAAATGTAAGTGTAACATACAAAATAACACGCAATCATATTAATATAAAGATGACTATTGTCTTACATTGATACACAAGCAGTTCAGAAATGGTTTGCGTTTGAGCCTGCAATTTTTGCAAAAGTTAGACACACACACATAGTGTCCCAATAACATGTATACACACTTTAAATGACCATAAAACCAACATTTATTAATTAAAAGAAAATTTTCATACATTAAAATACTGTGAATAAACATAGGAACCAACAAATTATCAAGTGTTCAATTTATTGGCCATTGTGGTTCATGAACAGCTGACAGTGCTTACTGATTGAATCCAAAATGTTCCTAATCAGTCCAATTATGTTGGCACATCCTCTTTCAATGTCTGCCTTCAATAACTCATTATAACTGGTTTTATGATGTGAACGTTGTGCTTAACCTACCTCCCACAAAAAAAAATCCACATGGGTCAAATTACATGAGCGTGGACAGTACTTGATACTTCCTCTTTGTCCTATCCATTTGTTTAACGGCAGGTGACCATCAAGATAGGCTCTTACGTCATGATAGTGGGGAGTTACTCCATCCTGCTGGAAGTGTCATTCTTTATTTTTAAACATCTCTTGGTAATATGGCATAGCGTACTTATGCAGCAAGTTAAGATAATTTAAAGACTGTATACATTTTATTGGCACACCCTGTATATAGTCATCCACAGATACTGTTTTGCTGTATTACAGCTCTTCGGTATGGCTAGACTAGCACTCCTCCTGAACCAAGGATCGAACCTGCAACCATCTAGTTGATAGTTAGCAATTCTGCCTTCTGACCCATAGGATCAATGCTCGCATATGATATCATCAAATGTCTATTCATACTAACATTTGACCACCGTTTTTACAGTGCTCGATTTGTTTGTTTATTTACAAAAAACGAGTTTCACATTACACTAAGCCAGCAGCAGGTGAAATTTACGACAGTGCTCAACCCAAGGAGAGTTGGGGGGGGGGGGGCTTTAATAGTCATCAACAGACACTGTTTCGCTGTATCACAGTTCCTCAGTGTAGCTAGACTAGACTGTTTATTTATATAGTATTATTTAGTTCATAAAAGATAAAACAATTTCCATAAGAAATCTCAAATGGGGACAGCTTAATGTGAAGCAGAGCACACATAAGAGTTAAAAGAAAAAACAACACCAACTTAACCCAATCTCATAAATTTATTTCAACCCTTTCGAGTCTTTTCAAATGAGACCTAGTAAGGTTAGCGACTGACTTAGAAAGTATCCCCCCCTCTCTCTTTTATATACACATGTATACACACATATTAATATTTTTATTTATATAGACAAATGGTCGCTACACTGAATATGCTAATGTTTCAGACGAGTGGTAAATCCGAACCACAAGCTTTCTTCAGGAGACGTAATAAAGCCTGTGTTCCCATGAAGAAGTCTGGCTCTTAATCAGTTCCGTTTAGTTAGGAACCAGACTTCTTAACAGAAACACAAACTTTATTATGTTGCCTGAAGAAGGCTTGTGGTCCAGACTGACAACTTGTCTGAAACATTAGCATGTTCAGTGTAGCGACTATGTAATATTTTGCTCTTTTTTATTGAGCACTTTTAATAACCTCATTTTGATTCACAAGTTTTCCCTCCTGAACACCTTTAATTTGGTGTGTGTATGTATGTATATATATATATATATATATATATATATATATATATATATATATATATATATATATGCACACACACATACTCAATGTCTGCCCCTCAGTTTCCCTCTTAGACTAATTGTTTACCAAGGCATGGCAGTTCATAAGCGAAAGTGGCATAATACTTACAACGCTGACTGTGATATGGTTCCATCATAACTGATGAATCACTTGTGTTAATGCCCTTAGAAAAAGGGAGTATGAATCTATCTTTACCTTTTGTGAAATAAGTAGGGATATGTTGAATTTTGTCTAATCATTTCAGAAACTTTTTTTTTTAAACTAAACAAATTTTAAATCCCAATTACTTCAAGAGAAACTTTCTTTCCTAACATCTTTTGTGGTTCATTTTAATAGACAATTTAGCTGTGTGAAGAATTTTTTTTTTTTTTTTTTTTTTTTTTTTTTTTTTTTAAGCTACGCTAATATAAACAGTTTATTTATTCAGACTGGTGTTCTTGATAATTCCGGAAATGCAAAAGGAGTACTGGAGGCAAGAAATGAAAGGTGGAGGATTTTTTTCTTTCTTTCTTTATCTTTTTCTGTTATCTTTCCTTATCTTTTTCTTTTATCTTTTTATTCTTTAATTATTTAATAAAAGAATTATTTACTTTCTATCCCTTGTTTTCTGATCCCCCCCTTTTGTTTTTACTTTTGTTTTATTTTTAAAAACAAAAAGTAATTTTCTCCTTTTTTTTTTTTTTTTTTTTTTTTTTTTCCATTGTAATTGTTGAGTCCCGGCATTGAAGCTGATGGGACAAAATACTGGGGATTTTTTTTTTTTTTTTTTTTTTTGTATGAATGGGTTTATCTGCTGTATTTCGCAATCAAATTATTAAAAAACACAAAAGCAAAAAAAAAAAAAAAAAAAGTGCAGAAAAAAGACTTTAATCATTTTGCTTGGATATGAACATTCTGGGGTGGGGGTGGGAAGTAAATCAATTGATTATACTTATATTAATTAAAAAGTTGGGTTGGGTCAGGGTTATAAGTAAAGGCAATGAAATGTTTAAAAAAAAAAAAAAAATAATTAAAAAAAAAATTTAAAAAAAAAACTTATTAAAAAAAAAAAAAAAAATTAAACTAAATCCTGCGTTTGTTTTTATTTTCTTCCTGGCATGAAAAAAAAAAAAAATCTACATTTTGTGAAAGCTTCAAATCCATATAATAATAATGCTCTTAATTATGTTATTTAGCAACATTCATTGGTTATAGTGAGCTAAAGTACTTCCTAACTTCCAGAATAGTGCTACTGGGAGCGGTGACAAGGCAAATCAATTCCTTCGTTTTCTTTTCTCACACTTATCTCCCTTGTGCGTGTACTTTTTTTTTTTAAATTACGTTTTTCTGATCATTTTTTTTTATTTAATAATCATTGAAATGGTTTTCAGTCTTATTTTAATGAAGAAATTAGTTTTATTTTTTATTTTTTTAAGAATTATTGAAAACACTTTAAAATCTTTTTAAACTATTTAAAAATATGTATTGGATATGTTTTTTTTTTTTTTTTTTTTTTTTTTTTAATGATGTTTGAAATTTTATTTGGATTTCAATAATTTTATTTTTGTAAACATTATTATATAAATTCAAATAAAAAAAACTTTTCATAAACATATTTTTTATAAAATCTTCTAATATATAAAAGGCAAAATGTGTTTGTGTGTGTCTCTCAAAAACTTTTGACACCTGCAATGAACACTGACAAAATCTGTATTGTTAGAAAGATCCATTTCTTGAACGACAAATATCCAAAAATTGGCCAAAACATTCATTTTTTGACCATCAACTGGGCTGTTTTTTCCAAGGAGGGGTCAATTTTTGCACCAACATTTCTGCAATGTCATTCACACATCGCGATCTTGATGCACATATAAACAATGTTATTTCAAGGCCTTGTGACATCACAGGTCGCGTGGGCAAGACGACTAAAGCGTTTGCTTTTTTCATCTTTTCCTTTTAGCATTACAGGTTCAAGCCTAGCTACTGTGGCTAATTTTATTTAAAAAAAAATGTTTTTTTTTTTTTTTTTTTTTTTTTTTTAGGCTGGGTTGCTCAATACCCTTATGATAAAACCTCTCCAAACCTGGACGACTGTGACTTTTTTTGCTCGCTCGCACAGGTATCGCTGATATTTTCATTTTTTGAGGGGTTTGCTTGCTCAATAGCCTTAAAATACCACCTCTACACACCTAAACAACGCCAGGTACCCATGTTTTTTTTTTTTTTTTTTTTTTTTTTTGAGAGACGATCAGGCAACAACACCCCCTGCCACGTCGTCACAATTTTTTTATTTATTTAATTTTTAAATTAAAAGTGGATTTTATGATTGGGGTGAAACCTATCCTGTTGCAATTATTTTATTTATTTATTTATTTTTTTTTTTTTTAACGATCCTTTCAAATAATATAGAAACTTTAATTTTGTTATGAAAAAGTGTAAATAAAGACTAATTATGTTACTTTTTTTCTATGTAATTTTGTTAATTTATATACTTTTCATACGATATATCAAATCATATCATACATATAATGTTCTTTTTACATTTTAATATATCACTTCACAATAGAAATATTGAAGAACAATAAAAGTGAAGGAACTGATTTGCCTTTTCACTGCTTCTGGATCATCATTGAACAATATAAAGCTCAAGAACCCACTAATCACCAAACTATTGAATAGACTAAACTCGATGACTACCCACAAAGAGGTAATCATGTGCTGGATTCCAAGCCATATTGGAGTGAAAGGTAACGAAAGAGCAGACTTAGCAGCCAAATCAGCTTTAAACCTAAACCCTGAACCCATCAATATTCCTTACACAGACTTAAAATACAAAATCAATAAACTTCTATGCAAAATGGCGACAGCGCTGGAATAATAACACAGCAAGCTCTTCCAGATTAAACCCACCTTAGGAGAATGAAAAAAACAAGTGATTATAGCCAGAATACACATTGGGCACACAAACCTTACTCACTCCTACATACTCGGGCAAGAGCAACCACCACAATGCCTAACATGCCAGAAGACCTACACAATAAATTTGTGAAATGTGGAGCCTGAAATCACTACTTAAAAACCAACAATATGAAAGACATTTTTAAAAACACCGGCACAGACAACATTCTCTCATTTATGATAGAGATACAACTATACCAAAAAAATATAACATCAAGGCCTTACAAAAAAAAACCCCCAAAAAACTTTCAACTAAAACAGATAAAACTTGTCCCCCCCCCCCACCCCAAAGAAAAGAAGTACTAAGCGAACAATGGAGGTCCATATGCTGGTTAAATAAACAAACCACCAACCACTTCTGGTAGCGTTATGCCGGAAGTTGGGAAGAACATTAGCTGACTGTAACCCATTAATCTGTTCATCCTAGTATTCGACTCCGCTCCGATCTCTGGTTCCTCCCTTCACAGTAAAAATTTGTCCTGCCACAACAGCAAAGAATTTGCTTTCTTCTGTGCACCCAAACCTAAGCTAAATTTCCACAAACGGTTTTGTTTTCTTTCTAAGCATCTCCCGTCTGTGGTACACATTATCATGGTACTGCTTATCTGCAGAGTACAACATGGTAGTCTGTAAGTCCAATGTCAATAATTATTAAACATTCCTTAAGGAATCAAATTTTTGTACATTCCCTTCAGTTTTCAATCCTCTCGTAGCACTGTGCATCATCCAACTCATATATAGCGTAATCACACCGACACACCGTTTCTTGCTAGGGTAAATTTTTACATAGTGTAAAAATTTACCTTAACAAGAAATGGTGTGTTGGTGTGACTACAACTCACCGTTCACATTCAAAATATTGACTTAAGTTTTCGTGTATGCTAACAACTAATATCACAGTTAAATTTGGGGCTGATATGAAAACATATGATATCCAATGTAAAAGCTAATGTAATCCCTGGTAGCCATTTTGTTTTCACAAACAAGCAGTTAGTAATGCTCATGTGTGCAACTGAAGCAGACGACAAAGCAAATATTTTTTTCATCCTCTCCAAAAATGGGGTGTTTATTGCAAAAGCTGGTTTTTACATTCATGTGCATAACTAATTATTTGGTTGTGAAAATATGGCTACCAGGGATTACATTAGCTTTTACGCTGGATAACAAATGTTTTCATATCTGATAGACGACATCAGCCCCAAATTTAACTGATATTCGTTGTCAGCATACTTGAAAACCTATAAAAGTCAACATTGCGAATGTGAATGGTGAGTTGTAGTTAATGTCAAAAAAAAAATACCGGTGTTAGATTACCAAAATTAAACAACATTGAGCCTGGTCAGTGAGATGGGTGACCAATTTGGAATACCAGGCACTGTGTGTAGGGGGACGTTGACACCTCCCTACAAGAATTGCAAAAACTTAACGTTGTCATCTCCCCTAATGGGAATATATATGCGACTAAAGACCATTTGTGAATTTCGTACTCCCATGGAACTTCCTCCTCTGGAGAAAGCCGGTTAAACCAGCTTTAGATTTTTTATTTTTTGTTTCCATCTAACTAAATACCATTATCCTTGAATTGTTTTTGGCCTTAGTAAGTAAAGAATTCAGTAAAGATTTTTTTTTTTTTTTTTTTTACAAGATTGTAAGCATTGTTTCCCTTATTTTATCATTTAGTCCTCACATTCCATGAGCAAGGTTTTCGATAAAGAGGGAAGAATTAATGTTTTCTAGGTTGAATTCTAATCTAATACTTATTGTTGGCTAGTTTTTCACTTTGAAGAATAGTTTTCTTTTTTTAAGCTTTTTACTTATCTCAACAATGTTTAATGGAAATTGTGCAAATAAAACAAGTTGCTTCTTGTTTTATTTGCAACGATTTCCATTAAAAAAAAAAAAGCCATTGTTAAGATAAAGGCAGGTTTCCATATATGAATATTTAACCTATACAAAATGAATATAATTTGGTGCTTGTTTGACTAAGGCGGAAAATTTTTAAAGTATTTTCTTTTAAACAAAAACAATATTATGTAATTGTTACCGCAGCAAATAACAATATACCCAAAAATTATGAAATTCGATCTAGTAAATAATTTTTTTATATATAAAAATAACTTACCAAAAGATGCATATTTCACCATGGTCAGCGCCAAGAACAAATTATCTCCCTTGTTTTCAATCGACCATTTATCCTTGCCGTTATATCTATGCATTTTTATTTTATTTATTTATTTTTAACTAGTAGCAGACGTTCCTATTTATTTGCTTCTCTACAAAGAAAGGGTTAGACACAAGGTTGATTTTTAATGTAGGGAAAATCCAGCTCACCAAAAAGGGGCACTCTGGATAGGAACAAAATTAAAAATTGTCTGTCATGATGGGTCTCTTTTCCACTGATTGAGGACAGAAAAGGTGAAGTGCAACATCAGAACAGATACTACACTGTGATCTTGGCCCGAAGGCCACTCAAATTTTGTAATTTTTGGATATATTGCTATTTTCGAGATAATAATTACATGATTTTTCTTTTTTTTAACAAGGGAAGTTGTTTAATTCTCTCCCACTGCAAAAACTTAAGACACCAGGGTCGGAAAGGGGGATTGAAAAGTCAGCACCCCCCGAAGAGGGTCAGTTGGACCTGCAAAAAGTGCCTGAGCATCCCCATCAGCATTCCGTGGTGAGGGCACCTCAAGCGATTAGCAATAAACTAACCCTCTTCTCAAAGAGAGAAAGCAAATCCTGGAAGGGTGGACCTCGTAGAACTGCACAGAAGTAAACTCCGACTGCAAAATCGACAGGGACCAGGTCATTATAGGAATGCTCTAATCTCCATTGTTTTTGGAGGCCCAGGATGAAAGTCAAGGGCTGAAGGTCACTCGAGGATAAGGGTTAATGAATGTAAGGTGGTAGTGTAATAATCGTTAATGGTGTAGATTAGGTAGAATTTAGATTATTTTAAGGCACTGTTCAACAAGAACTTGAAGGCTATGATATTGTAGTTGGCTGGGAAGCAGGCCAACAGAGCAGTCTTCCACAGGTAAGCAATTCTAGGAAAGAAGCTTTGTTCATGGGATCTGTATTTAGATTTAGGCACAGGTAGATAGTGGAGGAAATTATTGATAGTGTTTCCCGTGAAAGTTTGGTGAACAGCCATTTTAGGACGTATTGAGAGGGACGAGGTTACAACCAACCGATGCTAATATAATGTTAAGGAAGACATCTAAACGACACACTTTGCCATGCGTCTTCGGCGACACCCTCTTCCCGATAACACGCGCCTCTGAACCTTTTTTTCCCCATATAGCTGACGATAGAAAAAATGAAAAACGTTAAAAAACGCCAGCCTCAGATTTGTATAAGTGACTAAGGCAGTTGTGTATGTGCTATTTGTAAAGTTGAAAGCAATAATTATTATCATGAAAACAAGGATAAAGCAGAGACAGGCTTGCAACATCTCATCTGTAGGAAAGAGGTTGTGGGGATAAGAAAAGGACATCGCCCACTAGATTTCGAAGCTGGTTTTGAAATCTATGAAGGATAGGATTTGCTTAAAAGGACATATTTTTAAAAAATTCGGCTTTAGTCTAACTAAATGCAAACTTTAAACTCGATTTTTAAAAAAATTTTTATTTTTATTCTTTACAAAGAAGTCCCCACTTATCAAGGTCCGGAGGCCACTCAAGGATAAAGGTTAATGAGTGTACAGTAGTCAATGGAATAACATCGTAGTAATCGTTAGTAGCGGAAATTTGGTAAATTGGATTACTTAAGGGGACGGCTCATCAGGAATTTGTTCACATCGAACTTGAAGACGACCATATTGTAGTCAGCTGGAAAGCAGGAAAATGGAACAGAGTTCCACAGGCATGTAGTTCTAAGAAAAAAGCCTTGTTCATGGAAGCTACATTTAGGTTTAGACACAGATAAAGAGTATGGCAAGTTATTGATAGTGGTTTCAGCTTGGCTAGTGTTTTTTTTTGTGAAAGTCAGGCCAGGGGGTGACCATAGATTGGAGCTCAGACGAGCACTTGCTATGAAAATAATGATAAAGCAGAGACAGGCTAGCAACGTCTCTCTTCTGTGGAAAAGAGGTTACAGAGAAGAGAAAAAGGCATCTCCCATCTATTTTGAACTCTGTCAAGGCAGGATAAGCTGCTTCTAGCAGCTTATCCTGCCCAGATGTTGCAATAGTACTCCATCCTGGGACATACTTGGCTCTCATTGTTAATCCTTTGTTTTTTCCTACCCTCCCCGGCATTCGACGAACATAGTGTCACATCGTGTCACAATGTCAATTGGCATATCAGATCCTATTGTGTGTGTGAGAGGGGAGGAGCTAATGTATTTTATGTTATTTTTTATGTTTTCTTTTTTTTTTAAATTAACGTTTGCATCGCAATACTTTAATCCGAACAGATCATCCAAATCATAATTTATCATTGCCACAACTTGAGTTTTATTGTGTAGATGACATGTATCAGCGGTTTGTCTTGTTTTTCATCTTTCTCTTGTGAGGCATGTTGATTGATAATTCTGAAAAATGAGAGCACAGAATCATTTTGAGTTCCACAATGTTTGCAGAGTTTTTCTTTATCTTAAGCATAAAACATACATACATAATACTCATAGGAGAACCGGAGCAACTGTGACAAAACTGACTGCTCTCTCCAATCGTCCAAAAAATAAAAACAATTCTCTGATTTCCTATCTATCCTGTCCCATGCAGATCTAAATTCTAATGGAAAATTTCATCATCTTGCTTGAACTACCTTTATGTGGAAGTTTCCATTTTTATTCCTTTTTTTTACACATTTTTATTGATGTCTTTCTTTTTTTTTTTTTTTTTTTTTTTTTTTTTTTTGCCAAGATGGTAGATTTTTAATCTGCGCTGCTATCCCCCTTGTTGTCCGCATAATTTTTTTTTTTTTTTTTTTTTTTTTTTTTTTTGCCAAGATGGTAGATTTTTAATCTGCGCTGCTATCCCCCTTGTTGTCCGCATAATTTTTTTTTTTTTTTTTTTACTACTCTTTTTCACCCCAAACAGAGCATATTGCCACTTTTTTTTTTTTTTTACATGGGGGTCACCACTTATCAAGGCCCGAAGGCCACTCAGGGATAAGGGTTATTGGGTGTACAGTAATCAATGAGATAGTATTGTAGTAATCATTAGTATTGGGGGTTTTGATAGAGTGTCTTACTTAAGGGGCGGTTTGTCAGGAGTTTGTTTATGTTTGACTTGAAGACGTCCAAGTTGTAGTCAGGTGGGAAACAGGCAAGCGGCAGAGAGTTCCACTGGCATGCAGTTCTAAGAAAGAAGCTTTGAGGTATTTATTTGCTCCCCCACTGAGCAAATTAGGCACAAGGCCGATTTTTAAAGTGAGGAGTGAAGGGGAAATGGGGACCAACTCCCCGGGGAGCAGGGGAGCTGGATAGGGACAATTGGTGTAAAGGGTTGCCGCTACATTGACCAAGGTCTTATATGTGGGGTTGCCCCCACATATGGTCTTTGCTTGCAGTATCTGCCGGAACAGATACTACACTTTGATCTGTTGGATTTATTTGCTTCCCCACTGAGTAAATTAGGCACAAGGCCGTTTTTTAATGTGGAGAGAGGGGGAGGGAAAGGGGGATCCAGCTCCCGAGAGGTGGGAAATGGGAGCTAGATAGTAACCTGTGGTCTGTAGGGTGATCCCTACCTTGACCAAGTTCAGATATGTGGGGTTAACCCCACATATGGTCTTTGCTAGTCATAGCTAGTCTTTGCTTGAAGCATCGGCCGGAACAGATACTACACTTTATTTATTTGCTTCCCCACTGAGCAAATTAAGCAGGAGGCCGTTTTTTAATGTGGAGATAGGGGGAGGGAAAGGGGGATCCAGCTCCCGAGAGGAGGGAAGTGGGAGCCGGATTAGAAACTGTTGGTATGAAGGGTTGCCCCTTCAGTGACCAAGGTCAGATATGTGGGGTTGCCCCCACATATGGTCTTTGCTTGCAGTATCTGTCGGAACAGATGGTATTTATTTGCTCCCCCACCGAGCAAATTAGGCACAAGGCCAATTTTTAATGTGAGGAGTGAAGGGAGGGGGAAGGGAAAAAGGGGACCAGCTCCCGAGAGGTGGGAAATGGGAGCTGGTTAAAGGTCAGGTATGTGGGATTGCCCCCACATCTGGTCTTTGCTTGCAGTATCTGTCGGAACAGATGATATTTATTTGCTCCCTCACCGAGCAAATTAGGCACAAGGCCGATTTTTAATGTGAGGAGTGAAGGGAGGGGGAAGGGGAAAAGGGGACCAGCTCCCGAGAGGTGGGAAATGGGAGCTGGTTAAAGGTCAGACATGTGGGGTTGCCACCACATCTGGTCTTTGCTAGTCATAGCTAGTCATAGTTTGCAGTATCTGTCGGAACAGATGGTATTTATTTGCTCCCCCACCGAGCATATTAAGCACAAGGCCAATTTTTAATGTGAGGAGTGAAGGGAGGGGGAAGGGAAAAAGGGGACCAGCTCCCGAGAGATGGGAAATGGGAGCTGGTTAAAGGTCAGGTATGTGGGGTTGCCCCCACATCTGGTCTTTGCTTGCAGTATCTGCCGGAACAGATACTACACTTTTATCTGGTCGCGAAGGCCAAGTAATCTTGCAACGATGGAGTACTGTTGCCACATCTGTGCAGGAGCTACTAGAAGCAACTTATCCTGCCTTGACAGAGTACAAAATAGACTTCGTAGCTTAGTGTGGGATGCCCTTTTCTCTTCCCTGCAACCTCTCCCACAGTAGAGACGTTGCGAGCCTGTCTCTGCTTTATCACTATTTTCATGGCAAATGCTCTAGGTGAGCTTCAATCTATGGTCCCCCCTCACCAAACTTTCACGAAAAACACTCGTTTAGCCAAATCACTATCAATAATTTCCCACACTCTTTATCTTTGCCTAAACCTAAATGTGGATTCCGTGAACAAGTTTCTTCCTTAGAACTGCACACCTGTAGAACTCTCTTCCGATTGTCTGTTTTCCAGCTGACTACAATCTAATTGTCTTCAAGTCCAACGTAAACAAGTTCTTGATGAACCGTCCCCCAAGTAATCCAAGTTCCAAAATTCTATTACTTATGTTTACTACGCTATAATCACATTGACTAATGTATACCCATAAACCCTTATTCTCGAGAGGTCTCCGGGCCTTCATAAGTGGTGATTCCTGTGTAAAAAAAAAAAAGAAAAAAGTACTTGTAAAACATGCGCAGGGGTGCGATATTGCATTGATGGGACAGTGGCTGGTGCTTGTCCGATAGTGCAAGATCTATTTGATTATCCTCTGATTTTCTGTCTGACATGCAGCTCTAACTTCTGATGGAAAATTCTATCTTTTATCTTAAATTACCATTATGTGGAATTTTCCATCTTTTTTTTTTTAAATCTTATTTTTACACAAGAAACATTTAAACTCACGACATAAAAGGGTCACTCTCGAATTATCAACAAACAAAAATAACTATATTATATTTCTCTTATTCTGTCTGTTCCATCCTTTCTTCAGAAATTACTGAGCCGATCTGACTGGAATTTTGTATGAACGTTTGTTATGATAAAGTATGGCAAACTAACTATGTGGTATTTGTTAGGGATTAATTAGGGGATTAATTGGGCTTAGTATTTAATGCAAAAACTGAGCACAAATTTAACCGTATTCTGAGTCAACGGGCTATAACTTTTGTCCATTATTAATGGGCTAAAAAGTCTAGTTTTATTATATTTTCGGGAAAAAAAAGAAGCAAACCACTTATGTGAATACTTATTTTTGTAAAAGAAATTATTTCAAATGCAAATTTGTACAAAAATATTAAAAAACATTATTAGATTATCCGCTGATTTTTCTGTCTGCAATGCAATACCCTGATATGCAGCTCTAATTTCTGATGGAAAATTCCATCTTTTTTCTTTAACTACCTTATGTGGAATTTTCTATTTTTTTTTTTTTAAATCTTATTTTTACACAAGAAACATTTAAACATAGAAGGGTCACTCTCAAATCTGTTACCTTCTTCCTGATGATTTGGTTTTTTGACCAAGGAGGCAGATTTTCGATCGGCATTGCTGTCCACATAATGTTCACTCTTTATTACTAGTGTTAAAGTAATTTACATAAGCTCTTTAAACATATTTGGTATGTCTCTTGTTGATTGTGGAGTTGCAATCTTTGAGGTTAGATGTTAGATTTTATTATGGACGGAGCTGTCTTTTTTGTTTGTTTTTTTTTTTTTTAAGAAAGTAGATTTTCTATATAGAGCTCACCAAGATCGTACCTCAAGGTTGCTTGGTCTATATGAAGTCCTTTCGTTGGTTGCTTCTATTTGTTGACTTGCAGGATTAGTTTAACCTCTGACACCAGGAGCTGCAAGGTTTAGCAATTTTGCATCGGAAGTAAAGGGAAAGTTCGGCCCAGAACACACGAGTGGCATAGGATGATCATTACCATTTTTATACTGTTGCTTTTGTGACTGCTTGCCACATGACCACAGCATAATGGATCATGATGCTGACTTCTCAATTTTCACCAGAACCCTTTGAGCCACTCAACAGCCCGACAACTCCAAAGGCTGTGTGCCGTGGCTTGGTTCTCGATCTTTCATCATTCTTGTTCTGGCTGTGTCACCATCTTTTTCACACTGGCGACCGTTGATGGGGATGCACGATTCCACAAGTGAAAAAATAAAACACAACACAAGAAAAACACAAACGCTGATGCTTCACATATATGTCGATTGGACTGTGTGTATGTGTGTTCCTAAGTGCTAAGGTTCACATACGTCCTGTCGAGGCTGGGTTCATCTGTTGCACTCAGTTCATCTTGATCTCTTAAAGCTTTTCTGACCTGACCCAAGCCACAGTCTGTATTCAACTGTAGTCAAAGACCAATTGCTCTTGACTGTATTTAAAATCCAACTGTCCCCCTTAGAGTTTAGGTCTCAACTAAGCGTCCGCCTGACCCCCACCCCCTTCCCCCCAGTCAAGCGTCATTCCTATTGTTCCCTTGACTCACAGCAATCCTCCCCCAAAACACCTACAAGCACATTGTTTTGATCCTTAGTCCATTTTTCTCTATCGGTCATTCGATCACCCGGTCACTCATCACACCCTGAATTTAAACTTCACCCCGATTCCTTTCTCCTATCATTGCTTAAAAAATGCTATTTTATTTGTCACCCACCCTTTGTCATTTTCTACTCCTCAGCACTCAATGATTTCAGTCAAACATACTGTCACAACCACATTACTATAGCCTCTACCACAGTGAGGAACTGATGAGTTTTTTTTTTTTTTGTGTGTGTGTGGGTGTAAGCTGTCATTTCTATCTCTTCTCCCTCCCATTCCAAACTTGTTTCTGTAATAATTAAAATTTTTTTTTTTTACAAGAGGGTCACCACTTATCAAGCTCCGAAGACCATTCTAGAGTGTAGGGGATTTTTGAATAGCGGGTGTCACCAATTTGTAAACGAACGTCAGGGTTTACCAAACTGTAGGGGATTTTTGACGGCGGGTGTCACCAATTTGTAGACGAACGTTGGGGTTTACCAATTGTTGTCGACTTGCATAAATCCCCTGAAATAAATAAATAAAAAGAAATACACTACCAAATAATGTAAAATAAACTTTTGTTTATTTTCGTTAAAAGAAAAGAAATTACATTTTAGTGTGCGCCAAGGTGGCAGTCTGTATAAACGAAGGAAGGGAGGAAGAAGGTGAAGACTTGAGAGTGTGAGAGAAAAAGTCCGACTATGTGTTGTGGCGAAGCGAGAAAAAGAGAGTCAAGCAATGTTCTCTGACGTGCGAGAAAAGCTGTCATTTCAGCTATTGAATTTCTCTCGGCGAGTGTTGCTGTTGGTGTCGGTCATTCCTTTCTCTCTCTTTATATTTCTTTTATATTTTATATTTCTTTAGCGGCTCCCAGAGGTTTGCAAAAATAAGTTCTTTAAATCGAGTCCTGATTGGTCAAAAATTCATATTTGGGGGGGGGGGGAAGAAAAGAAAAGTGCTTTCAGCTATGTCTGCCATTTCTCAAGCGTCTTGCTTTTTGACCCAAGAGGTTTGGTGTGGGTGAATGCTGTAACTCCTGCGCAAATGAATTTATAAATTTTAATGTGTGTGCCTTAGAAAAATAAAATAAATAGAGGTGGCTGGTTAATATTAATGCATCTAAAACCAAGCTTTTATCTTTACATCGTTAACACTCTGATCCCCATCTGGCCTGACTTTCACGAAAAACACTTGTCTAGCTGAAACCACTATCAATAATTTCCCACACTCTTTATCTGTGCCTAAACCTAAATGTAGATTCCATGAATAAGGCTTTTTTCTTAGAACTGCACTCCTGTGGAGCTCTGTTCTGTTTGCCTACTTTCCAACTGACTACAATATGGTTGTCTTCAAGTCGAATGTAAACAAGTTCTTGATGAGGCGTTCCCCTTAAGTAATCCAATTTACGAAATTTTCACTACCAATGATTACTACGACATTGTTCGATTGACTACTGTACACTCATTAACCCTTATCCTCGAGTAGCATCCTTTGTAAAAAAAAAAAAAAAAAAAAAATTGAAAGGAAATAGGTTTAACGTTTACTAAAGGAACTTATCCTTTGTAAAAAAAAAAAAAAAAAAAGATTGCGACTTTAGTTTCAAAACATTTATTACGTTTAAAGGACAGGAAATAGTGGTTTCTCTGTGGCAGCACATTCAGGGGTGAACCGCGGCTGCCTGCTCGGTTTCTGTTGGAATTTCTATGTAGTTGTTTATGCTGACATTTAAGTTGGATGCTATTACAGATGCATAATTTCTAAACATAGTGTAGGGATAGTTCTGATATGAACATTCGAAAACTGTCCCACTCAGCCATCAAGTATCAATACACCTTTTGATGGATAGGGATAATTAGGGTTTTGTTATCTCTTCTCTATATAAATAAAATGAACTCATTTTTTCCCGTGGGATTTTGACCTTAATAGGATTAAAAATCAAGATATTTCATGCAAATATAATATGCACAAACGGCAGAACAATATCTGAGGTGTGTTATAGGCTTATTATTTCTCAAATTCCTCGATAATCTTAGATTTCTATACTTTTTCTGCTGAGAAGTCACGGCCAAAATCGGTTAAGGTCAATGGAAGTGGTAAAATATTTTCTCTCTAATAAATTCCTCCTCCCCCTGCCACCACTTAACACCGTTTGGGGATCGTTCACAAGGAACAGTTGAGAAGAGAACACCGGTTTGGCTTCATAGTTCTTTCATGTGAAGTTATTTAAAATCACTAAACTAAGCTGCAGTGCTCTGTGGCGTAGTGGTTAGCGTGCTGGACAATTCACATTATATTTTCGCGCCGACCTACCATAGTCGTTTTTTTTTTTTTTTTTTTTTTTTTTTTCCTAAACAACTGGAATGGACTTTTCTTGGTGGCCGAACTGTTAACGTTGCAGATGTTTTTTTTTTTTTTTTTTTTTTTCACACTTTATTTTCCTACTTTTACTCATGACTCCGGGTTTGATCCTTCCTACTTATCTACCATAACATTTTTTAAAACTCCCCCCCCCCCCCGGTCCCGGAAACAAACACTTGGGCAACGCCGGGTACCCCCGCTAGTAGTTATATATTGTTATAGTTGTTTTATTATCATTTGCCATTTTTCAGGATAGACAACGCGGTGCTTCTACACTAGTAGGATGAAATTTTGTAGTCGATAAATGGAGTTTTCAGATAACAAAATCAATGGTTTCTACTAATGTTTTTTGTCAATTCTAATAAATTACAATGGTAGTGTTAGGACGTGGGACCAGATCAACGTTGAGTGTCATTACTAGGGCTATGATAACAGCATATTCTTTTCCTTGTTTTGATTCTCAGGTATATATCCATTGATATCTTATATGTTTTTATGTATAGTGATGTGGTTCTCGGTTGATTAATTGTGGCTAACTGTGTCAGATATATACTCGAGAGTCAAAACAATGAAAAGAATATGCTGTTGTCATAGCCCTAGTCATCACTGCTACTACGGTGAACATTTAAAACGGCGGTTGTCGCCGGTGTTACAATGTTAATGAGACTATGTCTTTCTAATCCCTCGATGTAAACAAAATATATAAAAAAAAACGGTGTCAAAATCAGCATGAAAACGAAGTCGAATATAAAAATGAACAATATTAGTTTTTATTTAACATAGCAAGGAAAAATGAATCATACTTTTATTGTTGACGTAGTTTAATGTGTGTGTGCCAATGCAACCCACGAACAAGAAAATAAATGGATTAAAAGTCCAATGTTGGTGAAAATGTGGAAATGTTTTTAAAAGGAAGATTCCTGGCATAAAAGCAATGTTTGTAACTGGTGTCTATAATCGTTGAGACTATATATATATATATATATATATATATATATATATATATATATATATATATATATATAGTAAGATGATTGATAATTTATAATTAAAATTAAAAATTTAAAATCGGTTTCACAAGGAGAAGCAAAACAAAATCAATAAATTGTACGACCATTTCGGAAACGATGTTTATATTGAGATAGACACGAAGTCATGGACAATAATTTTAACATATAGTTTTTGAAAGAAAGTCTCCTCATCAGCAAAGATATTGGGTGGTTTTTTTTTAAAGATACCAAAAATAAACCTAGCATTTTTTTAAAATAAGTATCTGGAAAATATTTAAATATAAAGGAAAATAGTTACTTTTTTGATGTTGATAAACAAAGTAAGATAAATTGAGAATAAAAATTAGAATAAAATCATAAAGTTAAATTGGGTTTAAATGTAAGGTTAAAATAAGATGTTTTTAAGAAAATTTAACAAAGATACATATACCTTTTAAAATTCGTAAGTATCATCGTCAAAGCATTCATTTGGATAGTAAATGTAGCTTATGAATGCTTCAAAATGTTGAAATGTACAAACTTTCAAAGGGTAACGCCAATGGAATAATCTTATCAGTTTGAATTCGTTAGTAATGCCGAATTTTAAATTTAATAAGATATTTTAAAAACAAAGGGAGATAATTATATTCGGCTAGGAAAATAAATAGTTTAACTGATTAAAGGGAGATAACCACTAATTATTTATGTTGCTTTTTTTTTTTTTTAAATAATAAGTGAATCTTATTGGTAGTAATTAAATAAACAAAATTTTTTTATAGCAATTATAATATTTATTTATGGAACTTAATAAAAATAGTAACATATAAGAATTAAAGTTAAATAGATATTTAAATAAAATAGAAAATAATGGTAAAAATAGATAAATTATTATTATTATTAATAATAATAATAATAACAATAATAATAATCTAAACTATAATAATAAAGTTTATTAATTTATAAATTATAAATTTTAAGATAGATTATTAAAAAGAAAATTTTAATGACTTATGGTGGTTTATATTTGTCAAATCTAAACCAACGTTTATGAATGCATCCAGAGAAAATTTCGTCTTTTAAATTTAGGAGAATGGTTTTATTTTTATTATCGTTATTATATTTTAAAATCTTAAGGGCTTCATATCTACAAAGTGCACAGAATATGTCCCCCGGCATATATGCTTTACATGATCCAATTATTTTCCATTTCAAATTGAAGGGAATATTCTTATCATTAAGTTGCCAAATATGTTTAGATATAGTAGTTTGGTTTACCAGGGAAAGACTTTTAAAGGAGTGTCTGTGCGTTGAAATCTTATGTTTAATAAGTCCAGATGTGGAACCGAAGTAGAATTATCTCCCTTTTGAACTCTCCTTTGTCTTATGATCGTTTTTATCAAATTCTATTTCTTATTTTCTTTAATAAATAATTTTCTACCTTGTCGATTTTTGTAATTTTTGGATATAATCATCTTAAAAGTACAATGAGTTCGAAAGGGAGGAAATTTTCCGATTCAAACAAGATGGCCGTAATTTTTCACCTGCTAACATGATTTAAGTTATTTTTTTTAATAATTCAGTAATATTCACAAATTTCGACTGCATAATTTGAAAGCTACCATTGTAATTTATTAGAATTGTCAAAAAAAAAAAAAAAGAATAAATCTGTAGAAACCATTGTTTTTTTTTTTAATCGTAAAACTCCATCTATCGAGTCGATAGATGGAGTTTTACGATTAAACTATCGACTATCGACTACAAAATTTTGACCTAATTGTGTAGAAGTGCGTAAATAGTTAACTGCGAATTTAGCTAAATTAAATAATGTTTTCTCTTTTTACACATGCTGAAATAGATGGGTTTTGTGCATTTGTTTGTTTTATCATAGACATTTCTAAAAAAAAAAAAAAAAAAAAGAATGAATTTTTGCCCCAAAATATCAATTTTTTAACTTAGAAATTCCGTATTTCTTATTTCAGAATTATATTTATTTATTTTTTATAAATAGAAATTAAATAACATAAATTAAACGTCACAATAGAAATGAATCCAGTATAAGATATTTTAAAGATATTTTATTAAAACACAGAGATCCACTGTTATAAATTCTTCAGCTCCATAATTATTGATTAATATGGTTATATGTGAACGTAATATAAGTACTTATTTACTATGCCTCCCCACGGGACAGAGTTAGACACCAGGGTCGTTTTTTAACATAATATAAGTAGATTATCACGATAATTTTGATGAGAATCGAAGCGTAATACAGCGAGTACTGGCGGGAACGTAATTTAGCGGGGGACTAAATGTCAACGTTCACCAGCGACTGTGGTAAAACGCGGGCGTTGAGTTATCTCCCTTGGATTAGAAAAGTTTTCATTATTATTATTTTTAATTATTACGTTGTCATCGAATTAAATTATTTACTCGCTTGGGTTTGTATTACTGTACACATAGATTCGAAAAAGTTGTCAAAAACAAATATATAACAAATAAATGTTATCAAAGGCAAGATAAGTTACTTTTCTACCAAACTGGATATATTTTTCGTGTTTTTATTCAATGGAACATGTTTATTCAGCTCGAAAACCATACAGTACTGTTTACCGATGTATTGGAACATTCAAGATAACACGGTAAGTTTGGGAAAAGGTGTTATAAATAAAAAACTGGATAAAATACTGTTAAAAACTCGCTCAATATATGTTACCGTGACATAGGTTGACATATATTCGGCAGGTTTTTAATAGTATTTTTTCTAGTTTTTTATTTATAACACCTTTTCCCAAACTTACCGTGTTAAAGAGGGTGTGAGGCGCCATCTTGAATTTTCCAATACATCGGTAAACACTGTATGTTTTTCGAGCTGAATAAACATGTTACATTGAATAAAAACACGAAAAATATATCCAGTTTGGTAGAAAAGTAACTTATCTTGCCTTTGATAACATTTATTTGTTATATATTTGTTTTTTGACAACTTTTTCGAATCTATGTGTACAATAATACAAACCCACTCGCTTTTCACCGCAGCATGAAGTCAGCTTACCGCGGGTATCAAGGAAACACCTCCCTGAGAGCGGGGAGTTACTCTGAAAGGGTACAAAAATAGGTGAAAACGGACTCGTTTGCATTACCCGGTCGGTCTCTACTGGGTAATGCAAACGAGTCCGTTCTCACCTATTTGTTTGTGCACGTATGGAAGAAGCGGTACCTTCCTCTGTAATTTTTTTATTTTCGTCATTTTTACAATTTTTTTCAGCAGATTATATCGAACGGTCGATAATCTACCAGGGCAAATGTGTAGTTTAGAGGCGTAATTTATTTGACAGACAAAAAATTATAAAAACTATTTCTTTTTTTTTTTTTTTTATATATATAAAACACATTATTAGGCCCTAAAAAGGCCGAAAAATTTTCATTTTTATTTATTTATTTATTTTAATCATTTTTATTAGACTAAATGTACGACAATCGAAGCTGCTGTATTGCTTTTAAAATTTGGCCTTTGTAAGGTTTGACAGATTGGCCATTTTTAGGCCAAATTTGGCCTTTTTTACATTCTTTCGTGAACTATGTTTTGTAAGAAATTTCTTTCTCACACAACTCAATTTCCTTCCTGCAGAAGCAAATGAATTCCACAAAAAAAGGCCATACCTTTAAACTTAAAATTTATTCACAAGTAACAGCAATGAAAGTTCTTTGGTTCTGGTATAGTCCTTTTGCAAAACGGTGGCCCGATTTGCTTCCATACGCATAGAGTCTTTAGTTCGAATTCCTATTGTTAGTTCATTGTTCCTTTGGAAGAATCCATAAATGTTCATGGTAAATTTGGCGGGAATGATGGCGCCTATAATTAGGCATAATGTGAACCCCTCAGAACTCAAGATGAAATGAGATAAGATCCAATATTTGGAAAATAAACATGCAGAAAAGTTCTTGAATGTCATCCTTGATTTGGATGGATTCAGCAATATAAGTTGTTTCTGTTTGAAGAAATGTGTCCTTCGTTCACCAACAGTTTGGTGTTCATGAAGCAATAGTCTTGGCTCCCTCCAGAGGCAGCCACTGTGGTTTGAGTCTATCCCGTTGCAAAATTTTTCTTAGACTGAAAAAAAAAATAGCATGATACAAAAACGCACCAAGTTAAATCACCTGACACATTCAAATTCAAACCAATCACAGACCGGCTACTAGAACACTGTGGCTGACCTAAACAAGAAAGATGGCGGTTGTATATGAAATTTCTCACAGTTTTTCTAATAAAAAATGATGAAAAATAATAAAAATGAATTTTTTTTCTGGTTTTATTTCAGCCTTTGGGTCTAAAAATGTGTTTTATATAAAAATAAATAGTTTTTATAAATTTTTATTTGTAAAATAATGTACACCGCTAAACTACACATTTACCGCTACCAGATTATAAAAAATACAAAAAAAAAAAAAAATCATTATTCAACATTTTTAAGAAGTGCTCCATTTCTAATACAACGCTCTAGTAAATCGATCTCCCATTTTGGAAGCATCTCTAAATTTCGCGATATGATCCTTTTTATTTAGCAGTTTGGCCTTGTAAAAAAGGCTAAATTTGCGAAATTTGGTGGAAAACATTGTTGCTTTGAAAGTGGGGGATCAATTTACTAGAACGTTGTACCCCTAAAAAAAAAGTTAAATATTGTAATTTATTTTGTTGTATTTTTTGGATAATATGGTAGATTAGTAACCATTCGATAATAATCTGATAAAAAAAAAAAGAAGAAAAAAGATGAACATAAAGAAATTCCATATGTGTGTCGAGGCTGTTGCCTATTAAGGATGAATTAATAGACACATGGACTGGATGAAATATTCGGGTCATCTTCAACTTTAATCACCCTGCCGTCAAAGGCTGTCAACTACAAACTGAAACGAAATTTTTTTGATTTTCTTTTTTTCAAAATATTTTTTATTTAAACAAAAAAATTGATAACCTATTTTTTTTTTTTAGTTCGTTTCCCTATTTTTTTAGAAAAAACAAAACAATAATACAATTTGAAAAAACCCCAAAATCTTATGTAAACACAGGGTGACTAGGTGTATCAGAATTTTGGAGAATTTTTGACACCCCTCACACAAAACTGCTAATAAAATATAAAAAACTTGTAATTTCTCTTTTTAAAGTGGATTGTTTATTTTCTTTATGGAATATACTTCCAAAATAAACTATTAAAGTTGTTTACAAAATAATAGAAATATTATTTTTTATTTAAAAAAAAACAGTGTTTACAAAGTGCAGCCATTTTTTTTTACGTAATGAAATCAATTGAATTTTACAAGTTAAATATTTTTCAATTTTTAAACTTTAAAAATCTATCAAAATTTTTCTATTGGTTCAATTTTTACGATATTTTCAGGGTCAATGTGAAATTTCATGCTCTTTCCAATAAACCAAATATAATATTTTGGACAAACGTTTTTTTGTTAAATTCACCCCCCCCATTTTGAAATGTCTATTAAAATTTTGATAATTAATTTATGTACCAAAGTGTTATATATCACAAATTGAAGATAAAAGATCAATAAATAATATATTGTAGTTTAAAACAAACAAAAAAAAAGAATAGTTTTTTGGAAATTTACCTGTAAAGTCCAAAGTGTAAAACCATTTTTTTTTAAAACCATGTTGAATGTTTTTTTTTGTTTAAGTGGAAGCTTATGTTATGCTTAGAATGTCAAGTAAATATGGGATGCTTACAACAATTTTTTCTATTTCATAAAATGTTTTCTTTTTTTAGATAAAAAAAAATTCAGTCGATAAAGAAATATTAAAATATATCAATCAAAAACTCATATATTTCATTAAGAGAAAAAAAAAAAAAATCGGTCAACTGTTTTTTTGTTTAACAATAAAAACTTCATCATCATCATCATCATCATGACGGGCTCCTTGCCCGGACCAATGTGACTCTTCCTCTCCAGAGTTTCCTGTCTTCCATCAGTTGCCTCAAGTGAATAATTTCCGTTTTTTAAGTACGGAGAACCTAAATACTAAATTTTGGTTTAAAGCACACATTAAAAAGACATATAAATTATGTCCCTTTAAGACACCGGAATATAAAGGCGAATAAAATCAGACTTGTCTCCCTTTATTTGAACATTTAAAAAAAAAAAATGAGTTCGCGTTTGTTTTTAATCCTTGTTTAAAAAAGTATTTTATTTAAAAAGGACATGGAATATAAGTATTAATATGGATAAATTCTTAACAATGAACAATTGAACTACTCATCGAATACTAGTTTTTATGAGTAAGTATTTTTTTGGAATTTATATATATTTTTTATAATTGAAGGAAGTAAAATTTCGTTGTTTTTTTTAAATCTTTTTTAGGAAAACCGATTTAAAAAAACAAATATTGCATAATTTGCTATTAAACCTGTTATTTTTAAAAAAATTTGGTCTTTGCTCCTTTAATTAAAAAAAAAAAAGGGTTTTAATTTATCCGTGCATGAGGTCGCCAAGCTAATAAAAAACCTAGATTCCAGTAAAGCAACTGGCCCTGATGGCATCCCAATTATAGTGTTAAAAAAGCTTCAACCAGAACTTGCTCCCATACTTACGAAACTATTTAAGCGATGCCTTAAGGAGAAGTGCTTTCCGACCCCATGGAAGACCTCATCAGTTTGCCCTGTATTTAAGAATTCAGGTGATAAGTCATCTCCCTCTCAGTACAGACCAATAAGTCTTCTCTGTGTTATGAGTAAGTTGCTGGAATCAATATTAAATAGAGAAATAGTCAACCACCTCAGCAGGAATAACCTTCTTAGTGACACACAATATGGTTTCCGCTCTGCAAGATCTACCGCAGATGTGCTGACGGTTATATCCCACAGGATTAGTGAATCTCTTGACAAAGGCTTCCTTTCTAGGGCAATTGCTCTTGACATATCAAAGGCCTTTGACAAAGTATGGCATAAGGGTCTACTTCACAAGATTTCCAGCTACGGTATAATTGGAAATGTTTTCTCAATCATTAAATCATTTCTCTCCGATAGGCTCATAAGAGTAGTGGTAGATGGACAAAAATCGGAGGCCTGCAATATAAATGCTAGAGTCCCTCAGGGGTCAATCCTGGGCCCAACTCTCTTCCTGATCTACATCAATGACCTCCCTAAACACATACTTAAATCATTCGTTGACATCTATGTTGATGACACGACCATCTACGGCAACACATCAAAGGCTGTAAATGACGAAGTTCTCTCGGATTTTCTCTCCTCTGATCTCGAGCGCGTGGTTCAGTGGGGGAAGGTGTGGCTAGTTACCTTTAATGCATCCAAAACCAAACTCCTATCCTTACATTATCAACGCTCTGATCCCCAGCTGGCATCAATTGTGATGGATGGCTCTCGTCTGGGTGAGGCCCCGTGTTTTGACACGCTTCTGGGTTTGACCTTTACTCCTGATCTGAAATGGAACACGTACATCAAGTCTGTTGCCAAGTTCGCTGGAAAGATGGTGGGATCCTTCTACCGCTCCAGAAGATATCTCACTACTGATGCAATTCTCTATCTATATAAAAGCCAAGTACGGCCAAGGATGGAATACTGTTGCCATATCTGGGCAGGAGCTGCCAAAAACAGCCTATCATGCCTTGACAGAGTACAAAATAGACTTCGTGGATTAGTGGGGGATGCCCTTTTCTCTACCCTGCAACCCCTCTCCCACAGAAGAGACGTTGCGAGCCTATCCTTGTTTTATCGTTATTTTCATGGCAGGTGCTCGTCTGAACTCCAATCCCTGGTCCCCCCTCGCCAATCTTTTATGAAAAACACCCGTCTAGCTGAATCCACTGTGAAAAATTTCCCCCACTCTATATCTGTGCCTAAATCAAAACGCGGATTCCATGAACAAAGCTTCTTTCTTAGAACTGCACGCCTGTGGAACTCTGTTCCGTTTGCCTGCTTCCCTCCGGACTACAACTTGGATGTCTTCAAGTCTAATGTTAACAAATTCCTAATGAACCGCCCCCCTAATTAAACACTTCATCAAATCTCCTCACTAACGTAATGTACTTGCAATAACCCTTATCCCTGAGTGGCTTCCGGGCCTTGATAAGTGGTGATCACTGTGTAAAAAAAAAAAAAAAAAAAAAAAAAAAAAAAAAAAAATTACATTTTTCAAGAATTTATAAGCTTCGAAAGACAGTAAGTCTAAATATTCCATTGTTTACCGCAAATTTTTACTGACGATATCTGACACTGCTACAGGGTGACTAAACTTGAAGATAATCGATATTCGATTTGTTAAACAGCATAAACCGAGAACTTGTCAAATCTGCCTCTCATTTTTGGAGCCAAGAGTTGTCCCCCTTAGTCCCTTGTAGTTTCATAACTACTTCATATTTCTTTTTTTTTTTTTTTTTTTT
Source organism: Euprymna scolopes (assembly GCF_053919585.1). Lineage (NCBI taxonomy): Eukaryota > Metazoa > Mollusca > Cephalopoda > Sepiida > Sepiolidae > Euprymna > Euprymna scolopes. Next base: position 38,190,380 of record NC_136520.1, read on the forward strand.
CCTTCTCAATGTTGGAAAGGATCTACAGGCCTATACACCTTCGACAAGCAATCCGATTGTGATTTTATTGCTCTCGGTCTGGAATAGAGTTCTGTTCAATCTTACGAGGTCCACCCCCAGATTTTAATTTTTTCTTAAAGAGAGAAGGTGGTTTATTGCTAAGCGCCTGAGGTACCCCTACCGTGTAATGCTGACAAGGCTGCTCAGACATTTTCTACAGGCCAAAGTACAGTTCTAGTGGTTTTCAAAACTTTGTGTGTTACCTCCCGTAGAGGAGGTAAATAAATGTACGGGTCGCGTCTCTTTCGTTTAGTTACTTCTCTCGAAGAGCTTATTTTGATAATATTGTCTGGACCGTCCGTTTCTTGCTTTGGTGAAAGCACCTATGTAGACACCTTGCATTTATTTCTATTCATTAGAATTTATTAGAATCAGATAGTGTCTATTCCTTTGTATCGTGTCACTGGCCATGTTGATTAAATACGACCGTGATGCTGACGTTTTGTCTGCTAGAATGTGTTGTTGCTAAGCAGATCAGACTTCTGCATAGAGTTTTTAACAATTTTTTAGATTCAATTCTCATATTAATTCGAAACCGTACTGATTTTATATAATACTAGTCTTGATGCCCGGCGTTGCCCGGGTGTTTGGAGGTGTGTGTTGAGCAAAAAAAAAAAAAAAAGTGGTAGTAAGCGCGAAGGAGGAAAACAATGTGAAAAAATAAAAGTGATGTCTTTGCTATTGCGCCGATCGCCAAACCAGAAGTGACGTAGGTTTAAATTAAACCTAGACAATCAAAAAGAGAGGATGACTTTTGAAAATATCGGCGACAAAAGCGACTCCTCCCTATAGAAAATGCCCAATTGAGAGTGGAGGAATTAATGTTTTGGGCCAATTTTTTGATATTTATCGCCCGAAGGGCCGAGTTTTAAAATGATGCCAATCTCATTAAAATCAGTCGCCTCTGTTGAAAGCTTTGGGCATACATGCATACATACATACATACATACATACATTTAAACAGACAGGTGAGATTTATTTGATAGATTTCTGAAAATAGAAATGACTAAATGCTCTTTTTATTTCATAAACACATCACACATTTTGAATTCTAACAACTAGGGTTCGTTGGAAAAAAAAGAATAAAAACATTTGGTCCACAATTCACAATTTCTCAGCTGTTAACTATATCGCATCTGTGCTGGTTTTTCATTACATTGTCTACAATAAATGTTGGTACTTTCCATGAGCTCGTTATCTGCTTGTAGTGTAATCGTTCACTGATGCCAGTGACAATGTTAGCAATAATGTAGAAGAGAATGACAAAGTCTCTTTCTAACATTTAAAACAACTTTGTTGAATCATCTTTGTTAATCTAAATCTAATATTATAAAAAGCAAAATAGGCGCGCGTGTTTGTGTAAGTCCACGAAAGGATTTTGCGTCGGGGGTTCTCACGTCGATTAGATTTCGGGAGCAGTTTTCTTATACTGCCCAGATCGTAATATCTCAGATTCACAAACAGACACAGGTTCTTTAATTTTTTTGGATCGAGTTTTAACAAATTCCTGCCATCCTGTTGTATCGGTTGTTCGTTTGTCTTTTACATATAAATAAAGCAAAACTATTCAAATGAAAATGCCAACTCCTTGGCCTGCGGGCCGGGTAGTATCTGTTCTGTAATTGATCCTTGGTCAATGTAGGGGAAACCCTTCATACTGAGACAATTACTATCTATTTGAATACTGCCAGAGTGCCCCCTTTTTGGCAAAGCTGCTTTTCCCCCCACATTAAAAACGACCTTTGTAGGAGGTTTAAAAGCAATGCCATTTCTGCAAGTCATCTTTTTGATTAACTTCGTTAAATTTGAACGCTTTACACTTCCAGTTGCGTCATGGAGTAGGGGTAAGACGTTAGATTCTCTTTCACTTTTTTTTGCGCCTTTGCATCACGGGTTCGAGCCTGCTTGCCTACTACCATTTTTTTTTTTTTTTTTTTTTACAGTTCCAAACACCCGGGCAACGCCAAACACCCAGGCTAGTGTGTGAATAGAGGAGGAGTGGGAGAGAAGAGTGTTAGTTGAAGTAAACGAATATGTCCATAAGTATGGATGAAGACAAAAAGTTACGATGTTCACGTGGTGTCAAATAAATGCTAATAGGGAAGAGAACATAATTCATATACAAAGGGTGGAATGAATGTCCTTTTTGTAAAAAAAAAGATAAAAATTTATATATGCAGAATACGTGCCATATGAGATGTTGAAGTCAGGGCTACACAGGTATGTGTGTTGTATAGCCAGTGTCTATATATTACATGGGCTCATGGATCGTCTAGTGGTGTGTATAACAGTGTCTTTGATATCTAATGAATGCGTGTATACAGAGTGTAGAAATATTCATTGTGTCCTGCATGTATATAAAATGTTCATTGTGGGTGCTTCTTCACAAATACACTTAGTTAACAAATGTGACGCATAAACTTTTATAGACAGCTTTGCTTACAATCAAATGGATAACATCTATGTCTGCTTGTCTCAGACCAAAAGGGATACATACCTTCTTAGTTGTCTAAACCCTAAAAGAGTGCCATAACTACGAATTATATTTTACACAACTTTTATTCATCTTATTCCTTTTTCCGAATTTGGCATGCTGGGTCTCTTTCTACATTTTCACTGGTTCTTCCCCTTCTGTTTCCAATGGGATCATCCACACATCCGCTCATTAACTCGTTTCTCGCCAACTAATTAGCTTGATCTCTGCTGACTAACTACTTATTACGTCAGCAAAACCCCAATCATGTGTCAAAGAGCACAAACATGTGGTTTTGTCATGTAAGCCAAAATCTGTTTACTTTTAACCAAATTCTACAACTACTCTGAAAATCCCTTAATTGACTTTGTTTATTTTATCTTTGTGCTAAATTCCTGACTCCCAGCTGTAAATCCACATTTTCCAAAATTAAATAGTTTTATTTTTATAATAATAATCGATCGATTAGATTACTCAGCATTGTCCCGACATGCTAATATAATACTACTACATGTGTGTACTCTAGTAAGTCCACTGCTTTATTAGCCATGTTGAGAGTCCATAGAGCTTCTTGTTGAACTCAGTGATGAGGAGGAGGATTCTTTTGCGTCTCATGAGAGAAATTTGAGGATTGAAAGAAACACAATGAAATGAATCACTGTTGGTCTCCTGTCTGGAAAAAAAGGAAGTAGACTGTATGTTGACCCTTGTCTCATGCTCAGCTCGCCTGAGAGATGACCTGATCGGGCAGGCCAGAAAGGAAGTTGAATGGTTGCACCAATTAGTGCTGAGCTTAGAAACCAAGACCAGATTCCAAATCATAAACCACAAGCTGTCGGTGCTGCTACTGCTGCTGCTGTAGTAAGCATCTGTAATTGTTTTTACTTGTAACACAGCTACTACAAAAAAGCTCTTTCCTGGAACATGCTGCTTTGTATATGCATATCTCATTTGTTTTTAGCTTAAAATATTCTATCTTTGAAGGAAAAGAATCCAAAATTTGTATTCGAAAGTGTCTCAGTAGCGGTTTTTGTACTAGCACGTGCTCACCTGCTTGACAACAATCATTGCTTCCAATGCTGTGTGTGGTGGTTCTCTTCTCTTTCATCTGTCATTGTCCCTTATATTGACAGCTGCCGAGTGGGATGCACAGTGGCTCACAAATATGAAAAAATAAACAAAATATAGAATATAGAAAACACAAACTTTGACATATTCTGTAGATATCACTTTTACTCTGCAGGAAAAGACCTTCAAAATATCAGCGTCCACATCTTACTTGCCTGTCGAAGCCATCTTCGATTTTTGTTGATATCAGCTTATCTTGATCTGCTGTGAGCCACAACTTGCCTTCATCTGTCCCAAGTGCTGGAAATTGTCATTAACTGCCGCAAACTTAAGACTGTCCATAAACCATCTCTAACTATCATAAACTGTTCTAAAACTAACTCTAAATATATTGATCGCTATGTTTAATCTTTTGTCCTGTAACTGGCACATCTAGATTAACAATCCTATTTCAGCTGCCTTTTGTGTGCCTTGGTTAACAACTTCCTTTCTATTGTCTTTCTACTAATATTACTTCTTATACCTTTGTTTTGCTGATCAACTTATTTCCTCTTTTTTCTTTTTAATTCCGAACACATGTATTTTGGGGGGGGCGTTGATTGTATCATAGAAAATGTTGTCCAATGATGCAATCACAGAATATTTCACATGTACAATAGAACCCCGGGATACAACATTCAAAATTAGAAACAAAATACAGTCAGTATATAATACACATGTATATAATGAAATAGCATTATAAATGACACTGTAAGGTGGGGAAATACCGTAACCAGGGGCCGGAAAAATATCTTATTCCACATCGTAACCTGAAAAAACACATATCCTAGGGCCACTGTATCCCGGAGTTCTATTGTATTACTATTGCTTCAAAAGCAAACTTGAACGCATCTGCTGAAGCTTTGATTTCCTTAATCAGATCATCTATAATATAAATCTCATCTGTCTGTTTAAATGTATGTATCTATGTATGAATATATGTATGTATGCATTTATGTATGTACTAGCAAGGGGTACCCAGCGTTGCCCGGGTGTTTGGAGGTGTGTGTGAAAAGTCCGGGGGGGGGTTGAAATAAAAAAAAATGTTTTGGTAGGTAAGTATGAGGATTGAACCCGAACCGTTGAGGCAAAGTTGTGAATTAAAGTGTGAAAAAAAAAGAGTGCGACGGTTTTAACCATTGGACCACCGCAAGATGCTAACAGAAACACGTTTGAATTTATTTAATTACTTGGATTTGGCAGGTGCACGTTTTAATGACTTAATGAGGTCAAGTTTGACTGCGGGATAGTATTTCATTTACTGCGGGAATGTTTTTTTTAATTTTTATTTTCCCAAGATGTTAGGAAAAAGACTAACCCACATGCGGCGAGCGATAAATGTTGAATATTTATCTTCCCGAAGTCGAGCAAATTAAATAGACAGGTGAGCTTCATTGTTAACTCTGAGATATTACGATTTAAATGTGATATAAAAAGTTTTAAGAAGTTGTGAACCGACTGACCGCTTCTCTGAAAAAAGCCTTTTGTAGACCTACAGAAAAAGTGAACACACATACATACATACATTTTCGCTTTTATATTTATAGATGTATGTTTGTATGACTCACAAAATCTTACGCCAGAGGCAATGGATTTTCACAAGATCAGTATCATTTTGAAGCTCAACCCTTCGGACGACAAATATCGAAAAATTGGCCAAAAACATTAATTCCTTCACCCTTAATTGGGCACTTTTCTACAGGGAGGGGTCGCTTTTTTCACCGATATTTTCAAAAGTCATCACCTCTTTTCGATTGTCTAGCCTTAATTTGAATCTACGTCACTTCCGGTTTGACGATGGGTGCAGCAGCTAATATGTCACGTTTTTTATTTTTTATTTTTCTCCTTTGTGTTATGGGTTTGAGCCTGCCTGCTTACTACGACTATTTTTTTCTTTTTTTTTTGCTCAACCAACACACACACACCACTTTCTGTTCCGCAATTTAGAAAAATGGAATGTCAGCTAAATGTAAGATAGTGCATATGAGTGCATGAGAAAATATCAGCAGCAGCGAAGGATGGCTGGCTTTGTGAAGAGATTAGCAACAGCAGCAGCAGTATCCGAAAAATGCACATATGCAAATTAGGAAGTGTGCATGAGAAGGGAAAGGAAATAAAGGAGAAAAAAATGCACCATGTGGTCAAGAAAAACAAAGTGTGACATCGAATAAAATGGACGTATAAAGCCGAAGGCTAGATATGGCTGACATGAGGTCGGAGAAGAGGTGTTGAAACAATTATAACAGTAATAAAAAAATTTTTGTTAAAAAGTTTTTAAAAAATGCTGACCCAGCATTTTTATTTCTTTCTTTCCTCTTGTTTGTATGTAACGACAAAGTTACATAAATATGTATCAGGAATTTTAACTTCCACCCATCCAGTGAGACTGCAGCTGAGATTGAACTCACTACACGAGTTTGTAGTGTAGTTCAAATCTTGTCAGTAGCTGAATACTTGATGCTTCGCCAGAGCTATCAAGGGTATTTTTTATCATGACGCCATCATTAGATAGGGTGCCTACCATGGCTTAAGAGAGTCCCATCTACCCTCGAGAGGACGATAGACTGCGCCAACCTGGTATTTTACCTCGTTGTACATACAGCACTCCACCTTCCCAAATGGTCACCCATCTGGTACTGGCCAGGCTCAACATTGCTTAACTTCGATGATCTGGCAAGAACCAGTGTGTTAACGTGATTGTGCCGTATATTTAACTTGGTAAAATAGAATTTAGATCAAAACAGTGACTGTATTAGTGGCCTGAGTGGTGACGTCAGGGAATCACACAAACGGAAGAGTTTGATTTATAAACATGCAGAGTTAATTAAAAAGAGAGAGATAGAGAGAATCAGTCAGTTGGAGAAAAGACCAGTTAGGGTCAGTTCAAGTCTGAAGGTTGGAGTCAACAAGCACAAAAACATTCATCTTGGTGACAGCATACATTGAGGTCCTGCCTCAGGTGTTGATCTTCCGTGAGTGCGCCAACTCTTTGGAGTGAAAAGTTGTTTCTTGGGACCCTAGTGATGTCATAACACCACAGAGGCGACTGAAAATAGCACCTCCCTTACAAAGGAGGCAGTGACACCTACGTAATAGGAGTGAGGTGAACTCTACTCCATCGATAAAAAGAAGACTCAAATGGTTCAGGATAGATCCTAAGTGTCCACAAGCTCAGCTAAATCAAGCAGTTCATCAAGGCTCTGGACAAAGATAGTGACTGCTTCACTTACATGTGCCAGACTTTTCCAGGATTGACCATGAAGAAGTTGAAAACTGGCATCTTTGATGGTCCTCAGATCTGGCAGCTCAAGATCAGAGATACAGAGTTTGAAAAGTCAATGAATGAAGTGGAACTGGAAGCATGAAAGGCATTCGTTCTGGTAGTGAAGAACTTGGTTGGCGCCAATAAGACCAGAAACTATGCAGAACTTGTCAACAACATTCTAACTGCTTTCAGAAATCTGGGCTGCAACACGAGTATCAAGATGTACTACCTATTTTCACATATGGATAAGTTTTCTGAGAACCTGGATTCAAGGAGTGATGAGCAAGGGGAAAGATTTCATCAGGACCTGAAAGAGATGGAGATCAGGTATCAGGGTCGTTAGGACACAGTCATGATGCCTGACTACAGTTGGAATCTGAAAAGACCTTCCTGCTACCGAGCATTCCAAGAATTCAAAGAAATGGAAGTTCAAGCCCTGACGTTTGAACAATGGTTAAGCCACGTACAATTTATGTGTACTTTTATCAATGCCCACCGTTCAGTTTACAGTAATCGATGTTTCTATCAGGTAATCAATATATGTTGTTGGTAAAACATTTTTTTCTTTTAAAACATATTTAGGATGATATGCACGGACAAAAATTAGCTGATAATGCCACCCGATTTGATCACAATATTTTATTTTTTTTTTTCAAATCAACTTAGCACAAAAAATTGACCTGGTGGAGAAAGACGGATGCCATTTCCTGATTTAGCAGTGCAAACATACCCTAAATCAGTTACAGAAATCTAGACAACATTCAAAAGTGTAATTCATGATAGCTTGTCTTTTAATAAAAACATCTAAAACTTTAAAAATTGTATGAAAAAAAGAAAGAAAGTAATACGATCCAATTTATATTGAAACTGAATTTTATTCAATGTTAATTAAAAAAAATGAATTAGTTCAAAATGAATAATTAAGTTGGGTGTTACTGCTGCCTAAAGTAAATAAATATAATGGTGTTTCATGAATTTATTTTGATTGTGAACGGGGAAAATTCTTTCGAGAACTTCTATTAATCCCTTGAAAATAGTGGTTAATTTCAGTAATTTCGAAGTCTTGTTAGGTGATCTTTAGCACCAACTTTTGTCTTTCCTGCAACCTCTTCCCCACAGAAGAGACTTTGCGAGCATGTCTTTGTTTTATCGTTGTTTCCATGGCAGGTGCTCGTCTGAGCTCCAATCTCTGGTCTCCCTTGTCAATCTTTCACGAAAAACACCCATCTAGCTGAAGCCACTGTCAATAATTTTCCCCACTCTTTATCTGTGTCTAAATCAAAGCGTAGATTCTATGAACAAAGCTTCTTTCTTAGAACTGCACGCCTGTGGAACTCTCTTCCATTTGCCTGCTTCCCAACTGACTACAACTTGGTTGTCTTCAAGTCCAACATAACCAAATTCTTGATGAGGCGCCCCCTTAAGTAATCCAATTTACCAAATTTCCATTACTAACGATTACTGCAATATTATCCCATTGACTACTGTACACTCTATAGCCCTTATCCTTGAGTGGCCCCCGGGCCTTGATAAGTGGTGACTTCTATGTAAAAAAAAGCAAAAAGAAAAAACACTGTGACGTCAGCAGGAAAATGAGACTCAACGGAGAAGCCTTTACTTTAGGAAGCCTACAGCCAGATACTTTCCTTAGAAAAGTGCCTAATTTTTTCATCTAGTCCTATGGTTTTTCCAATAATAAATAGTTTGTTCTTTTGTGAGATTAAATAGTTGTGAAACACTTTACTACATTATTGTATTCAATTGATTTCAAACAGATGTGTCAACCTGTTAAAACATTACTAACGTGGACAGGCTTACTATTGTTATGTTCTTAGTCTAGCGGAAAACACCGGAAACTATTAAAATGGTCGATTATCATGATGAAATTAAAATAGTCGATTATTATTATTGGTAAAAGTATACTGTTAGAAATATTTTAAGGATGTAAAAAGTTATGTTAAGTTGAAATATTTACATTTAATAGTTGTCAGGAATGTTAACTTGATGTTAATTTGACAGATGGAATTTAAGCTAGCAATAATATAAGCAAATATATGTGACAAGATATGCAGCAAGAATCTTTAGGTTATGTGTAGTGATGATGCAATAAAAATATAGATTCTGAGATGTAGACGTGGGAGATCAGTTTTGATATGAAACGCGTTAGACGGATGAGATTTTTATAACTGGACGCCCAATGGAAGTCAGAAGGAGACAACACCCAGTTTTTTGTTAGAAACAAAGTAAAAGGAGAAGTAAGTTTGGCAGGGGGGGGGACCATGGATTGGAGCTCAGAAGAGCACTTGCCATGAAAATAATGATATAGCAGAGATAGGCTATCAATGTCTCTTCTGTGAGAAAGAAGTTGCAGGGAAGAGAAAGGGGCATTCTCCACGAGGTTACAAAGTCTATTTTGAACTCTGTCAAGGCAAGATAAGGTCTTTCTAGCAGCTCCTGCCCAGATGTGGCAACAGTACTCCATCATTGGACGTACTGGCTCTTATATAGGTAGAGAATTTTATCAGTAGTGAGATATCTACTGGATCGATAGAAGGATCCCACCATTTTCCCAGCGACCTTGGCATGTGTAAATTCACCCGTTTCTTTATTTTATTTTAAGTTTATTTTTTTATGGAAATCGCTCCTGACAAGGCATGAAGCTACTTGATATAAGGAGCTAAAATATACTACTTCATGGCCAAAAGCTTGTCAATGATACGTGTTAGATGGAATAGATTCTGATTAAGAAAACAGCAATTCTTCCCCCTTTGTCAGAAACATCGCTCATGGAATGTGAGGACTAAAGGACAAAATAAGGGAAGTGAGAGTTACGAGGTTGCCAGAAAGTAAAGCCCAAATTCACTTTCTTCTCTTCTTTATTACCTTTTGATTTATTATTAGTGTTGGGACAATTAATCGGAATTGGGGATCAAAAAAACCAAAAATTTTGAGGGTATTGGAATCGGTATCGGAATTGGAAAAATTTGTGCTTATCTTCCAATGCCAAAAACGATTCATTTAATTATCAAAAATGGTAGTTACTACTGGTAGTAGTAAAGAAATAATAAACATTCATTGATTTCAAACTACCAGTAAAACTAAAATATATACTTCCCCCACCATAAGTGTGTTTTTACATTTGAAAAATATATGTGCATTTAACATGTGGTTTTATGGTAATTGGATAAAAAAATAACAACTTTATAGTTAAATTTTTGGAGGTTTATAAAAAATTGGAGTTGAAATTATATCGGAATCGAGGATTTAGTATGGACTCGATAATTGTATCAGATTTGAGGATTTAGTACGGAATAAACAATTTATAACAGAATCGGTAATTGTATCGGAATCAGGAGAAATATTAGAATCGTCCCATCACTATTTATCATTGTCTCCCCCCTCCTTATATTCCGAACAAGTGTGATCCATGAACAGGAAACATATTCAAAGTGGAAAGCGCTCATTAGAGAAATGGATGCCACCCGTGTATCTCGACACAAAAGATAAACTAGAATGTCAAATAGTCCAATTTTATACCAGGGTTATTGATATACAATTTATTATTATGAGAAGCAAAACTGGACCTCATATTGTCCCCCCCCCGCTCGCCTGCTGCACCAGATGTTACTGAAACGGTTCCCCATATGTGACTTTTTCATTCTTTTGTTTAAACAATTAAATATCTATATTCTAATTTTAGCATCTGTATTTGTTTAGCCTCTCAATCTATTTCATATTATGATGCATGTTCATACCCAACGTTGCCCGGTATGCAGTCATTCATAACAATATTAAAAATAAAAAATGTGCCAACCTATTATTTATAACACTAGTAGTTCAGGCCAGCTTTGCTTGGGCCCTATGTACTGTTCATAACTTTATGTGTATATATATATATATATATATATATATATATATATATATATATATATATATATATATGTGGTCAGGTCATATGTGGTCAGGTCATGTCATATGCTACTGGTACCATGTAACCCAGTACTACCTTCCTCATGGTCGGGTCACCGGCGACTAAACTGGTTCCCCCACCAGAGTTGTTTGGTGAGGAGGGCGGCTAGTCTCCCTGAAGGATTAAAAACAAGACCTTTCAAAGGGCGAATGAACCCTTTTTCGGGGTCAACGGCCAACTAGCACCGTGTATATTTGTGTGTATGTATATGTGTGTTGGGGTGGAGAGGGCTCCCATAAGCCGTAGTGAAGGCAACCTTTCTAGGAGAAGCAAATCTCTGATTTAAAAAACCATAAAGCAGGAGACAAGTACCCGCATTAAGCTGGTCTGCAGTTTGATTTGTTGCTGGCTATCTTGCTCTTGCTTGTTGCTGGATCTCAACATTTTGAACCGAGAGAGAGACTTAGCTGTCGTACAAAGCTAAGACTCTGTAACATCATATTTGTATAGATACTCCCTCAGGCATTTGGGCTCATGGATTTTAAATGTCTGAGGGAGTGGCACTCGTCTGACAAGACTTTGCAATCTTCATATATATGTATATATTAAAAAGTTTGACTCATGTCTAGGTAACCTACATCTAAAATTTCAGCAAAATATTCGCCCAAAAAACTGATTAAAAAGCTTGCTGAATACCCTTTATGTAAAATTTCCAATGTTTAGACACAAAATTTGCTGAATAGTTTGCTAGAGACCGCAAAGGTGAAATCTTTTGAACTTTGACCTCTTGGTAGTCAAATTTTCGGCCAAAAACTGAATAAAAAGCTTGCTCTATATCTAAATACACTTTATGTAAAATTTCAAATGTTTAAACCAAAAATTGTCTGAAAGGTAAAAATTTTAAAAACTTTGACCTCAATTTTAATCCCTTAACATTTATTGTTTTGGGCTCAAATCAAGTTAAAAAGTTTGATCCATGTCCAAGGAGCCTACATCTAAAATTTCAAGTGTTTAGACCCAAACAATATCTAAAATGTCAAGTGTTTAGACCCCAATTTCTCGGAGGAGTTTGGTAGAGTTTTCAAAAGTCAAATCATTTAACTTAGACTCCTTAATATCCAAATTTCTGGCCGATAACCAATTTATAAGATTTTCCCAAATCTCAATACCCCTTATGTCAAATATCGAGTCTGTAGACTGAAAATTGACAGAGTAATTTGGTAGGGAAATGTACACACACAGGCAGAGACACACACGGATAATTTCACTTTTACAGATATTAGATTGTCACGTCTCCACATGCTGCATTCGAAAAGACTTAAAAACTGTCCATTCAACAAACTCAACGGACTATTACCCAGAGAGACTTTTACATCTCCAAGGAGAAAACAAAAATCGGTGCTACTATAGTGTCATTCCTACCCTATTTTTTGGGTTGAAAGTGATTCTTAATAAAGGAAAATAGAAAAAACATAACATACTCCTTGAAACTATTTTATTCTATTCCACGACCTCAGGGCACACTTCTTTAAGTGTTAAACGAGTCAACCATGATATTTGTTGATCTACCAGTATGCTTTGGTACTTTCTCTATTGGCATCTTGATGCTCCGCATGTAAAGTAGCTCTAAAATTTCACAGAACTTTAAACTACAGTGGAGCCTTCCATTCAAATTGGTATAATGGAAGAATTTGTTTCGTTTTCTAACGGACCGAACTGACTGGTAACTTTTTCTTCTGCACCTCCATACTGGCACATTCTGTCCACGGACCCTCTTGTTAGTTAAAATCACTGGCCCATCGCACTTTTTCTCAACCATGTTGAAGGAGATATTGTGTTGCTGTTTTCTCACTGTTCAGAATAAAACTCTCACAACAACATCTCGGGAGAATGTGCGTGTTTAGTTATGTTTCTCCAAATTTTAAAGGTTAATGGTTTAAAAGTAAAAACGGCCGAATCAATTTGGAAGGAGAATATTACGTTATTTTTTTTATTTTTATTTATTTTTTTTTTTTACATAGGCATCACTAGGTGTGTCAGAAATTTCGTGAAAAATAGTGAATAATTCCACCCCGTCTTTCTAAGCTTATAACTCCTCGAAAAATGTAATTCAAGCCCTAATTTTTTTTTCAATTAAAGGAGCAAGGACCAAGGTTTCATTAAAAAAACAAAAAAAACAAACAACGTGTTTTTTTTTTAAAAAAAGGTTTTAAACTTCTGACTTTATAGGTAAATTTCTAAAAAAACACTACTTTTTTTTGTTTTAAATTTGAATATATTATTTATTGACCTTTTCTCCTCAATTTGTGATATATAACACTTTGGTGAGTAAATTAATTATTTACTTTTTAATAGACACGTTAAAATGGGGGGGGGGTGAATTAAAAAAAAAAATGTTTGTCTAAAATATTATTGGAAAGAGCATAAAATTTCACATTGACCCTGAAAATATCGTAAAAATAGAATCAATAGAAAAATTTTAATAGATTTTTAAAGTTTAAAAATTGAAAAATATTGAGTTCGTAAAATTCATTATTGTTTTAAAAAAAATGAAAAAAAAAATTTCGATTAGTTTTAAAACAACTTTAATAGTTTATTTTGGAAGTATACTCCATAAAGAAAATAAACAACCCAATTTTAAAAGAGAAATTACGAGTTTTTTTTATATTTTATTCGCAGTTTCGTTTTAGGGGTGTCAAAAATTCCTACAAAAATTCTAAAACACCTAAGGCCAAGAGGCCACTCGAGGATAAGGGTTAAAGAGTGTACAGTAGAAATTGGACAATATAGTAATCGTTAGTTTAGTTGTTTTTTTTTGGGGGGGGGGAGGGGAGTGTAAATCACCCGTATTGAAGTAGGATCAGAAAATGAAGGTAGGAATCTCGTTACAGTAGCACCAAAAAATGATTAATAAAAAGAAATCGCTTGATAAAGGCCCATTCAGGGAGAAAGCTTGTTAAAAAAAAAAAATCATATCGTTTGTCCTTCTTAAAAAATTTTTAATATTCATTCATAAGAATATTTACAAAGTATGTCACCTTATTTCTTGAATTATTGTTTTTTTTTCTCTAGACAGTAAAAATAAAAAAAAAATTTGTCATAAGGAAGACAATATTTTTCGTAAAAATTTGAGTTATCCCCCTTGCTCAATTTGATTTTTGGGGGGTTTTTAGTAGGTCTATAGCAACAGCATACTCTTTTCATTGTTTTGACTCTCGATTATATATCCGACACAGACACAATTAATCAACCGAGAACCACGTCACTCTACATAAAAGCATATAAGATATCAATGGATATATACCCGAGAGTCAAAACAATGAAAAGAATATGCTGTTGTGATTAGTGATTAGTTTATTTTATGGAAATCGCTCGAGACAAAGCATGAAGCCACTTGATGTAAGGAGCTAACAAGAACGAAAGCTGATTATTGCAAAAAGACAGGAGATGCCTATCGACTTTTGTCTTGAAAAGACCAAAGCTGTAGATAGAAGGAAAACAGTGAGCAATCCTTGGAAAAAAGAAACTACTGGAATAGGAAGCTGTATTACAATGAGGTATTAAAACAACGAATTGATGGAGACCACTAGATCAACGGGTCAAACGAGCTGACACAAAGGAAGCAGATGAATAGATCAGACATTTCTGAGGAACACATGATATAATGGTATTTGTAAAAAAGACGGCAACTAGCAACATCACGTCTGTGAAGAAAATGTGGGGGGGGCAATCAAATCACAGATATGTTTTTTTTTTATCAAGAACCTTCAAATCGGACACAGATTCACCAATCCAAATATGACAACAGTATTGCAATGGTTTGATAATAGATTTGTAGAGATAGAGAATAGTGGCAGGTGTGATAAGGTGTTTAGAGCGATAGAGAGAACCGATTTTATGAGAAGCAGAAAGAGCAATGGATTTAATATATGGACTTCAAGAAAAATTCGACGAGAAAGAAATAATAATAAGTTTTCCCAGTCTTCTTCTTCTTCTTCTTCTTCTTCTTCTTCTTCTTCTTCTTCTTCTAAATCTACAATTAATTGCCTATTGTTATTCATTAGTAGGTATCGCCTTGCCTGAAGTTCACGGCTGAAATGAAATATTTTACGGTAGCAGCAGGGGTGTGTACGGTGGCTAAGTGGTTAATGACACTGACGGACGATCCGGGTGGGCCACGTTCGAATCGAGTTTGTTATACAGGAACACTCTCATTTGGGATGCTGGCAACCTTAATGTAACCCCCCTCCCCCACACCTGTTAAGTACTCGATTTCTTTCTAGAAATATCTGATTCATACGAGATGAATGAATAGTGCAAAACAGCAGCAAAATATGGTCACCAGCTGTTCATTTTTATCAAAATTAAAGAATCCATGCAATGGTTTCAATTTCAAGACATTATCAATTTACAGCATTTAAGCAAGTGTCCACAAACAAGAGAAAAAAGGAAAGTGGAAACCAATTAAGCAAGTCAACGCTATTGTGTAAAATACAATAGAAACAAAGCTTTCTTTTTTTCTTTTTTTTTTTTTACATGGGAGTCACCACTTCTCAAGGTTCGAAGGCCACTCGAGGATAAGGATGAGTGTACAGGAGTCACTAAAATGACAGCGTATTAATAATTAGTGGTGGAAGTGGGGTAGAAATAGATTATTTGAGGGGGGGGGAGGCTCAACAAGAACTTGTTTATATTGGACTTGAAGACGATCATGTTGTAGTCAGCTGGAAAGCGGGCTAGCAGAACAGAGTTCCACAGGTGGGCAGTTCTAAGAAAAACATTGTTCATGGAATTTATGTTTAGATTTAAGCACATATTGGGGGGGGGGGGAACTGTTGATATTGGTTGTAGCTAAAGGAGTGTTTTTTTTTGTGAAAGTTTCGTAAAAGGAGGGGTTCATGTATTGAAGCTCAGATGAGCATTTGCCATGAAAATGATGATAGAGCAAAAATAAGCCCGCAACATCTCTTCTGTGGAAAAGAGGTTGCAGGGAAGAAAAAAAAATGCATCATCTACTAGGTTTCAAAGCCAGTTTTAAACGTTGATAAGGCAAGATAGGGTACTCCGAGCAGCTTCTGTCCAGATATGGCAACATCACCCCATTTTAGAACGTATGTGGCTCTCATGCAGCTAGAGGATTGCGTCGGGAGCTAGATACCTTATGGAGTGGTAAAATGACTTTTTCTGTTTCAGTAGTTGCCTTTACAGCAAGCTGGTCAAGGAGAATGGTGGTGGTGGTGTGTGTGTGGAGAGGAGGGGGGGGGTTAAAATAACCCAGACCAACTCATTTTGTTTGCCTGAATTAAAAA
>NC_136520.1:38211503-38214003 GCF_053919585.1 Euprymna scolopes
ATTTAAAAATCGAGCTGACCTTTTAAATTAGAGTTTAAACATGACAATTCAATTGGAGTCATTCATAGGACTCTTTTGTTTCCAAAATAATTTGCTTGTTTCGAGCAAAAATAAATGATTGATGGTACTTGTTACAAAAACGTGTTTTGCCCTCTTCTTTTTTAAATTAGTTCTTTCATAATCAATTTGAACTTAATCAACTAATATTGCACGCAGTATGAAAGACGTGTGGCAGCGTAGAGAACCATATATCTAGATAAATATTTTTAGAAAGTAATTTACATTAATACAAACCCAAATACTTCGGGTTTGTATTACTATAGTAATACAAACCCGAAATATTTATAATACAAACACATAGATTCGAAAAAGTTGTCAAACAACAAACATATAATAAATAAATGTTATCAAATACAAGATAAGTTATATTTCTACCCAACTGGATAATTTTTTAGTGCTTTTATTTAATGTAACATGTTTATTCAGCTCGAAAAAGATACAGTGTTTACCGATGTATTAGAAATTAAAAATGCGCCGGACTCTCTGTTGAACACAGTAAGTTTGGGAAAATGAGTTTAAAAAAAAACAAACTATACAAAATACTGTTAAAAATCCACCGAATATATGTCAGCCTATGTCACGGTAACATATTGAGCGCGTTTTTAATAGTATTATGTAGTTTCAGTCACCAGAATACCACATTTACTCCGTTTCCATTTTGTTGGCTTTGGACAATCACGTGAAGGTTAAGTGAGACTTTTTTTTTTTTGAAGATAGTGATTTGAAGGGATGACCGTAACCCTACGGATGAACGGTCAATTAGTTATGCTGAAATATAGTGTTTGAAAGAAAACAACAAAGTTATGGAGGGTTATAACGTAAGAGATGAGTAAGGATTTCTGTTTGAGATTCCGTATAAATTATGAGATGAAAGATTTTATTGCGAGCGGTTTGGCTCGGTTCACTGGAAAATGTGTATGTATGTGTGTGGGGGTGGTATGCCTGGAAACATTTGTCGATGCCCGTGGGAGAGAAAGGGTCGGACCGCCCATTTGACGACTGCTCGTCAAAGATTGAAGGGTTATTTTGAATATTTTATGGTCAAGGTCAAATAAAAGCCCCAGACATTAAATAACAAGGGATGACTGAATAAGTCGGCAAGTTGGTGTGGCCGTTGATAATTTGGACCAAAAAGAAACAGTTTAGTTGAGGACTAACTAAATTTGAAAAAAAAAAAAAAAAAAAAAAAAAATGAAGAAAAATATAAGCAAAAAATGGATATTTCGATAGGATCTGACCTTTTCTTTTATCCGATGGGGTGTGAAAAATTTCAAGATTTTTTTTTTTTTTTTTTTAAATAGCTGGATAAGGTCGTGGGAGCAAATAGTGAAAGAATTCCCGAGTGTTAGATGTAAGAAGAAATCCGGTAACAACAAACCACTGACAATAGCACGCCTGAGCGGAGCAGGGATACCAATGAGTGGCCTCCACCGAAACCTGGATAGCGTGCACGAGCTGCAACCATCAACAAAAGCCAAGTGACAGCAGGGACATTTAGGGTTTGTAATGCTTTTAGGGCACACCCTAATAAAATAAATAATTCTATACAAGCTTCTGAAATGACAAACGCAACAACTTCATAAAAGGTTTATTGAGGAGAATGTGGTATTTTCCTTGTAGAAAGCTGGACTCCAGCATCTGGTATTATCGCGGTAGTTATTCCAGTGGAATCGTCGATACCGTAGAGATAACACCGAGGGAGAGAGAGAGAGAGAGAGAGAGAGAGAGAGAGAGAGAGAGAGCGATAGAGAGAGAGAGAGAGAAGAAAAGGAGGTCCGTTCCGTTTGGTGTCTCTCTGCGTAAGAATGAGTTGTTCTTCTTCACACCGGATGCTGGCCGATTTCCTTTGGGGATAGGAAGTATCAATGCGCCGTACCCCTGACTGGTCAAGATGTGGCCGAATAGCACAGTTGAGAGGCATTGATTCGAAGAAGAAAAAAGTCCCATTTGTTTCTGCTACAGACCCCAAAATCTGTCCCTAAGCCGTGACTAAAAAGAAAGAAAAAATAAAAGAAAAAGCAAATATCAAAAGCACAAATATTTTTCTGATTGTTTTTATCCGTGAGAAAGAGAAAACGAGCAAGTAGTTTGAAGGGTGTATGAGTCTACCTTTGACGGGGAACTGAACATAGTTATCTTTCCTCAATCGCATAGATTAAATCATAGAGAAGGACCGAAAAAAAAAAAAAATGAAAAAACAAAACATAAAACAACAACAACAACAAAACAAACAAAAAACCCCCACATGTTTTGCATGCACATGACCCAATGGGTTGCAGTTGCAGAGAAGTACTGAAAATAAAAGGGGGAAAAAATGGAAAAGATAAACTGTTTTGCATCTACATGGTTTAGTCACCTTAAAGGCACTAGTAAAGTGAAAGAAAAAGGGAGTTGATCACCCGGAAAAATATGCATGCGTAGACGAATATAAAACCCCTGA
>NC_136520.1:38219003-38229003 GCF_053919585.1 Euprymna scolopes
CCGTTCGGTTTCGTTACATAATCAACCGTATCCACTCCGGTAGCTTGATTTTTTTCTGAGCAGTGATCTTCAACATTACCTAAATATATACAAACTTATTTTCTTTTGGAAGGGGGGGGGGCTCGTTTTAAAACTATATCTACCTCAGTATTTTCTTAATTTTCTATCTTTGAGTGATTATCGAGATTCTTTAGACGTGATCCTCTCATGTCGGACATTTTTTGTTCAAAAATAGCACTCGACATTACTTTTTTTTTTTTTTAACTAAATAAATTCTTTCAAATAAGTTGGACCACTAAAAAACCTTACAAAGCTAAGTAGAAAACAAACACTTAGAAAAATCAATTTTATTTTTTTAAAATAACAGTGAACAAGTAAAAATATTTTTTAAAAATATTATGGGATATGTATTCTCTTTTAAAAACAATACCTTCTTCAAGAACGGTCATAAAATGTGTTTTCAATCGATATTTATTCAATAATGGAACAGTTTTCCTATTTAGCAAAAATAAACGAGTTTTCCGGGTACGTGTTTTCCGGGTACGATTTTTCCGATTACGAGTTTTCCGAGTACGAGTTTTCCTAAATTCATATTGATGTTAGTATTCATGGCGTAAATAGAGATGCTCTGATATTATTGTAATTCTTGTTAAAACTACAAAAGTATTTATCTAAGCTAGTAGGCACGCCCAGCATAGCCATATCGTAAGATACGCTTAAATATGATATTTTAATTCTTGCAGATTTCGTATATATTGTTATAGAGTTAATGTTCTATCGATTTTTATATATTATAAAGTTGCGATTTCCAAAATAAAAAAAATATATATCCATATGACTTGAGTACATCAGCTTGAGTTCCATCAGCTATAATCGAAATCGAAACCAAAACTTATGACGAATTCTTGGTAAAATCATTTATAAAAAATAGATGACTTAAGTGCCATCAGCTATAATTTAAACCGAAACCACAACTTATGAAGAATTCTTGGTAAAATTATTTACAATAAATAAACGACTTGAGTGCGATCAGTTATAATCGAAACCAAAACCACAACTTATGAAGAATTTTTGGTAAAAATATTTATTATAAGAAATTGGAATCCATAGCAATTAAACGACAGTCACTCGGATGTATTCGTGACACACAAAATAAATAACACACACGTAATCGTCTTAATATATAGTATTGTTAAAAGTATTAAAAAAACACGCCCCTTTCTTACTACTAACCCTAAGTACGGGTGGCAATACGAAAAATATAGCATTACATGTGATTTTATGATTTTACTGATCGGCCTTAGAATTAGTGGTAAAAATTACTTAACTGCTTAAAAAGTTATAATGTACCGACGTGGGATCAGTTTACATTATATTTATATGCACAACTGAACCCCAATCCTAAATTCTAAAATAACATTTCAGTGTGCTCACACATAATCTCCTAAAAAGTAGAATCTCATTTGTTTTGGGCATTTTAAATGTAAATGAAGTTTTTTTTTGAGAAGTTAACAAACTTCTCAATGTTTTTTTTATTATCTATTCTATCCCAAGATTTGATAAACTTGTGATATTTTCATCTATATTTTCACTTGCGCCAAAACCAAACAAAATATAAGGAAACATGAAATATTTCCAAGGACGTGGTGATCAAACAAAACCAGCGCCAGAAAAAATCCAAGTATGTTAAATCTTTGATATTAAAGTGTGAAGTCTCTAATAAACACCATATGGCCATTTATCAAATAGGTGCGAAAGCTTTTTAAAATATGTGATATTGAATAGGCCAGTGAACTCTAGAATATTTACTTCGCTTACAATAAAAACTAATAAAAACAAATTAAATTAGGTTTGGAGAGTCTACGTCTGAGAATGGGTTTTCAAATATACTTGGAACAACAATTTCCAACGCTGCGAAGTATTTCCTTGTGTCCAAAAAGGTGCCATAAAATTTTATTTATTTCAGAAGAATCCGATGACAGACACACCAATATACAGCTGGCACCAACGAAATTTACCTCACTCCACGCCCAGAGCATTTAAAATTTTTTAATAATCATATGAACTCTCTTGGATGAGGGCTCATAGACATTTTAGCGAATATATGCAAAACGACCACAAAGGCAATAGGCAAGTTATCTCTCAATAAATGGCCAATAAATAAAATAAATTAAACTCTGCTAATCAATGTTAAATCCGTAAATGAGATTTATAACCCATTCTCATTCTTATGTTGTAAAGGAACAACTTCTAATCGAAAAAAAGAAAACAATTTTTATTTATTTTAAAATTTTAAAATTCTAAAGAAGGTTTGAAATCGGAAATTTGACTACAATATTTCCGATTCCGATACCAATTCCGCTACCCCAAAAAGTTCCGATTTTTTCGATTTCCAATTCCGATTAATTGCGCCAACACTAATATATATATATATATATATATATATATATATATATATATATATATATATATATATATATACTTTAATTTTACCATCTTGGATCATTTTGGTAAATTTATTTCTAATTTTTATTATATATATATATATATATATATATATATATATATATATATATATATATATATATATATATATATATATAGGATTGCTTCATTTAATCACATAAATTAATATACGAAGATATAATTTTATGCGTAAGTTTTTCAGTATTTACTTCAACAGTGCTCAATACATAGGTAGAGCTAGGTAGTAAGTTATGAAAATATATATGTCAATTAAATCATTGACTGAGGGACAAAAAAAGAGAAGCGAGAGTTACTGGAGCTGCCGATAACACATCCACTGTATTATCTACTCTCCATTAAAAAAAAGAAAAAAAAGGGAGGAGGAGAATGGGTACAAGTGACTTATTTATATCTAAGTAGTAAGTCCGGTGCTAAGTTATCAATTCAGGACACTTTTGATGATAATCTCTCCTCCCATATTAATGGGTGGAAGTTTGTCGTTATCTATCGAGTTTGAATCATTGGAACTTCACCTTATAATTAATTAAAATCAAATAATTAACTTTTATCAATTTGTAAAGTCGGCTTAATATTAATTTACATTCGAGTTTAGATAATTATTCAAGGTTTTAATTTAGGAGGTTCGTTTTCATGGGTAACTTTTTCTTTGTTAATGGCACTGTATTATATTTCGAATATAATTGAAAATAAGACTAACTATATTAGATGGTTTGATTGGCTAGCCAGGAAGCAAGCATTTTCAATATAGGCAAGCTTGCAGCAATAGTATATATTAAGTATATTACTTAAATAAAGTCCTAACTTTATCTACTAATAGAGAAAATAATTTATCTACCAATAGAGAAAATAATATATATATATATATATATATATATGTGTGTGTGTGTGTGTGTGTGTGCGTGTGTGAGTGTGAGTGTGTGTGTGTGTGTGCTAGCAGTTCAGTCCGGCTTTGCTCGGTCCCTATGTACTGTTCATAACTTTATATATGTATATATAATTTGACTCAGTCCAATTAGCCTACATCTAAAATTTCAAGTGTTTAGACCCAGAATCGGCTGAATAGTTTGCTAGAGATCGCAACGGTCAAATCTTTTGAACTTTAACCTCTTTGGCAGCCAAAATTTCGGCCACAAACCGATTAAAAAGCTTGCTCTATGTCTGAATACACTTTATGTAAAATTTCATATGTTTAGACCAAAGATTGGCTGAGTAATTTTGTAGAAACCGCAGAGTGCAAAATTTTAAAAACTTTGGCCCCAATTTTGACTCCTTAACATTTATTGTCTTGGGCTCAAATCAAATTAAAAGGTTGGATCCATGTCCAAGTAACCTACATCAAAAATTTCAAGTGTTTAGACCCAAAATTGGCGGAGGAGTTTGGTACAGTTTTCAAAGGACAAATCGCTGAACTTTGACCCCTTGACAGGCAAATTTATGGCCGAAAACCGATTAAAAAGATTTTCCCAAATTTCAATAGCCCTTATGTCAAATCTTGAGTCTGTAGACTGAAAATTGACAGAATAGTGTGGTAGGGAAATGTACACACACAGACACACACACAGGAGCAATTTCACCTCTCTCTCTCTCTCTCTCTCTCTCTCTCTCTCTCTCTCTCTCTATATATATATATATATATATATATATATATATATATATATATATATATAATATTCATTACGACACTATATGTACATATTTCAAGGTCGTACCAGTGGTTTCATTGCACTGAATCAACCATAAGAGGTTGGAAAGAGTCAACTCAAATTCATCAGCGACTTTGAAAAACTGAAACAATGCCAAGTGAACAAACAGAAAAAAAAAAAAAACGTTAAACGTGCGTTTAAGACTCAGAGTTTCAAATTTTAAAACATAACTTAGTAATCGACGCCAATAGATTATGATTATGGAAGGAAGGAAGCACGCGTGTATGTATGTGTATGAGTGTGTGTGTGAGAGAAAAAAGAGAGGGTGAGAGATAGGGAGTGTGTGTGTGTGTGTGTGTGTGTGTGTGCGCGCGCGCTAATGCGTGTGTGTATATATGTATGTTTAGCGGGAGGGGGGATATTTTGGAAAACCTCTCTGAAAGGTAAATGTCCTGTTTAAACGAACTCATCACCCCTTATAAATAAAGGTACAACAATTAACGGCAATAAATATATAATGAAATAAATCATGAAATATTAATTTAAATTTAATTCAGAATAAAAATAAAATTTAAAATTAAAATAAAAAGGTAAGGATAAAATTTAAATAAATATAAAATAAACACTTTAAAAGAATTATCAATTTTTTTTTTTAAATATATGCGTCGCCCGGAACCTTGCTACAATTGTACATTATTTCGTAGTGTATTTCTTTTTCATTTATTTTTCCGGGGAATTATGCAAATCCCCAACAATGATTACGCTTACAACTCAGCGTGGCTATTTATTGGGCAACTGTTTAAACGCCTCCGTGCAGCTTCAAAAGACAATGGATAACTTATGTGAGGGTGGTTGCATGTTTGATTGTGTAACAAGGGTCGCACAATCACCAACCACACCTCTCCTGAATCGGCACTGCTTGAGCCCAGTGGCAAGAAATGAAAACAATGCTGAAACAAATAGAAAACATATTCAGCACTTGGAATTCCCATTTTAGTTCTGACCAGGCTCAACGTTGCTTAACTTCGGTGATCTAACGGGAACCGGTGTGTCAACATGAGTATGCCGTATTTACATGCAACTACTTACAACATGAATGTTGGCTATTTTGTTGCATGGAAAAGGGCTGCCCCCTTCCCATGTAAATAAGAGGAATATTAGATAAGTGAAAATGAGTTTAGGAGAAGCCTAGAATCGAACCCTGTAAGCAAGGTTAAGAAATGGAACGTTAGAAATTTATTCTATTAGAATAGTTAAATATTGTTTATATCGGAAAAAGAGTTGATTGTCCATTCGTTTAGAAATCGGAATATTAAAAATGTCAGCTAAAAGAATGAACAATGCAAATTAAAAATATATTATAAAAAAAAAAAAGGTTAGATTAGAATTGAGGATTCTTTTGTTTGTCAAGAGTGTTTTGGACAAACATATGTTAAGCCATGTGAAAATTAGTCACGGTTGAAAACATACTTCTGACGTCATAGACAAAGGAAGATTCTCAATATAGCGCTGCTATTCGACAATTTAGGCCTGCTATTCAATATACCCCTGATATTCAACAATTTAGCTGGGTTTGGTTTGGTTTGGTTGTTTTTGTTTTACGGCATATCAACCCTTTTCCGGTTATTTAATGCCGAATCCAGTGATTTTGAAGAAAAAGTTTTTAATAGAATATATATATATTTTTTTCAAGTTTGTTTCTATTTAACCCATAGTTGGGACCCTAACAGGTACTACCACTCCAGGCCAGAGTGGACCTGGGAGCAATGGCAGTTAAGAAGTGGCTTCACACTTCCCAAAGCCCGCAAGCTGGGGCCTCACCATCGGATATAGTTTAAGGTCATATCCAGGACGCATTTGACTGGGAACAAAGCGTAGTATCTGTTCTGATGTTACACTCCGACTATTCTATCCTGTCACTGAAGGAAAAGTATTTCTAACTGAAGTACTTTTAATTTTTTTTAAACAAGCCAGAGTGTTTCTTTCTTTGGGGAAGTTTGATTTTCCCCAGATTAAAACGTGACTTTGCGCCAAATTTGAAACGGGAACTACTTACATGTCAATAAGAGACGCTATTGTTTTCTGGCAACGAAAAGATTATGGGCCGACTGGTGAGTAGAGAGGTATTGATTTTTTATAGGAACTATGTTTTTTTTTTTTATAGTTCGGCTCGGAGGCCATTTAAGGATAAGGGTTAAAGGGTAACGTAATGGAAATTTCATTATTTATTTTAGAAAACGACTCTTCATGAACCTGTTCATGTTGGACTTGAAAACCACGATGTACAGTCAGCCGAGAAGCAGTTCCGTTGTATTGTGTTCCAGAGACGAGCAGGTCTAGGAAAAAAAACTCTGCTCATGGAATTTTCGCTTAGATTAAGGCACAGATAGAGTGTAAGGGAAATTGCTGATAGTTTTTGTAGCAAAATTAGTGTTTTCCATGAAAGACTTATAGGGGGAACCAAAAAGTGAAATATAATCGGGCACTTGCCATGAAAATAATGGTAAAGCAGAGAGACGCTGGTAGCGTCTATTCTATTAGAAAAAGGCAACAGAGAGAAAAAAAAGGACGTTACCCACCAGATTTCAAAGTCGGTTTTGTAACCTGTCGAGACAGGAGAGAATGCTCTGACCAACTCCTCTAGAGATATGGCAACTGTGGTCCATCCTAGGATTGTATCGACAGTGAGATATCTACTGGAACGATAGAATGATTCAATCATTTTCAACGGATTTAATGCATTTTTTGTTGTTTTTTTTTACATAAGAGTAACCATTTATCAAGGCACAGAGGCCACTCGAGGATAAGGATTAAAGAGTGTACAGTAGTCAATGGGACAATATCATAGTAATCGTTAGAAGTGTAAATTTGGTAAATTGGATTGCTTAAGGGGGGATGGCTCATCAAGAACTTGTTTACATTGGACTTGAAGACGACTATATTGTAGTCAGCTGGAAAGCAGGCAAACGGAAGACAGTTCCACAGGTGTGCAGTTCTGAGAAAGAAACATTGTTCATGGAATCTACGTTTAGATCTGGGCACAGGTAAAGAGGGGGATTATTGATAGTGTTTTTGTCTAGAAGAGTGTTCCATTTCTGAACAGGAGTGAAGGAAAGTTCATGAAGCTTGAATAAACATGGTGCTCCCCTAAGGCGAAAACCATTCATTTTAATTGGGGCCAGGTGGGAGTCAGGGCGGAAGCTTGGTTTTGGATGAATTAAATTAACTAGTCACGTTTTGTCCCATTGCACTACGTGCTCAAGATCAGAAGAGAGAGAATCAAAGAGATGTCGGTCATTGCCGGCCTTTGAAGTGTTGTCATAAACTATACAACAATTTAGTTTTAGCTAATAAACTTATTTATTTGATGAAGGCTTTAAATAACAAAGAAAATATGTATTTTATGTCTACATTTTTAGCATTTCAATAACAAATAATCATCTTCATACGTGCATGCGAGTGTTTATACCGTACGTGCTGGTCTTTTACGCACATTCTGCTTTATTTCGTGAAGTAACGCAAGAAGATGTTTGCTGAGAGTTTTCATGTATAGTTTTGTTTGAATATCACAGAATTTACTTAGGAGAGAAAGAGAGGCTAATGTTATCTTATCTAGTTATTTCTAAAAACTTAGCTTTCTAACTTAACGAAATGAATGACACGCACGAACAGAGGCATTGGTAACATTCGCTGGGATTATCACTTTTCTACATCATTTTCCTACGTCATTAATTTAGATAGTTGATCCGAGATTAGACAAGATAAATTCAAGCAAAAAAAAAAAAAAAAAAAAAAAAAAAAGAAAAAGAAAGAAAGCATCAACTTCAAATTAATTAGTATTTTCTAAATTATTTAGACGACTGTTCCCATCTTGAATGTTATTCTAATCACGTTTCGGCTCATGTAACCCCCGACCTTTTTCAGGCGCGTCTTGTGAAACTTGAGAATTTATACAGGATTTCGAAAGGAAAGTTTTACTTAATTCAAGTGAGTAGCTTGTCCTTGTTCCGTCAACTATGAACAATAGGAGTATTAAGTAATTCGTAATTGTATTACTAGTATCGTCCGTGCCGAGGATTGAACTTTCAATCGTCAGAAGACCGTCACTTAGAACTGATTATCACTTAGCACTTATATCCGTTGCGCCACAGGTCTTTGCAGGCAATGATCAGAACAATAGTTCGAATAATCCAAATAATACAAATGATCAATTATCATCTAAAAAAATTGTTCAGCTTCCACGGAGAAACGTATTTGAAAACTTTAGTTTTCCTCTCGCTTGAAAACGTGACGTCATTCGCATCATTATTTCTCTGTTTTGCTAATAGCGTTTCACCGTCTGTCAAATGCTTCCATTTTACGTCACTTATCTTTCGTTCAATCATGGTAAGAGTCTGTTTTTACAGATTTGGGCTATTATGCACTCAGTGTGGCCCTTGTCAAAATTTATACTAGCTAACTTAATCGCTATCGACGTAGAGCCCGTAGTATGTAACAAATTTAACTCTTCTTTTTATTTAATGATTTAATTTGATTTTTTAAAGTTCATAATTCCTAAACATAATTTACAGTGAACTGCTTGAAGTGCAAAACGAAAATCGTGATCAATATGAAAAATAAATAAACGCTGTGCGCGCATAAATACTAATTAAGTATTCAAAAATACTTGGTTTCGTTTTGTGCTTAAACAAGTAGAAAAAAAAACGAAATGTTATTTAATCTTTTACATGTATTTTTTTATTATTTGATTTTTTAAAAAATTTAATTATAGTCATAGATTTTGGCCACCTTTCCTTTGTTTTTTTTTTCTGGTTAACAAAATGAGTTGGTCTACGTTATTTTACCTTCACCCCCCCCTCCATCTCGCATTCTTCCTGATTAGCTTGCGGTGCACGCACCTACTGAGACACAGAAATCTGCGCCTCTGCTCTCTTTTATACAACAGCGTTGACCTGCTTAATTGGTTTCCAACCTTTTTCTTTGTCTTTGTGGTTGTCGACAAACATTATTGTCGCTTACACGTCGTATAATATTAATATTCGATGTCTTGAAATTGAAACCATTGCACGGATTCTTTAATTTTGAGAAAAATGAACAGCTGGAGATAATGCTTTGCAGTTGTTGCTGTTGTTGTTGTTGTTGTTGGTGGTGGTGTTGCTGCAGCTGCTGCAGCTGCTACTAAGCATCATTCATTCATTACGTATGCATCCGGCTAGCATAATTTTATAGATATAGATTCTCGCGTGAAATGCAATTTTGTATTTATATATTGTACTAGCTGGATGACCCGACGTTGCCAGGGATTGAATGATCAACGATTGTTTCAAACTTCCATATTTTTATTGTCATAAAAATATGTAAAATCACTCATTTTTTTTTCAATCAAATCGATTGATTGCCTGCTCTTATTGAGGAATCACCACGGTGCACCCGGAGGAAGCTTTACATGCCCCTCGCACTGACTTAATTCACAATATATTGTAGTCTACATTGCACTGTAGAGAACTTAATGTTAATTTTATAAAATTATTTTTTTAATATATAATGGCTTGAATACAAGTTTAAAATGCAAAAGTCAAGTATCATGCTTCAGTTGTGCTCTGAACAGAAACATTCATTTCAAACGTCACATCGGTTAATGTCGTGGGTTGTCTGTTTGTTTGTTGTTATTATTATGGTTGTTGCCGTTGTTTGTTTGTTTGTTGAGCATTAGTCATAACATACCAAAGAAGGTACTGTTGATTTTATTTGTCGAGCCTTTCTTCTTGTGTGGCAACGAAAATTATTTGATGCACTTGCGATGTTAGATTCTGTTAGGTGTTAACTTTGGCCAAAATCACCTGTCCCTTCTTTCATCATTAATTCGATAA
>NC_136520.1:38231503-38339003 GCF_053919585.1 Euprymna scolopes
AAAATCTATAAACATTTTGACCCCTCCCTTTACTTAAAAATTCACCAAAAATCAGGAAATTAACCAATTGTAATGAAATTTTCAGTATTTATCAAATAATGATCGCGGAATATAATCAACTCATTATTTTTATTTATATCTTAGTGAAAATGTATTATTTTGTTTAAACAAAAAGTACCTTTACTAAAGTTATGGTTTTCAGTGGTAAATAAAAAAACGCAAGAATCTATTTTTGCTTTTTTATGTAAATAAAGCATCGTAATTTGTAACAATAAAATAAAAAATAAAATAATTTCTAAGAAACATTACGAAAAAAAGCCCCTGAAGTCCGTATTAATGAATTCGATATAACTCGAAGAAAAATTAATTTCTCGAACTACCAATATTATCATTGAATTCAGCATTGTTCATTTAATGTTTTCACAAAAAATTATAATTGCAGAAATTATTTCTACTTTTTTGTACGCTTACATTTTTAACGTAATCTTTACATGTAAGATTCTAATATTTCCATTGAACGCAAGCTCGTATAATTATCGACGTAAAATAATGTTCATATAATCTTGGAAAATAAAGTAAAAAAAAAAAATTAAATTGAAAAACAGGAACATAGAAAAATAATTTAATTAAAAAATGGTAAAAATTATACGAACGTTCCATGTCGGTAACTACGGATGCGCAGAGTTGAAAAGAAAACCAGTCTGTTTTGTCCACCCTCCTCCTCTTTTCAACTACATGCTTGTTTGTGTTTATCAACTTTACATTTAACGTAAACATTGTGATAAATTTTGACGTAAGTCTGTATTTTTTTAGTGTGTAATTTTTTCAATGATTATAAATTGTTTTCTTAAACAATTGTAATTCTGTATTAATATTAATAATAATGGTGCTAACTTTTATTTTCAAAGAATAAATTGTCAGTAGTATAATTAATGAATTTAATTAGCTTTTATGCAAAGTAAATACTTTTGTAATTTTTTTTCATAAAGGTCCTGCATATAACTTTATTTTTGCTGCATCCATCATTTCACAGCTATTTAAACTTTATTCATCAATATTACCTTTTATTTTATCGGAAAATTTAATCGCCGTTTTTGGAGAACATTACTTCAGTTGCCGAAAATATTTAAGCCGCTTCACTACATTCAATTTTATCACGGACTTTATTTACGAGTTTGTTGTATCTTGGAATTTTTGGATAAAATTAAGATTTTCAATGTTCTCAGTGTTTCCACGGATAACTTCAACTGGTCAAGATATCATGTTTCAAGATTCATCAGATGAAATTTACATTTTGCAAGTTCCCTGTATTTTGCGTATAACGTCACGGGTTAATTTTCCTGTGTTTCACGGGTAAGTAGATTATTCTCTAAAACATTAAAAAAAAGTTGTACTGCATTTGCTGTTAATGATCTGGATTTAAAATTAGATATAATGGATAATGGAAATGGATATTGTGTTAGACCTGAAAAATAGATTGTTTGGCCAGAAAAATGTAGCCGAGAAGCGAGAAATTATCAAAGTTGGGCGCCCGACTCCTTTATTTGTGAATAAGGTTAGAACTCGTTCGTTCCAATTCCAATGGTTTAATGACATTGACTGGTTATGTGCGAGTAAATCTGAGGAGAAACTCTATTGTTGGCCTTTTTTGCTTTTCACGCCGAAATCAGGACAATCATGGACTGATACTGGCAAGGTAAGGAACGTTAGTCAATCTGTGCTATACAATGGAGAGTCACGCAATAGCAAATATGATGACTTACTTTGGGTCCACGGATCACGGGTTGGGAAATGAAGTTGACAGAGGGCGGGGGGTGGGCACTAGTAGCAATATTAGGCTAGAGTCGCCACTGATATATATATTCGTAAAGAACCCACTTTTAATCGCAAGTCACAAGCCGGTCGAGAAACGGGTCGTTCTTGCTGCGTAAATAAAAGGGAACATGACATAATCGTCATATACGTTACGTCTAATTCAAAAGTAAGTTCTCGAGTGCGTGGATTGGCTTCGACTAAGGCTCTTAATTGCTTGTTGTGAACATCCGATGGCCGTCTACTACGCTCATCAGCTTCAAGACTCTCGTCGCCGCCACGAAATTCCTTAAACCACCATTGTGCTGTGCGTTCAGTCGTGGCCAAACGCTTTGTTGATATCACAAGCTGTTTCAGCAGCTTTTCCGCCTAGCTTGAATTGAAATAAGAAAATTGTGCTAATTTGCTTTATTCCCATCTCGCATTAAACATTCTGAAAAGAAGACATACTTTTTTTTAAAACGATTGTAATTTAAACGATTAGGTAGAGCGAAAAACGCCCTTTAAAATGATATATAAAGTAAAGTTATTATAACGAAAACTTGTTTGAAAATACATCATTTGAAATCGTAATATAAAATTCCGCAAGAACTTTCTTTTTAACACACACACACACACACACATACATATATACATATATATATATATATATATATATATATATATATATATATATATATATATATATATATATATATACAGCTTGTAATACAATTATTGCAGTTCATAATATACAAACTGTTGCAATACTTTTACTCCATAATGGGGTATGATCCCGCACAGTCGGGAGATTCTATTTATAAACGATGCTGCTAGGAACTGACGAATCGAATTAATTCACGTTCTGCTACCAGCCAATCAGAAATAAGAATTGCTCCATAAATATTAAACCTTTGTGTGTCAACTTCGCATATGTTTTCTTCGTGTCAACACGGGGAGAAGCTTTTGCTGTGTGGATTCCAACTCGAGAACTGTCTATTGAGAACCAGGACTTATGTAGAACAACTAACCATCGGAAACTGTTCTATCTACTGCGAACAAGTCACCTCCAGGACTTGTGTAGAACAACTAACTATCGGAAACTGTTCAGAAACTAAACATGGCTTACACTTCTACAGGTTATGGGCCCAGTGTGCGTCTTTATTTCGATGGATCCGAATCAAAATTCGAATTGTGGCAAGTGACATTTCTAGGATATCTATGAATTCAAAAGCTACACAAAGTACTTCAAACACAACCTGAAAACAGAAACGACCCCGACAGTCTGTTAATTTCCACGGTCCTCAAGGGATTACCGAGTGATTTCAAGCCATTTACCACCGTGATAACCCAGAAAGGAAAACCCATGACTTTTAGTCAATTCAAGGTGGCACTCAGAAGTTACGAAGAAATTGAAAAAAAAAAAAAATGATCACAGAAAAAAACGAATCTTCAAATATCATGAAATTTAAAAATGCACACATAAAAACACCAAAATTAAATTCTACCCATGTCGAGAATAAAAACCGCAACTTTGCTAAAAACAATTTTTCTCCTAAGAAAAGTACAAAAATTATTTGCTATAATTGTGGGCGACCTAATCATAAGAGTTTCCAATGTAGATACCGGACTTTCAAGGACGACTCCATTAAAGATGCGGAGAGCTCCATTAGTGAGCATACATTCTTATTTTCATATACATTTAACGCTTCAACAAACAATAATTTTTTTGTCGATTGTGGTGCAACTGCACATGTGATAACAAAGGAATCTGATTTTATCGATTTTCATCCCAACTCTAAGCCACAAAATCATTTTGTAGAACTTGCTAACGGCAGTAGAGTAAATGATATCGTTTTGAAAAGAGGTGATGCTAAAATCTTGCTAATGAACAATAAAGGTGAACTTTGTTTCTGTATTCTAGAAAACGCTCTTCTAATCCCGAAATTTACACAAAATATATTTTCTGTACAAGCTGCCATTAAACAAAGTGCAAATATAAACTTTAGCCCCAATAAATTAAAACTGGTATACCCGAATGGAACTGTATTCGACATTAAAGAAAATGGAAGACTATATTATTTAAATAGCGTTTGTACGCAGGGAAAAATGACAAACTATCAAAACAAGATACCAGACAAGAATGCCAAGAAAATCCTATCAATGGTGCATTGTGACTTGAACGATCCTGTGGAACCGATGGCCAGAGAACATTATAGATATGTGTTGAATTTCAGATCATTCAGGTTTAATAATGGTTTACTTTTTAAAGAACAAATCTGATATCCTGCTATCAACCAAAAAATATTTAGCCGACATGGCTCCCTACGGTGAAGTAAAGTGTATTCGCTCTGACAACGGTACAGAATTCACTAATAAAGACTTTGAACTGTTACTAATTAACCATCGTATCAAGCATGAAAAATCGGCCCCTAGATCGCCACACCAAAATGGGACAGCGGAAAGAGCATGGCGGACACTTTTTGAAATGTCAAGATGTCTACTCATTGAATCAAAACTCCCCCAAACCTCTGGACGTACGCACTTATGGCGGCTGCCTATATCCACAACAGGTGCTTTAACAAAACACTATCTAAAACCACATACGAAGCTTTCTGCCGTAGAAAACTAAATTTAAGCCGAATGCATGTATTTGGTTCAACTTGCTTCGCATATATAGATAAAAAGAGTAAATTAAATATTAAAACCGATAGAGGTATATTTCTTGGATACGATAAAAACAGTTCAGCCAATTTAGTATTTTTCCAGAGAAAAATAAAATAAAAAAAATCCGATGCGTAAAATTCATAGACACGTTTAATTTTAAAGACGAAACTCCGTCATATGAAGAGGATGAACTTATATTTAAATAATAATTTTATTAAAACAAATGAAGACAATGAAGATGACGGGGACAAGAAGATCCATGATGATGATGATGATGATGATGATGATGATGATGAAGTTAAAGTCGAATCCCTCAACAAGTTTTGCAGCAAAACGCTTTAACTTTATTCTTGTTGCAGGTTTCGTCAATACATCAGCGATATTTTGTTCTGATGATATGTAATTCAAAATAATGGATTCCTTTTTCACCTCGTTTTTATGAAATGGTATTTTATATCTATATACTTAGATCTTTGGTGGATTATTGTATTCTGTACTAAGAATATACTAGATTGATTATCACAATTAATTACTACGGGACTTTTAGTTAATTCTGGCTCTAAAATAGTCTTTAGGATATTTTTCAGGTAGAGTGCTTCCCGGGTCGTGTGTGTGATCGCGATAAATTTTGCTTCAGACGTAGAGAGAGATACAATCTGTTGCTTTTTAGATTTCCATGAAATAATAGGCCCATTTTCTGATAGTCTGAAACAATATCCAGATATACTTTTTCGAGCTTCGTCGTTACCCCAATCTGAATCTGAAAATCCTTCTAATTTTAGGGGATTTTTTGATTTTCTAAATACTAACTTCTGTTCTTTAATTCCTTTTAAATAACGAAAGACTTGTTTAGCTCCTTAAATCCAATGAAGGATTGATAATTTTTGTGATAGTTTTGTTACTGTATAGCATATATCAGGTCTCGTCGCAGTCATTAAATATATAAGACTTCCTATGCTTTCTCGGTATAATTTATCGTCTATTATTTCAGATTATGTGTGTATATTTTTGTTAATATCATTTTCGACCGGTGTAGAGCGTTTCTTGTACTCCCCCATTCCAAATTTTAATGGTATTTTGTCAATTATCATCGTAATAAGTCCTTTCTTTTGAGTAAATTCTATCCCCAAAACCAGGATATTTTGCCAAGATCGGTCATTTTGAATCTTTTACTTAATTTGTTCTTAACATCGGTCAACATTATGTCATAATTTGATGCGATTAAAATATCATTGACCCATAAAACCAAAATCAGTAGTTTATTGTCTTTGTGTTGGGTATATAAACAGGGGTCTGAAACGCATTGTCTAAATCGTTGTTTAATCATATAATCATGAAATACTGTATTCCAACACCGAGCACTCTGCTTTAGACCGTACAATGACTTGTTAAGTCGCCACACGCTATTTTTATTTTTCATTATAAATTCCTCTGGAGGCGTAATATAAATTTCACAGTCTATTGGGGCATTCAAATAAGCATTTTTTTTTACGTCGATTTGATGGATGTTTAAGCCATATTGCGATGCGATTTGTAATAAAATTCTGATTGTCATTAGGTTTGTGGTCGGTGAAAACATAGAAAAATATTCTATACCGTAAATCTGAGAGTATCCTTTAGCAACAAATCTAGCTTGGTACCGTTGAACGCATGATGCGGTAGTCTTTTTTGTAAAGACCCATCTTGTCGAAATGACATGTTTATCTTTTGAGAGAGGTACTACCGTGTAGGTATTATTTTCGGTCAAAGCATCTATTTCATTTTTTGTTGCTAATTTCCATTGATAACAATGTTCTGAATTAATTGCTTCGTTAAAGCTTTTTGGCGTCTTTTCCATGGAATAGCCTTTTTGATAATCTTTCATATTGTCGACCACAAAAAGATCGGGCCGTTTTCTATTTCTTTTGGGGTATACATTGTGATTCATTTTTATAAATCAAATTAAATGAAAATAAGAATGTACGATTTAGAAACAGAGTTCAAGGTAGATGTTTAAGGTAAAACTTGTAAATAAAAATGTTATATTAATTTTATTTATTGCGGACTATTATTCTAATCTTTTTCGTAGTTGTTTCATGACGTTTCGACCAACTACTCCTTTTGCCTTCGTCAGGTGGTAACCGCGATGGGAACTCTGAATCTCCTGACTGCATCCAATACAATTGCTGCCTTCCGTAGCTGTTTTCGTCTCACCACGTTTGGGCGAAGTAAGCCTCTGGCCGGTTTTGGGTAGGATTGAAACCGCTATCTTCAGACAATTCTCACCTGGAACCGTAGAGATTCAACGTCTCTATCAACTGCGCCACGGGCCCCGAAGGGTGATCAAGGTTGAATTTTTTGGTCTTATAAATTCATGTTTATTTATTATCTGATCTTCCATGGTCGGGTCCGTACCGAATGGTATATATATATTATTTAATTGAAAGTCATTACTAAGATGAGTATTATTTATTAATTTTATTTATTGCGGACTATTATCTTCATCTTTTTCTTAAGTGTTTCACGACGTTTCGGCCAACTATTCCTCTGGCTTTCGTCAGGTGGTAACTCTGAATCTCCTGACTGTATCCACTGCAAGTACTGCCTTCCGTAGTTGTTGTCGTCTCAGAACTCAGAAATGCTTGGGTTGAATCTGTATGGTTCCAGGTGAGAATTATCTGAAGATAGAGGTTTCAATCATACAGAAAGCCGGTCAGAGGCTTACTTGGATAAAAACGTGGTGAGACAACAACTACGGAAGGCAGTAATTGCTGTGAATGCACTCAGGAGATTCAGAGTTCCTCTCCCCTCGCGGTTACTACCTGATGAAGCCAGAGGAATAGTTGGTCGAAACGTCGTGAAACAACTACGAAAAAGATGATAGTCCGCAATAAATAAAATTTATAAATAATACTCTTCTCAATAATGAATTTCAATTAAATAATATAAAAAGGGTTGATATGCCGTAAAACAAAAACAACCAACCAACCAACCAACCAACCAACCCTAACCCTAACCCTAACCCTAACCCGTAAAACAAAACCAACCAACCAACTGAAGTGAACTGCTTTGGTCAACTCGGCATTTTCTTCTAGAAAGGTTTGACAGATCGAAGTGTTTCTGGAATTAATTCCTAAGGAGATTAGTATGGGAGGGTAAAGGTCAGACAGGCAATATAATAGGAAAACAATCGTCCGCCTGAGGCGCATATGTATAACCAGCTCCTATCACTTTTTTCTTTTTTTTTTAATTGTTTTCAAGGCAATTTCATGGAAAATTTTTGAAATTATGTGAGGGCCACATTATGCTACATGACATCTCTAAAGTCGGCTTGAAAGTCAACACTAAAGTGTATCTGGATGTGCTGAAGGGTGTAGTGATCTTCTGGTGCAATAAGATCACCGCTGGCAAACCCTGGTTGTGACATCAGAACTCAACACCGGCCCACGTCCAAAGAGACCCAGGTTTAGCATCAGAAGGAGCGCTACACCTTTATACCCTTCTCTCACTACCCCTTTCTATCCCGACCTGAATCAACTGGACTACTTCGTTTGGTCATGTGTCGAGAACATCACCAATATGACCTCTCACAACACCAAAGCCAGCTTAATTGCCGCCATTCGCCGAGTATTCGCCAAGCCCCTACCGGCGCTGTTGAAAGACATGCTCCCAGTCCCGGGCTCGTATCGAGGCGGTGATTAAAGCTAAAGGCGGCTACATAGGATAGATGTCAGCTCTACTACTATATAATCAAGTTGGCTGAATTGATTTTTTTCAATAAAAGTTTTAAAATAAAGCTGAAGTGTTGTTTTCTTTAAGGTGACACTTTTATCGTTCCATCCTGTAGCACATTAAAAAATAATGGATTGCCAAATATACATGGCTTGGATTTTACTTTCCAGCCTGGAATACGCTATTAAAAAACCGCAATTCATTTCGAAATATATATTAGTATTCGTTCGATTTTACAACTGTTTCTGTATCCTCATGATTTCAACCAAAGAGTGTCTTTTTTTACACGATCATTTCATGTTCAATTTTCAACTTATGCGTTAATAACCAACATTTATAATTACCTACATCTATTTTGCTAACAACATTGATGAGATGAGCATTCATTGAAAATCCATGGATTGAGGAAAAAACTTTAATAATTATTTGTACTCCTTTGTCAAACAATAAATTTTGTTGTAATTCTACACAATTTAACTCAGAATATCTGTTTATAAGTATATATATATATATATATATATATATATATATATGTATATATATATACATATATATATATATATATATATATATATATATATATATATATATATATGGAGAGAGAGAGAGAGAGAGAAAGAGAGAGAGAGAGAGTAGCCATCAGCAATTATAGGTTTTTCAGACTTTTATCATTTTTTAATATTTGAAGATATTTTTATAACACGTTTTAAGCCTTGTTCAGCTCTTTTCAGATATTTTTATATAATTTTTTTTTAAGGAAATGTCTTTTTGGAAAACATTTTTCTCTGCCACTGATTTTTTTTTTCAGGGAATTGTTAATCTCATAATTTTTGTCACCAATAGTTGGTGGGCTGGTAAAAATTCAATCAGTGAGTTAAGTTCATTTAGTGGGTGGACACACAACCACCCCTTTATATATATATATATATATATATATATATATATATATATATATATATATATATATATATATATATATATATGTGTGTGTGTGTGTGTGTGTGTGTGTGTGTTATTTATTTGTTTTTGTTTTACGACACGTTTTGAATGAATTCAATTATTTGACCTTTACCTCTGACCTGAAATGGAATACGTACATCAAGATAGTTGCCAAGATCGCTGGAAAAATGGTAGGATCCTTCTACCGCTCCAGAAGATATCTCACCCCTTATGCAATTCTCTATCTCTATAAAAGCCAAGCACGTCCAAGGATGGAGTACTGCTGCCACATCTTGGCAGGAGCTGCTCAAAACAGCCTATCCTGCCTTGAAAGAGTACAAAATAGGCTTCGTGTCCTAGTGGGTGATGCCCTTTTTTCTCTTCCCTGCAACCTCCATCCCACAGGAGAGACGTTGCGAGCCTGTGTTTGTTTTATCGTTACTACCATAGCAGAACTCCAATCTCTGATCCCCCCTCGCCGATCTTTCACGAAAAACACCCGTCTAGCTGAAACCACTGTCAAAAATCTTCCCCACTCCTTATCTGTGCCAAAATCAAAACGTAGATTCTATGAACAAAGTTTCTTTCTTAAAAGTGCACGCCTGTGGAACTCTGTTCCGGTTGCCTGTTTCCCACCTGACTACAACCTGGATGTCTTCAAGTCCAATGTGAACAAATTCCTGATGAACGGCCTCCTTAAGTAAGACACTTTATCAGATTTCCAAAACTAACGTACTGTACACACAATAACCCTTATCCTCGAGTGGCTTCCGGGCCTTGATAAGTGGTGACTACCTTGTAAAAAAAAAAAATTATACGCAAGTGCATTTAATTTTCCATTTTACCAATTTGGTACCCCTAAATGGAGAGCGGCATCTATATATCGTTTTAAAATATAATTATCCACTGACACGTGTTCCGTCGTCTACGATTCATCAGAGTGGATGAATCTTTTTTGAATATTTTAAAATCAATATATATATATATATATATATATATATATATATATATATATATATATATATATATGTATATATATATATATATATATATATATATATATATATATATATAAAGTAGGAAAATATAGATTTGTCCGTAATCAATAATTTAAATGAACACAAAAATATCATTTTCCTGAGTCAGATGGCATACGTGGAAGATTGCCGACTCCTGTACAAGCTTTGGAATCTCAGCTTGAAATACGATATCTAGCCACACTGAGGAGTCATATGTCAAAAATGTTTATGGATGACTCTTTTTTTTTCTTACTTTATCTATATATTAGCAGACACAAACTCTTTTTTTTTTTTTTACTTTATCTATATATTAGCAGATACAAACTCTTTTTTACTTCATCTATATATTAGCAGACACCCTATGCACTACCCGAAAATAAATTAGGACTACTGTGTATTCCTTGTAACAAACTGAACCTCCACATTACTCTTTTCATTCTTGTTTATTTATAATATGTTAATCTAGCAAGATAGGGCTGTAACACTTTCATAAACAACTAAACGTTAAACAAACTTGTACAATACGTTCGCATATGTCTTTTACAACAAACGTTAAACAAAGAGAATGAAGAGAAACACGGTGTCTTTTCACACAAACGCCTACTTTCTATAACTTGTGAGATTTTTGCCAGTGAGCGACCAAGAAATACAATTAACTAAATGAAAGTGTTTTTTTTATTTTACATACGTGCGCGGTCTCTGATCTTTCATTCTTTTTATCGTCGCTTTTCCATGTGTACAGCCGTTTATCTGTATTGCATCTTCTAGTGGCTGTTCATCGACTACTTAACTAAGACAAATAAAACATGGAAACACAATCGAGACTTGTTGGCGGTTTTAAAGGTTTTAGTGGGGAGAGAAATGTCGTTCACGGGGAGAGAGACTAAAATTAATTCCTACGTACTTACTTTTCTTACTTAGCCATGATATAGTCGACGAACGGGCAGTTTCGAGGAAATATTCATTTAGGTTCCTACATGTTTGGCATGTCTGGTCTATCTGCTTCTAACTGTTTCGAAACTCTGCCACGAACACGTGATGTAATTTTTATCTAATAATGCGACACCTGCTTCTAGCGTGTTTTATCTAGGAATCTAAACCTTGCCTCCCCAATTACACTAGATGCTCTTGGTCTATGTCCGTTTGCTGTCAGGTGATCTTGACATGTACTTAGCAAGACATTCTCGAAATGCATATTAACATAATCTCTATTTACTGGCGTAGGATCCCAATAAATAACAGGACGTGGTGAGCCAAAATAATGTCAAAAAAGATATTTCCCGCATAAGGTTTGCTTAAACAGAAAAGTGGAAAATTCGATTAGAAGTAGAGATTAGACGCTACGTCTCAGGATAGGAATCCCGAAGTGAGATGTGTCGAAAACGAGAAAAATCTTTCTCTTTAGTAAATGAAAACAACTTCCAAAATGGTAAAAGCAGCCAGCCTTCAAATGCCTTTTTTTTTTTAAAAAAAAAAAGCTTTCTTTGTTCGACCTTCGGGACTGAGGCGACTGGAAACTTACGAAATGTACCACTCTACAGTGCTGTAAAAGAAGAAAACACTAAAGTGCATGGCGCCATTAAAGAAGTATCTTTTGGGCATTTGTGTTTTATTTTATGATAGAACTAGCAGGACCTGTTAACCGGCGTTGTCCGGTTGACTCTGACCCTTGGAAAAAATAGAAGTACGGTTGTTGTTGTTGTTATTGTTGTTGTTGTTGGTGGTGGTGTTGTTATTGTTGTTGGTGTTGTTTTTATTGTTGTTGTTGTTGGTAGTGGTGGTGGTGGTGTTGTTGTTGGTGTTGTTGTTGTTAGTGTTGTTGTTGTTGGTGGTGGTTTTAGCCAACACCCAACCTCCTCATGTTAAGAATAGCTTCCGGAATAGACAGCCCCAACCACCACATGTTTAGAACGACTTTCGGAATAGACACCCTCAACCATCGAAAAGTACTTGTCTCTGTCAAATTTAAATGAGATTTTCGTAATCAACATAGTTAAAAACCTTTAAAATTGTCATCAATTGTGAAGGTGGGTCTAATTTAAAAATTTACACGCACACACAAAAAAGTTATTGTCTTCTGTATAGAGCGACGCTAATCGGTTTATATGTTCAATTTTGTTATCTTTTTTTTTCAGCACGATTGTAACCTGCGACAATCAATTATGTTTATTTTTTTTTGAGGCACCAATCGGTTAATATGTTTTATTTTGTTTTGTTTTTTTTTCAGCACGATTGTAATATATAACGATGATAATCGGCTAATACGTTGAATTTTGCTGTTTTTTAGCGACGATAATCGCTTAATATGCTTAATTTACTTAGTTTTTTTAGCACGATTTTCTTTTGTGGAGAGCGACGCC
This sequence comes from Euprymna scolopes, assembly GCF_053919585.1. NCBI lineage: Eukaryota > Metazoa > Mollusca > Cephalopoda > Sepiida > Sepiolidae > Euprymna > Euprymna scolopes. Next base: position 38,243,991 of record NC_136520.1, read on the forward strand.
ATATTGTATACTTTCTGGACCATTCGTTTATTTATTGTAGAAGTGGAGTCCGGAATATGTGAATAGTCAGGTATCAGCAAATCAACGTGGTCAGAATTTAAGATGGAAGAATTTATTAATTTTAAATCGGGAAATCGAAAGATTATGTTATGTGTATGTAGGTAATAACCAGTTACGATGGGTGCAATATAAGTATCGTAGGAAAATGTAGAATAGGTCTCGGTGTCAACTGGTAGCAATGGGAGGATTAAATATTTATAGAGAAAATAGGAACTCCTTCTTTTATAGATGTTTCGATTGTAATGGGTTTGCTCCTAGGATGCAATGTAGCATTTTATTATAACGACTTAATGTGTCTAAAATTATGTTTGAAAATTAGATAAGGTAGTGATTAATAGACTAGACCTAATGAAATAGTATGTGGCATCTGTTATTGTACACCTACGATAATTTGGTCCAGAGGGGAATTTCTGCAGTCAAAATATTATATCTGCACAATCACGGAACATGGATAAGAGAGTTTGGTTACTAACTTTAGTTACGCGAGTTTGTGCCCGGCACGCGTCTTTTAATTTTGCTTTCAGTTTTGTTTCTGGCTGATGACACCCGTGTCCCATTTTTTTAAACGCCGCCCCGTCCACTCCCGTTATTACGATTTTTTACTCCTCTCCTTGCTGTCACAATTTGTTTTTTCGACTGAGCAACGCCCCCCACCTCTGCCACTGTTGTCACAATTTTTTATGACCGGGCAACGTCTTTTCCCGCCGCCCTCATTGTCACAATTTTTAACGATCGGGCTAGTCTATTATATAAAGGGCTGGTGTCTGTGTGCATGTACGTTTGTATGTCCAGCTAAAACTCTAAAACTATCAAAACGAAACAACTACATAGTTGGTATTTTTATGATCGGCAACATCACCGATGAGTAATATCTAAAATTAAGAAAAAGTATTAACCCTTTGACCCTAAACTAGCGCAGATTTTATGTGGATGGTGTGGGGCGGTCTGTTTGTATTAACTAAAGGAGAAATAACTCCGATTTTGTTTTAAGAAGTTATTTCCTTTACGCCGATCAATTCCCCAATTAATGTATAAAAGTGTGTGTGTGTGTGTTGTTGTTGTTGTTGTTGTTGTTGTTGTTGTTGTGTGTGTGTGTGTGTGTGTGTGTGTGTGTGTGTGTGTGTGTGTGTGTGTGTGTGTGTGTGTGTGTGTGTGCCAAGGGAGATGAATGGGCTGGTCAGAAAAAGGCGGAACGGGCAAACCGGGGGAGAAAGATTGAGAGAGAGAGAGAGAGAGAGAGAGAGTGTGTGTTAACCTGAGCAACGCCGGATAGCTCTACTAGCCCTATATAAATAGATATTTTGTCTGTCTGTCACGATTTTTAAAAACGTAATAAATTGTAAAATTTGTCCCAATTCTGAAATATTAGAGATCTTAACAACTTTTCGATGCGGAAAATATTGCAACAATAATAAATCTATATAAATTAAACAGTAGATGTATGTGTGTGTCTGTCTGTGTGTAAATATTTAACCGATAAACTATTAAACTACTGGTCACAGAACGGTGAAATTAGCATGGAAATAGCAAACATATACCAAGGATGGTTTATAACGAGTAAAATCTTTGCTTGGATGGATAAATTACGTGTACAGAAGTCAGCAAGTTGCAATGCAAAATGAATGTCCACATCAAATTGCAGACATATTTGTATTAGTTTGCGCATGCGTAAAACTAATCATAGCTTAAAGTGATTTAATTTTAAAACTTTTTTCCTGGTCTGTTGGGTTAGTTCAAACGATAGGAAACGTATTTGAAGTTCTAAGTGTTTTGATTTCGATTCTAGTTATGGCACCCAAGTCATTTTTTTTTTAACTTTTGAAATCAGTACTATATATTAGGTACAATATAATATTCAATAGGGAATGGGCTCTGATATCATAAATACGAAATCTGCATGAATTAAAATATATTTAAGCGTACTTTATGACCGGCAAGACCGAGCGCCCCACTCCCTGTTAATAATAGATTCCTAGCAAGTAAAACGGATGCCCTAACTGGTAAATCGAAATTTTGAAGTATTTAGTCTGAGGTTCTCCGAGGGGCGTGCAATAAGTAATGCCCCTGACCCACTTCCCATAGCAGTAGAGCAACGAAACTTGGCACATTTATTAGTCTTTCTCTACATAGGAACCACGCAGAGTTATGCATTTCTCCCATCGTTGATGCAGCTCTGGAGACCGTTTTTGTAGAACACCTCAGGTTGGTCCTCCAACCACGACGTGACTTCAGAAATCAAGTCTGCATCATCTGGGAAACGCTTTCTTTTCAAAAACAACTTCATGGCTGGGAAGAGGTGAAAGTCAGAGGGTGCAAGATCAGGAGAGTAAGGAGGATGGGGGAGGATTTCATAACCACACGCCCGTGCTTCTGATCTGGCGACATGCGAGTTGTGGACTGGAGCGTTGTCCTGCAGGAGGAGGGTACATTTGCTGATCTTGCCCCACCTCTTGATTTTGATAGCTTCCCTTAATTCCCTTAAAACTGAAGCATAATAGGCTCCTGTAATTGTGGCATCCTTTGCCAGAAAATCTGTCATCACTACTCCGTCCTGTTCCCAGAAGACTGTAAGCATGATCTTGTCAGCGGAGGGCTGCACCCTTGCCTTCTTTGGAGGTGATGAGTCGAAGTGCTTCCACTGCATTGACTGGGCTTTGGTCTCTGGATCATAGTGATGGACCCAGGTTTCATCTTGTGTAATCAGTCTTTTGAAAAACTTTGACTCATCTTCTTGGCACATCTCCAAATTCATCCTCGAGCACTCGACGCGTTCTCGCTTCTGGAATGGTGTGAGCAACCTGGGAATCCATCTGACAGACACCTTATGCATATGCGAATGGTCATAAATGATAGTTTCCACAGACCCTGTACTAATCTTGACATCTTGGGCTATTTGACGAATAGTAATACGCCGATCTTCCAGAATGGCAGCTTCAACTTGACGGACAGATGCCTCATCAATGGCAGAAGGGAGGCGACCATGTCTGGCAGCTGTTTCCACAGACTTCCGGCCATGTTTGAATTCACGATGCCAGCGTTTTACAAGGTCATATGATGGGGCATTATCACCATAAGTTTCTTTCATTTCATCAAAAGTCTCCTGTGGTGTGCGTCCTTTCAAATACAAAAATCGGATCACTGCTCGACATTCAAATGGCCCCATTTCACACCTGACTCAGTTCAAACACCTGTAAAACAGAAACCACAGTTCGTTCAGAGCTGTAATTTGCCACATAACCCGTAGAGATATAAATCATTGCACATGCAAAATTTCAGCTAGATCAGACAACTGGAAGTGGGCCAGGATCATTACTTATTGCACGCCCCTCGTACCAACTAACCTAAGTACATTCATATATAAATAAAGCTTAAAACATTACTTTAACAAAATAATTATAGCGTTAGCGTGATACCATGGATTTATTATTTACGTTATGTTTGCACACATGAATGTAAACATAAACAAAATAAAAAGAAATACATGAATTGGTGAACATTATCAATAGCATCGGGAATTGTTTTAATGATCCCAGACAGTTTATTTTGCTTTAACAGCGTATTGGCCTTCAGTTTAATTTTGTAAAGTGACCATTTGATTGCGCATGATAGTCTATTAAGTCTAATTTATTTAAATAAACAAAATTGTTTGTTTGTTTTTTCAGGTCACGACTAGCAGGCCAACCCGAACAAAATAGAAGAGGCTAAAAGTGTGTGTAAAATTATATTAAAACTTCTATCTCTCTACCACTCTCGATTTGTCTTCCTCTCTTCCCCTTTTCCGTTTTTCTGCATCCCACTCCCCTTTTTCATATTCGCCCCAATTTTTTCCCTATTGTTTTAATGTATGACGACGACAACAACAACAACAACAACAACAACAACAACTAGCGGGACATACGGTGGAATCTTTCATATGTAATATATTGATGTTGGCATTTTGTGAATGGAGACACCCTGATATTATTGTAGTTCTTTTGTTAAAACTGCAAAAGTATATATCTCCGCTAGCAGGGACGCCCGGCATAGCCTGATCGTATATTATGCTTAAATATGATATTTTAATTTATGCAGATATCGTATATGCAGATATCGTATATATTACTATAAGAGTCAATTTTAGATCCATTCGTATATATTATAAAGTTGTGATTTCAAAAATAAAAAAATATATCCATATGGCTTGGGTGCATCAGCTTGAATCGAAACCGAAACCAAAACTTATGAAGAAAAAAAAGAATGTATGTATATATAACTTGAGTTCCTTCACCTATAATCGAAACCGAAACAAAAACTTATGAAGAATTCTTGGTAAAATTATTTATTACAAGAAATGGAAAGGCATAACAATTAAACGACAGACACTCGAAAGAAAAAAAATAAATAAATGTGACACACAAAATAACACACACACTATCGTATTAATATATAGATTAAAATATTTTATGTACCAAAAACAGTTTTTCATTAAACTATTTTAGTTAAAATAATGTGGTAATAAAAATAATTTATTTAGAAAAAGGAACTGTCATTTAATATATATATATATATATATATATATATATATATATATATATATATATATATATATATATATATATATATTAGATTTAATGCTTTAATAAAAAAATATTTTATGTAAGCCAGTTTAGTTTCGTTGATAACGTATCGCTTTTTTTTTTTTGGTTAGCAACGTCAAGGATTTTCATGAAGTTCGAGGTTTCATAACAGATCGGCTTTTGTTTACATGAAAATGTTGTAGCAATAATCGTTTAATTAACGAAAACATCGGCGTCTCTCTCTCTCTCTCTCTCTCTCTCTCTCTCTCTCTCTCAAACAATAAAAAATGTAATAAAAAATAAAGAATAAAAAAAAATCAATAACTGCTCAATTGTTGTCCCACATATTTTAAATTAGAAAACTTATAGCGGCCGAGAGATTTGTGTTATCTTTTTTTTACTACGGAATAACTTAAAATCAATTAACAACTTGTGCATTTATCAGAAAGATAAAAACCCTTAATTTTATAGAAACACGCTAATCGAATGCCACCTGAAGCGTTCGTAAATGTGTGTTCCGGAATTAATGTCTCATTCCAACATTAAATCTCAACCAATGAAATTTGCCGGAAAGCGTGACACACAAAAAACACACACACGCTATCGTATTAATATATAGATAATAATAATAATAATAATAATAATAATAATAATAATAATAATAATAATAATAATAATAATAATAATAATAGTAATAATCGGAGGGTCATGGAGGATGAAAAGATCGAGGAGCCAAAGCACTAACCAGACCTCCACTGGATGGGTGCAAAAAGAAAAAAACTGGGACCTGGGGGGGGGGGTTATTGCCATCCAAATTCCAATGAAAACCAATGTCTATTGCCAGTGAGAAATCAATTGCACACGACTGTCACGATAACGAAAATCCGTTTGCAAAGGTTATTGAAAGAAGTGAAGAGAACTGGTAATATAGGGAGACTTGTTGTTATCCAGACTTCAGGGAATACCACCGGTTGTTGTCACTTAGCAATCTCTGATGATGCCCTGCGTGAGAACTCCTAGTGAGTGAAATAATAATAATGTACGTCATTCACCTCTCCTTATAGCGACCCTCACCCCCGAAAGTTGGCTCCTAAATAATCAGCAATTATATTTAAATTTTAAATATTATTCATCCAGGGTAACGCCGATTAATAATATACCAACCTTGCACATGTTTGTTTTGTAGGTTTTGACTTTTAGCAAGACATACAAACACACATACACACACACACAAATGACATTTATATAATAGACTGGCAAGTCTACCTGGCGTTGCCCGAGCCCTTAAAAAACTAAATAGAAGTTGAATATTTATGCAATAGTATTATATTAAAAAAATTTTATGCCTCTCTCTATAGCCGTCTCTTGTTGTTTTCTCTTTTTATATCCATCATTTTTTCCATCCTTTTCCTCAAATATTTATTTCATCTACGCCCAACCTATTTCTCTCTTTCTTGTTTTAATGTGTTATAAAAAAAACAAAAACAAAAAACAACAACAACATAAAACACACTAATGTAATTTATTTACAATAGCTATCCCTTTTAAATGTAATTTTTTTTTCTAAATTTTAAATATTATGCATCCGGGGCAATGCCAATCAAGAAACTATGTGGGTCTTTGTTTATTAGTTTTGGGCTCTTAGCTGGACACACAAACATACGAACATACAAACACACAGACAACTGTCCTTTATATAATAGACTAGCAGGGGTACCCGGCGTTGCCCGGGTGTTTGGAGGGTTGTAGTGTTAAATAAAAAGGAAACCGGGGGGGGGTAAGATCGAACCCGAAGCCCTGAGGCGAAGTTTGAAAATAAAATCGGCCAGCCAGAATGAGTTACTGAAAGATGTTTGAATTTATTTAAGTAAGAACCAAATTGACAGGTGCGCGCACGGAAGTCGTCGAGCGTTACGACGACGACGACGGAAGCTATTCAGCAAAAGAGGTCAATGACCAGGTTTGTTTGTTATAAGCGAAGTAAAAAAAGAAAACATAAAAACGAACGTTAAAACTTAAGAGGCGGGGGGTAATCAAAACATCTAAAAAAAAAACACAAAAAAAAACTAAGGTAAAAAAGAAAACAGAAAAACGAACACGTGAAAAATGGCTTAAATAAGCCTGTTTCGATATTAAAATTTAAAAAATCGGTGGGTACCCGGGTTTTTTTTTGTGTGTGGTCGGGGGTGGATAAGCGAAGTAAAAAAAAAAAACAAACAAAAAAAAAAAAAAACAGAAAAACGAACGTTACGTGAAAAATGGCTTAAATAACACTGGTTCAATATTTAAATTTAAAAAATCGAAAAAGAAAGACATCTCACACCACAATTCGAACCCAAAACGTTTAAATAATGAACCAACGCGCTAATCAACTGACCTAACGCGACGTACATGAAATTTGATCAGTTTTTCAACTATTTAAAGTAAATCAGGCCATGGCGTCATCTGACGCATGCGTAGAACCGGTCGTCGTCACGAGAGGACCGTTTTTGTTGACGAAAATTGTCTATTTCGGGGTGAAAAAACGGAACGTTTTCGGCCAATTTTTCGATATTTTTCGAGCGAAGGATGGAGCTTCAATATGATACCGAGTTTGTGAATTTTTGTTGCGTCCGTCGAAAGTTGTTAGCAGACACACAAACACTCATACATACATACATACATACACACATTTTCGCTTTTATATATTTAGATTACCTTTTATTTTTAGAACTGTTTTTTTAATGATCCTAATGAATGAAATTGTACCGATTCGTTAGTATTTTTATGGGAATTTTATTAAAAATTTATGGCAAAAAAACTGTAGGATATGTAATAAAAATGTAGGAACTTACACTGAACCATAACATTAGAAAATGCTCATAGCTGAACTTATTTACGTTAAATGTCCGGGCTAAACAGATCTCACCATCTAAACATTTCGACCTACCACTCCCATCTTTGTTGTTATTTTCGCAACGTTTCTGTCGATGAAACCTCTGACCTTCTTCAAGTGCATTTTTTGAGCATGGGAACTTTTAGGTCGAACCCGGAAACCTATACGGAATTTCAAACTGAACGCTTTATTAAAATAAAATAAAAACTAGTAGAAATCGCTCCAGACAAGGTATGGAGCCATTTGACGTAAAGAGTTGGAAAAATTAGTTAAAAAAAAAAAGGTAAGGATAAGTGTTAGATGAATATATTCCGACCTAGAAAACAACAATTATTTCCCCTTTGTCAGAAGCATATCTCATAGAATGTGAGGACTAAAGGACAAAGTAATGGAGAGAGTTAAAAAGCTTCCGAAAGTTAAGCCCAGTGGCATAGATCATTACTTCGTGGATGGGAAGGAGCAATTTTTATAGACTGAAAAAAAAAAAAGAAAAAAAAACTTTCAAAGATTCTTGAATTCTTTAGATTTATTCAGTCATTCAAATGGTGTTCTGCCTGGTTATAGCTTTCTTTGCAGTTGTACAGATGGTAGGTTGCAGTTTCTTTCTGCCCGAGCAATGCTTATACTTGGCGATTGTCCTTACCATTGTACCCAAAGAAAATCTTCTGCCCAGTACAACAAGAGACGAAACCATGAACAGAATTATTCTTGATTGTTTCCGTAGTACATTAGTCACCTGCTTTCCATAACCTCACGTTATCCTGATCGGGGTGGGGTGGAGGGGGCTACTGAAGGTCCTCGACCTTGCTCAAGAGTCTCCAACATACTAGCAAAGGGAAAGAGCTGCTTTACATTTTCTTTGACAGTAGTGCTCTCCCGCCACTCTATACAGCGCCTAGTATTCCCAAATGGCCACCCCTCTGATACTGGCCATGCCTATAGTTGCTTAACTTCGGTGGCCTAGCGAAAAGCGATGTATCAACGTGATTATGCCGTATGAGACGCAAAATATTTACCCAACTCTTATACAAAAAGGGGGGGGGGGGAGAAAAAGGAGTTTCCAACCTAATATGTCCCGCACTATCAATCAAACTCTAACCCCTGTCCCATCATCGCAATGTTAAAAACGAAACATGGTCTACATAATATAGTAAACATGAAATATTTGCATATATTTTTTTAGGTAACTGTTGTTTTTTTTATCAAAATAACTACGAATTGTTCTTTTCTAATTTATAACCGCCTAATTTTTTTTTTTAATTAATTAAATTGAAGAGTATGCATACTTTTCCCTGACTTCATGCAGTTACCTCTATAGAAATGAGACAATGCAATAGGGTTTAATTCTTTATTAATACTTTATTTGTTATCTACGTCAGTAGAATGTACACGAGAGAAACGGGTTAGTAGGCTGAAGTGTTCTTGTGTGAAGATAGAATTAATATATTGCCGGCTTATTGAAAGCGAGAATAGTTAGGTCCACGCGTGTTTATAGCTAGTAGTCGCCGGAACAAAGGAAGCTGATTAAAGGAGAAAAAGAGGGCAAAGTCTTCAGTGTATTAATGTGTTGTCGTTCATGAGTGTGAGTTGTATGTTCTTTAGCATGACAAAGAATGTTCGTTTGGGTACAGCACGTGGAAATAAATAGTAGCTTGAAAGGTCGCCATGTTAGCTTGTAGTACTCACGTTCTACCTGAGTTTCAGATTTCGCGTTTTATATACTCTGTCACGTGGTAGATAGCTGGCTTGTGATTGGACAAGCCAGGGAGAAAATGGATTTCAAATCTCGAGTCGAGAGAAGTAGCTCCTGCCTGTAGTTTGTAGCGAGTGTCGGTTGTTACACCTCCCTTGCTATCATGCGGACTCTTCCGTTTATTATTTAAGTAAAACTTGCATTTTTTTTAATTGGAAGACTATATTCCCTGACAATTACCTTTTTTTTTTTTACTTTATTTATTTATTTTTTTTTGTAATTTTGGGGTGTGTTACTAATTTCAACATGGCAGTTAAGTAGATAACGTTGGTTTCATTGAAATTCAATTTTTCGAGTTTCGTCATTATTCCGAAGCAATCATCTTTTTTTTCTTTTGTGTGTGTGCGTGTGTGTGCGCGCGTATGTTTACATTGCTTATCAGCTAGTAATGTATTGGTTGGTTTTGAAGATATCAACTTGTCTACGTAATCGGCGGCGCACGCCAGGGATTACAACTTACCGGCTGTGATTTTGCTGATAAGTCACAGCCTTTTCATAAATTATAAATAATAGCAGGACCTGTGGAAATTCCACGGAATGAGAAATATATTTAATCAACAAATATGTTTTCGTAAGCTGACATTTTTCTGGATAGCGCCAAAAAAAAAAAAAAAAAAAAAAAAAAAGACAGGAAGACCAATAACACGCTGCAAATATGAACTTATTCGTCTGGTGTATTTTTAATATAGAACTAATCCAAAATGGGATAAATTAATAATTACTAATAAATACCCAGAAAGTAATATTGTGCTACATAGTTTAATACAAATAATAAAATCACATTGTAAGAGACAAGCTTTAATTTACTCCTCCAGTCCAGCGCCTCTTGACAGATAATGCCTTTTTTTTTGTCCTGTTTCTTTTGAATGCTCCCCTTTTATGTAACGTTTCCCTGAATTCTTTTTCGGTGAAGAATCGCTGAACATCGAAATTACTACGAGTTCTTTGCTCACACCATTAAAACAATAGTCATGTATTATTATAATGATATTCGAAAACGAGGCTACATCAAAGGGAGGTCACTTTCACGATCTTGTTCAGGGCTGCGAGATTGGCCTTTTTTAATGCCAAATTTCGCGATTTTGGCCGTTTTCGAAGTAGTTTAACCTTAAAAAAATTATATTTGGCCTTTTTCAAAGCGTAACATATGGACTAAGAAGATTATATTATCCGACTTTATTTTGATTTTACTTTTTTATATACATTTTATTTTATTTTGCTTAGCGAAAAGAAAAAAAGGCGATCACGCATATTAAGCTACTTGAGCGTGACCTACCTAAATAGAAGGCCGTTCCACTAAAATCGTTTGACCTGCTGACGTTGTAGTATAAAGTACAACGTTATACGGTTAGGCGATGAATCAACATTAAGCGGATACTCATTTTCTGTTTCAATTTTAAGGAGGATTGTAGAGGAATTTATAAAACTGGTTCAAAACATGACAGTTATTTTTTTTTATAAGGAAGTCACTACTTATCAAGGCCCGAAGGCCACTTGAGGATGAGGGTTAATTAGTGTAAGGTGGTCACGGAGATAACAGCGTAGTCATCGGTAACGGTGGAAATTGGGTATATTTTGATTATTTAAGGGTACAGCTTACTGAACTTGAAGATGATCATGTTGTAGTCAGCTGGAAAGCAGACCAACAGAACAGAATTCCACGGGCAGGCAGTTCCAGGAAAGAAGTTTTGTTCATGGAATTTATGTTTAGATTTAGAGCTAGAGGGTGGGAGAAATTGTGGGTAGTGGTTGTAGTTAGACGAGTGCTTTTTGTAAAAGCTTAGATGACAGGTCTTTTGATTTGCAAGTGATGCAGGTTCCGCTCGCGTATTTTTCGTAAGTGGTGTTGACAACCTGGATGTTCTAAGTTCAAATCCAGCTTTTCCACAAAATCACTTTGTACCTGCTGTCTTTTTAGAAAGAATTTGGATTAGAGAAAAATACCGGGGAAACCAATGCCAACAATAGAATCCTTGGATTTATATGATATGATGATGAGTTAATAAAGCGTTCAGACCCGCACCCTCCTTTAGACCGGAATCTGTCTAATCTGTGTATTTGCTATAGTTTAGGGATGAATTCGTTCTATTAATTGTAAATAATCATTTTTATCTTTATAAATACTATGTTTATTGCCCTCCCATTGCATATTTCATAATATGGGTTTTAAGTAGGTTAGTTATGGTATGGGTTTTTATGGCGCTGTTTTACAATTTTTCACCGTGCAGAGGGAGATAACTCTCGTTTACTAAGAGTTCATTCATTTTTTTCATCTCATAATTTAGGACGCGATATGTTTTTTTTAAATAAAAACATTGGAAAAAAAAAAAAAAGCTGCGTCGAATTTTTTTTTTTTAACGTAACAAAGTTGATAACAGTAATAATACAAAATGTAGTCTTTACGCGACTATTAAAAGAAAACCAACGAACCCACGTTATTTTCATTAGATGAAAACATTTAAAAAAAAAAGTTCGGCAACTTTTTTTTTCTTAATTAAAAAGTAAATGTTATTGTAAGGTTATTAAGAAATTAGTCTTTAACCTTTAAAAAGATACCAAAAATTAAACTTTAATAAAACAAGGATGAAACTTTTAAAGCTTCCTAATTTATGAGGTGAAAAAAAAAAAAAAAATGAACGAATCTCTTAGTAAACCAGAGTTGTCTCTCTCTGCACAGTGACAAATAGTAAAACAGTGCCGTTTTTATGGTGGTTGTAAAATAATGTATACGCTGATGGATATATAGTATGAATGTGGTGGGAGAAGAGTGAAAGTAGATATTAGCTAGGCTAGCATAGTTAGGTTAGATAGTGATTCCCACCCTTCTTCCATTTTTAGTCAAGTGTCACATTTTTCAATAAAATAATCCCGGTTGTTAATTCAGTCGAAACGGATCTGAAGCAGTAAATAAAGATCTATTTTTTCTTGTGAATTAATGCCCCCCACCCCTCCCGCGTTGAGTGATTCGACCACGCACTAAACAATCAGCAGGCAGAGCGCATTGATTATTCATCTGTCCCCTAAGGAACTCATTTGAGTCCTTTTGGGAAGGTGACAAGCAACGAAAACAGACACCTCTCCTCTCTTCACTCGACCCTGTTCACTGGACACTCCAGCACATACGGTTTTCACTGAAGATAACTGCCGGCAAATCTGGGAACCCACAAAGGACTGCTTACGTATCCAAAGAACTTTGTATTCCTTCTTTTTCTTAAAACTGACATAATCCAATTTTCTGCAGCCAAAATAAAACCTTTCGTTGTTTTGTTTTTAAAAGAGGTTTTATTATTTATTCCGTGTTTCGTGTTTGACGATCAATTTTTTTTCTATTAGAGATGTACTTATGCATTACACTGACAGCGCCATTGTTAGTGGACGATAACAACAATATTTTCTTGGTCAAATAACACAGCAAATATGATTTTTTTTTCAAAACACAAAAATATTTGAAAACAAAAACATTTATTTTGTAAAAATGTATCAATATATAATTGCAAAAGTATTTATTGAAAAGTCTGCGAAAGAAAATATAATTTTAATAAAATGATTTTTAAATTAAAGCAAAATTGGATGTTTTTTTCAGAAACGTTTTTTGAATTGAAGTAAAATTGTAACCGTAACAAAATATAGTCGAAATATTTTGTGGCATCTGCTGAAGGGTCAACAAAATTATACATATTATATATTATAGTCTTTTGACTGAGAAGCGTCACCTGGCGGCAGTTTAGTGAAACGCACCAAAAATGGCGCCGTCCATGTAATGCAGAATTGCCGGGATGCAAAACCAAGCAAAATCCCACAGCATAGAACTTACAAAGATCATGCCTCAGTGTCCTTTTTTCTTTTTTTTTTTTTTGGTCTGCACGAAGGTTGGTTGCAGATAGTTATTGACCTGTAGATTAGAATTACTCAAGGGAGATAAATTCAGTTACCCTGGATCATAGATTACATCTACAGGACGATCGTGATGTGATATAAGATCGCGTAAAACGCAGAGTAAACAAATATTTATCAAACTTAACTCATCATTATACTCCAATACAATCACGCTCAACACTAAACAAAGCATTCTTAAGGCGTATGTTCAGTTTGTCTTATATGGTTGTGGAAGCTGGGCTATCTGCCCCAAAACATAGAAACGCATTAGGACTCTTATCTGGACATACAGACATACGAACATACAAACGCATAGATAATTTATAAATAAATTTCGGTTTTTGAGAAAAGTTTCAGATGAACCAGGTGGTTCATTTTTTTCTTCCATGTTAGAGAATTTGTATCCGGCTTTCTCAGTATGTTGTTCACGGGCATCATGGCTATAATGAACAGTCATGGTGATAGAGCAGAAATTTGATGTTTTTGAGACAAATGTTTGGAGTCGTTTGAAAAGATTACATTTTTAATGAAGAAATAGGGACTAAATCTGGATGAACTAAAGATAATGCTGATGAAAAACTATCATGAAAAGACAAATGATTTTCTCAAGACATATTTACCGTCAAAAAGACATAGAACATCTGGTATTGACTGGTAGAATGTCAGGATCGAAAAAGCGAGGTTGATCAAGGAGCACTTTGATGAGCAACTTGATCGATTGGACGAGATTATCGTCAAAATTTGAGCTGCTTCGCGCTATGGATAGCCGCCCGCATTAGAAAGCCGTGGTCGCCGACGATGTTAAACGGCAGGGCTGCTGGTGATGATGATGAGGATTGCAGCGATCACTTTTATAACGAGATAACGCCCTCAAACATGTGAATCGAAAACAATTTGTTTTTTGAAAGGCAGCTTATGGTAGACAATTAAAAATTATTTTAAATTACCGAAGCATCAGATAGTCTCTCATCTCGGTTTTGTCCTTGGCAGAATGAAAGAAGACAATCAGAAATCACCTTTAAAGTTCAACGTAAATTTTATTTAAGTAAAAAGATCTAAATTGCAAAAGATGTGTCAGCTTTAGCTATCTACCGTGCAGGGCTGGTAACACCCGAAAAGAGTAGTAGTTCATGATTTATCTTCGCGTTTGTAGGATACAATACTCCATACTGTTCGAAGAATAGTTGCAACAAGTCGATGAGTTAAGTGATGCCTTCCAAAGATGAATGCTGCGAGCCTGGTAGTCATCATCGAGTTCACAGTGAATAACCGTCTGAATAGCAGAAAAAGGACAGGCCAAAATGTAGACCTTAATTTCATCTCTAAGACATTATTTAAGTAATGATGAAAGTCAATCAATTCACAGAGAACAACAGTGTGCGATGAATATAACATTTCGCTTAACATAAGGCCATTGGTGTTTGCAAATGATAATAACATTTCGTCCCACATTAGGGCATTAATACGTCTCAATGAGACAAGGGGCCTTTGAAGCTACATACCTCGAGTGGGTTTTCTAACGTTCATTTTGACCTGTTGTCTTTGTGAAAACTGCCGGCCTGAAATATGAAAAATAGCGCAAAGAATACGCCTCGGCAGTTAGTAAGAACATTCAATCTGATAGGTTCAAACAAAAACGTGGGCGGTCAAACCGACCAAAGAAGTGCCTGCTTATTTCTACAGAATTTCTCATAATACCTAAATTTTATTATTTTTTTCATTAGAATCATCATGGTGGTATGTATCTCTTTGTGAAGGTGATCCCTGAGTTTCGACTATGGGTATAATAAGACGCATTTCGTCTTTGGAATGAAAAAGGGTTTAGGGAATGCTTGTTTGCACGTCTATAAAATAATTTAATTGATAGTCAAACACGAAACACGGAATAAAAAACAAAAGTTCTTACAACAAAACAACGAAAGGTTTATTTTGGTGATCGAAAGTTGGATTGTCTTTGGTGAGAAAAACCAGGAGTAGAAAGTTCTTTGGGCGTCGCAAGTAAAGCAGCAAATGAAAATCGTCTACATTGACGTAGGCAGAGAGAGAGAGAGAGAGAGAGAGAGAGAGAGAGAGAGAGAGAGAGAGAGAGAGAGAGAGAAGAGGCCTGTCTTCAATACTTGCTGCTGGCTGACCGAAGTTCTCAAAGGGGGTTAAATAAGTTCCTTAGGGGACAGAAGTAATCAATGCATCCTCCCAGCTGATTGATCAGTGTGTGGCTAAATAACCCAGCGGGGGTGGGGACATTGATTCGCGAGAGAAAATAGATTTTTCTTTTTTTGTGTGACTCTTTCGGGGATATTGAAGTGACTTTATTATTATTATTATTATTATTGGTTCACATGGAGCTTTCACACAAGTCAACAAACAATCTGATTGGAAACCTGTGGCATTCTCTGGAAGCTGAGTGACAACAAGTCTCACCAGATGTCCAGCTCTCGCCACCTCCTTCGATAGCATTTGCAAATAAAGTTGCGTTATCGCAACAGCCTCTTACCATTGATTTCTCGCTGGCAGTGGCCATTGGTCTATACTGGAATTTGAGTGGCACTAAGCCTCCCCAAGGTCCCAGTTCTCTTTGCGCTTGGTCAGCGCTCTCTCCTCGGTCTTTCCATCCTCCTTGACCCATCTTTGGTATCACTTTTCTATTGGAGGGAACGGTGATGAGACAATGGGAGGGGATTGGGGTATAGAACTTGTAGATATGCAGCTTCGGTGTTCTTCATTCCCTGTAATGCTTCTTCGTTATATTGTATTCTTGTATTATTCTCCGCATTCAAGGGGTTTCCTTAATATTTCAGCCGTTTTCATTATCGTTAGCCGTTGTATTTTTGCAGCTATTCCTCTGATTCCAATTTCTGCCATTCTTTTTTCAAAGTTTTTCGGAATTGTTCCTAGTGCTCCTACTATTATCGGTATTATTTTGATTTTCTTCATCATCCAAATCCCTTTTAACTCTTTGGCTAGCTCTGTGTATTTGCTTCGTTTCTCCTTTTCTTTCATACTCACCCTGTGGTCAGCTGGGACAGCAAAGTCTACGATTTGACAGGATTTTTCTTTCTTGTTAATTATTACGACATCTGGTCTTCTTGCTTGGATGGGTTTGTCCGTCTGTATATCCATGTTCCATAGGATTTTGTGGTTCTCGTTTTCGAGTGCTTGTACCATTTGTCTGTACGTTCAAATTCAGCTGTTTGCACAGTTCCCAGTGCACCGCCCTCCTCACTTGGTCATGCCTGTTTTTGTATTCCTTTTGGGGCCAGTTTGCTGCATTCACTTACTATACGGTTTATCGTTTCGTCTCTTTGTCCACAGAGTCTGCATTTGCTATTTTCTTGTGCTTTATCGATCTTTGCTTTGATATGGTTGGTTCTTCTCGAGTTATCTTGTGCTGCAGTTATTAGAGATTCAGTTTCTCGGTTTACATGTCCTTTACGCATCCATGTCCAGGTGTTTTCGTTATTCTCATCTTTTGTCATTCTTATGAATCTTCCGTGGAGTTGTTTTTCTTCCCATTTTTCTTTTCTCGTTTTGTCATGTGTCTCTCTGTTTTCTGTTTTGTTGTTTTTTTCAGTGTTTCTCGCTGCCATAATTATCCTTTTAGTGTTTCGCATTATGTATTTTTCTAGTTCTTTTTTGTGTCCTTCACACAGTCTTCTATACAGATCAGTCCTCTCCTGCCGTCGTTCCTTTTCACGTAGAGTCTGTCATTATCGTCCTTTGGATGTAGTGCATTATGCATGGTCATGAGTTTCCTGGTTTTCTGGTCGAGCTGTCTCAGTTCTTCTTTTGTCCACCCTATAAACGGTCCAGAGTATCTTACTAGTGATACTGCCCATGTATTTATACCTTTTATTAGGTTTGTGCTATATAATTTCGTTTCCAGGAGTTTTCTTGTTCTCCTGAGGTATTTCTTTCTAATTCTCTCTTTCATTTTTGTTGCTCTGATGGTGTCCGCTCCCAGAATTCCCAAGTATTTATAGTCGTCTTGTTCCCCTTGTGTCCTCATTTCTGTTTGGTTGGGTAGTTCGATGCCTTCTGTCGTTTTCCGTTGTCCCTTTCTTATAACTCGTAATGCGCACTTTTCCATTAAAATTCCATTTGCATATCTTGGCTGAAGATCTTGATAGTGTTAATTAGTGTTTCTAGCTCTTTTTCGGTCCTTGCAAAAGTTTCAGATCGTCCATGTACATTAGGTGGTTCATTTTTCCTCTGTATTGGGGAACTTGTATCTGGCCTGGCACTTTCTCAGAATACTATTAAGGGGCATCATGGCTATGATGAACAGTAATGGTGATAGTGAGTCTCTTTGGAAGATGCCTCTGTCTGTTAATGTTAGTTTCTGTTATGTGTTGTCCATCAGCTGTCAATTCCAGTCTCCATGTTTTCATTGCATTTTCTATAACGTTGGTGATCCCGCTTGGTATTTTATACATTTTCCATGTTTGGGGGATCATGTCGTACGCGTTTTTGTAATCGATCCATGCCATGGCCAAATTCTTTCTCTTTCTTTTTACCTCCTTTAGGATCTTTTGATCTATATATAGCAGATCATGTGTTTCTCTTTTTCCTTTTTGGCATCCTTTCTGCTCCTCGGGGATGAGCCCACGATTATTCAGGGAGTGGTAGATTTCTTCCCTCAGTTGTGCTGTCAGTATCTTCCACATAGTGGGTAAGCACGTGATCGGGCTATAATTGCTAGGGACGGTTCCTTTCTCTATATCCTTCTGTAGCAGTGTGCTTCTACCTTTTGTCATCCAATCTGCCACGCTTGCTTCCTGTATACAACTTCTCAGGTTTTGGGCCTTTCGTGTAAGGTTGTGAATTTTTTGAACCAGTATGCGTGTATCTCGTCGGGCCTGGTGCAGTTTGCCATTTTTTCTATGGTTTTCTTTAGGGTTTCCTTGCTGATTTCATTCACTGTTCCTTCTTCTATTTCTATTGTGATCTCGTCGCTCTTCCCATATTTTACTCCAGTAGAGTTTTGTTTCTGTCGGATTTGGTTGTTCTGTTTTTGTTTTTCCTCCGTTCACATTTTGGTAGAATTGGCTTTTATTATTTTCAAATGTTCTGTTTTGTTTGCATTGTTCATATTTATATCTATATCGTCTCAATCTCGCTTCTTTTGCTTTTATTTTTTGGTCCAGTTCTTCATGTTTCTTGTTTAGCATCTCCCTGCCAGTTACATTTCCAATATTCCGTTTTCTCCACATTGCTTTCTTCCTGTTGATCATTTTGGTTTCTTTTTTATGTTTGTGAATTTGAGTTTCTAGTCTAATTTCTTATCCAGGTTTAGTCGATCCGCTTGTTCCCGGTTGTTTTGCTGATTTGAAATTCATACTTACTATTTTGGCGCCTGCGTAAATGAGGTTGTTTAAGTCTGTGATTGCATTTGTTGGGATGTGTGGGAGAAGCTTGTTAACCTTCTCTGTTTCTGTTTTTAATTTCTTTTGCTCTTGGTTCCTTAACGATGGGAGTTTTGTTTTTTCCTCGTTCATGAATTGTATTATTTTATTTATTTCATTTGTTTCATTCTCTGTTAGTTCTGTTTCATTGTTCTCGATTTCCACTTTTGTAGAATTCGGTTTCGTAGGTCCCCGGCCTTTGTTGTTTTTACTTGTAAGGCTTCGACTTGTGTGTTTATCTACGTGCAGTTCCATTGGGGGTGCTTCTTGTTCAATTTCATCATTTATTTTTTGCTGAATTTCTGTTAGTTCTAGTTTAGAAAGCCAACCTTTCTTGAGTATCAGTCTAGCTTGGTCCGCAATTCTTTATTCTGTCGCATGGTAGTCACTGGACAGGTCCCATAGTTCTTTCATTCGTTTCCGATAACCTCCATATCTATATTTAGGATGGCTTCTATAATAGCATTCCATTATGAGTCTATTCTCTTTTGTTGTCCATTTCTTTCTTCGTTTTTTTTTTTTTTTTCTATTTTGATGGTTATTATGGTTTTGCTGTGTTTTGTCGGTATCATTTTGTTCCCTGAAATTAGAGGTTATACTTACCTGTTCAGCGTCCATGTTATTTGAGTTTCTGAAATTAGAAAGATGTCCAACATTCGCAGGATGAAGACCGGGTCCCCCATGCTGGCTACCGAAGGAACACCTGCCGATCATGACACCCAGATCTTTCTTCTGGGTGTCATGATTTGGATTATTTGTAATTGATATTTTTCATATTTTGGTATTTGGAGCAACACCGAACCCAGAATTGTTTTACCAGTGGTTCTGACGCAGGGATAGTGTATAGCTCCCATGTATACAGGAGGTATCGTGCACTATCACACATACATAAAAGACATGAACAGAAAAAAAATTATCTTTTAAATAAAATAATTTTTCTATTAATATGTATTTATTAATTTATAAATAAATTATAAACATTTAATTTATTGGATAATTCTGTGGATCTTTTTTTCTTAATCCAGGGGTATTTATTTTGTATTATTAGAGATTTAAAACCACCATACAATGAGATTCTACCTATTTTTAGGCATTTACGCGTAAACACCCCAAAAATCTTGCTGGGAAGAAAAAATCTAAAAACCAAAACAAACAAACAAACAAACAAACAAAAACGAACAAACAAAAAACTACAACAAAAACATTTTTTTTAGAATTTAGAGTGGGGATCAGATTCTTATGCGTGAAACTTGGAAAATTAAGGCATTTATAAGTTTTTGAGGAATTTGAAAACGAAAATAACGTTTAAAATTCCAGCAAATGAGTAGTTTCCAATATATGAAGAAATGTTAGTTTAAAGAAAGTGGGGTATCACTTTTCTATAATAATTTAACGTATAATGATCACCCACTTTATGGCCACCACTAGTGTAAAACTTGAATTTACGCCGCTGAAATACACATTTGCCGAATTTTTGTTGGAGGAGCGTCAACGTGTGGATGCTCGATTTACGTAAAATTTTTCATATATTGGAAACTACTCGTTTGCCGGAATTTTAAACGTTATTTTCGTTTTCAAGTTTTTTTCTATAGTGTGGAAAGTCGATTGTCTGCCCCTTGCCGATCTTATATTCCAAACACTCCCAATATGTGTCGCTAGCAGTGTATCATTCAAAAACAAGATGGCGTTAAATTTTTCTTCGATAAAATGTCTCATAATATTTGATTTTCTTAAATAAAAAAAATACTTGATCGATTTACGTGATTTTTGGAATATGACATTTTCATGCAGTGACAAGTACGTACATTATAAAGATTTTTTTTCAGATTTTTAAAGTAAAAAAGATTACTTGTGGACCATTTATAGACTTGCACCCAAATACTAATGAAAAATATAAAAATAAAACTATTGTTTTCTTTTTTTTTTATTGTTTCAACCTATCGTCTGATTTCTGCGTCGCCTTTTTTTTCTTTTTTTTTTTTTGTAGTTCATAAAAAAAATATCGAACTTATTCGACTGTATTCGTGTCAGTTGTTTTCACGGAGAGAGGAAATGTATAGGTTTTATTGAGAGAGAGAGAGAGAGAGAGAGAGAGAGAGAGAGAGAGAGAGAGAGAGAGAGAGAGGGGGGGAGTGTTGAGAGACTATTCAATTATTCGATGGTGTTTTTTTTTTCTTTCTTTCTTTCTTTCTGTTGCGCAAACTAATGGGAAAGACATACAACAAAGCAAGTTGAACGAAGATTTTTATCCACCCGAGAACATGAAAGAGGAAATATTAAAAACGGATCTAATCATGAACTAAGATCAGAAAAGCAAAAAACAAAACAAACAAACAAACAAACAAACAAAAAAATTGCAAAAAATTCCGGAAACCGCCGAAGTAAAAAAGAAAAAAAGCAGACGAAAACATCTGAAATCACCAAACAACGATCAGAGATTTAATTAACTACGTACGTAAACTCTTGTGATAAGTTTTCTTTTCTTTCTTTCTGAAAAAAAAAAGTTGCACTTCTGCGATTTATTAACTCTACAATTTTTTTTAGATAGAATTTTCAGTGTTTACGGTATATTGTGCCTATTAAATTGTTAGGTGAAAGTACAGAATAGTTAATAGAGACACCCACATATTAAAAGCGACTTTCTAAGGATTATTTATTAAATAATAAATAATAACGTTATTATTTCAGCACGGTCCGTTAACTGCAGAAGTGCCAAAAAAGTTTAATATATGTATGAATTATTTATTTATTTTTGGCAAGCTTGTAAGAAGATTAAAGTGTAGTGTCTGTTCTGTTTTCAGACAGAAGAGGGGAAATCCTTCTAGAATGAGACAATTTTTGACAAAATTTTACACCCTTCCCATACACACTGTTACTGGAAAAATAAAAATGAGATTCGATTATTTTTCGTGCGATTACACGTCGACACCGTGGAAATATATGGATAAATAAATAAATAAATAAAATATTTTAGACTTTACAGGTAACGGTTTACTTTACTATATAAATTTAACGTAAAATGATCACCAGCTTCTGGACAACATTATCATAGTACAGAGGAATACGTTCTTCATGAACCCTAACATTAACTCTAAGTTAGCAATCGCAGGAAAATATATAAATAAATGAAAATAAGAGAAAAAAATATCTTAAATATAATAATACTTCTGAAAATTTGGGAATGAAAAAAAAAAAAAAATGAAAACAAAATGGTTACTCGTTCTATGGCCCCAAACTGAGCGTCCATTAAAAACGTAAATGTTTTAAATTGTAATCATGCGCGTGCACACACACACACGCGCGCGCGCATGTGCACGCGTGTGCACACACACACATGCACACACACGCATGCACACACACCACACACACACGCATACACACACGCATACACACACGCATACACACACGCATACATGCACACACATGCACCCCCCACGCGCATACACACATGCACACACACGCACACACACATATGCACGCCCTCCCCCTACACGCATACATACATGCCCTCTCCACCCCTTCACGCATGCACAAGCACACACACACGCGCATGCGCATGCCCTTCCCCACCCTCATATACACACATACACACACGCCCTCCCCAAACACACATACACACACATACGCACATACGCATACACGCAGACGCACTTCATTTTCAGATTTCTGTGTACGGCATGTAGGGTAAAAAATGGGATAAAATTTTGCTAAAAGATCACAAAGAAATAAAAGCAATAGTTTGTTTTAAAATGATAGCAGTCTTCAAATGGGGAGCGACTAAGGTATGCACCCCTATCACCGGCAGTGCATCCAAGACGCCAACAAAAATGCGCCTTTTACTTGTTTCTCAACAATGGCACAGTTCGATTTTTAATGATGAGGAAGTCCAGCAGTCCAGCACTAAAAATTGCCCTTATCTAGACTGCTGACAGTGCAGTTTTAGCAGTATCAGAATTTTTGTAGGAATTTTTGACACCCCTAACACGAAACTGCGAATACAATATAAAAATCTCGTAATTTCTCTGTTAAAAGTGGGTTATTTATTTTCTTTATGGATTATACTTCCAAAATAAACTATTACAGTTGTTTTAAAAGTAATAAAAATATTTTTATTTTTTTTTTAAAACAGTAATGAATTTTCCGAACTCAATATTTTTCAATTTTTAAACTCAATATTTTTAAATTTTAAAATTTTAAAAATCTATCAAAATTTTTCTATTGATTCTATTTTTACGATATTTTCAGGGTCAATGTGAAATTTTATGTTCTTTCCAATAAACCGAATATAATATTTTAGACAAACGTTTTTTTTAAATTCACGCCCCCCCATTTTCACGCCCCCCCATTTTCACGCCCCCCCCCCATTTTGAAATGTCTATTAAAAAGTAAATAATTAATTTATGTTTAATAGGTTTATATATCACAAATTGAAGAGAAAAGGTCAATAAATAATATATTCAAATTTAAAACAAAAAAAAAAAAATCAGTTTTTTAGAAATTTACCTGTAAAGTCCGAAGTTTAAAACCTTATTTTATAAGAACACATTTTTTCTTTTTGTCTTTTTTTTTTTTTTTTAATGAAACCTTGGTCCTTGCTCCTTTAATTGAAAAAAAAATTAGGGCTTGAATTACATTTTTCGAGGAGTTATAAGCTTAGAAAGATAGGGGGTCGAATAATTTACGCCTCTCATTTTGAAATGTCTATTAAAAAGTAAATAATTAATTTATGTTTAATAGGTTTATATATCACAAATTGAAGAGAAAAGGTCAATAAATAATATATTCAAATTTAAAACAAAAAAAAAAATCAGTTTTTTAGAAATTTACCTGTAAAGTCCGAAGTTTAAAACCTTTAAAAAAAAAAAAAAACACATTGTTTTGTTTTGTTTTTTTTTTAAATAAAACCTTGGTCCTTACTCCTTTAATTGAAAAAAAATAATTAGGGCTTGAATTACATTTTTCGAGGAGTTATAAGCTTGGAAAGATGGGGTGGAATTATTCACTATTTTCACGAAATTTCTGACACTGCTAGTGCAGTTTACGACAGTTCAAATTATTTATTCTCAGAAAATATATATAAAAAAAAATTACGTTTCTAACAAATTAACGACAACATTTTTAAATATCCATTTGCAATGAATATTTAAAAAAATTACATTTACAATAAATTAAGTTTAGTTTAGTTTAGTTGATTTTGTTTTACGGCATATCAACCCTTTTCAGGTTTATTTAATGCCGAATCCAAAGATTGTGAAGAAAAATTTTTTAATAGAATATATTTGTTGTGTTCAAGTCGGTTTCTATTAAACCCATAATTGGGACCCTAACAGGTACTACCACTCCGGGTCAGAGTGGACCTGAGAGCAATGGCAATTAAAGGGTGGCTCCACACTCCCCAAAGCCCGCAAGCTGGGGCCTCACCACTGGATATAGTTTAAGGTCATGTCCAGGACCAATAAATTAAGTACAAGGCCATTCAAAAGTGAGGGAAAATAGGTGTCGTTGAATGTTGATTGGTTCAATTTTTTTCTGCGCGGAAGAATTTTTAGGTAAGTTTTTTTTTTTTTTATGCGTGAGTGCACAAAACCCCTAATAAAAGATTAATTTGAAACACAAAAGCACAGACTAATTAACCAATTATCAAGGCCCGGAAGCCACTCAGGGATAAGGGTTATTGCAAGTACATTACGTTAGTGTGGAGATTTGATGAAGCGTTTACTTAAGGGG
This sequence comes from Euprymna scolopes, assembly GCF_053919585.1. Taxonomy (NCBI): domain Eukaryota; kingdom Metazoa; phylum Mollusca; class Cephalopoda; order Sepiida; family Sepiolidae; genus Euprymna; species Euprymna scolopes. Next base: position 38,268,240 of record NC_136520.1, read on the forward strand.
GCGGTTCATTAGGAATTTGTTAACGTTGGACTTGAAGACATCCAAGTTGTAGTCCGGTGGGAAGCAGGCAGACGGAACAGAGTTCCACAGGCGTGCAGTTCTAAGAAAGAAGCTTTATTGTGTCTGCAGTGAAAGAAAAGAAAAGGGACAGAAAGTTCTAGGATGCTCTCGTGTTGAGAGGCAGAAGCTTGAAGTGTACCCAGGTTGTCTAGTGGAGGTCTTCAGTGAAGTAGTCGCAGCCTGGGAGGGGGGATTCAGTGGACAGAGAGTGAGAGGAGAGAGGTCTGTCTTCTTTGGTAGTCTGAGCTCCTGTGCTAGCTGCTGGATCGTTCCTGACACGGGTAAATAGTTCCTTAATGGACATAAGATTAATGCGCCCTATTAGTTAACTGGCCAATGCGTGGCCACATCAGTCAGCAAGGAGGGCATTAATCCACAAGAGAAAATAGTTTGTTATGGTAACTGCTATAAATTCAATGACGCATCTCTGCTTCTGAAGCACGTTCATGATAACGGTTGCTTTCCTAGAATCTCACACCATAAATATCTGCAACGGAGTGGGTTAATGTTAGGGTTCATGAAGGACTTTCATGTCATGAATGCATACGTCCAGTTATCATAACAATTAGGGATGAGACGATTCCAATATTTTTTCCGATTCCGATACAATTACCGATTCCGATTCTTTATAAATATAAAGTTGTTATTTTTCACCATTACCGTAAAAAAACACATGTAAAATATGCAGATGTTTTCTCAAACGTGAGGGATGATCTATCGATTTTAGCTTTACTAATAGCTATTAGTTATATTAATACTAAAATATATTTTTTACATAGGCATCACCATTTATCAAGGCCCAGAGACCACTCGAGGATAAGGGTTAAGAGTGTACAGTAGTCAATTGAACAATATAGTAATTGTTAGTAATAGAAATTAGGTAAATGTGTTAACTAAGTGGAACAGCTCATCAAGAACTTGTTTACGTTGGACTTGAATATCTATTAATTTTAATCAATAAATATTCATTATTTTAGTGTTAATATCAGCAGTAGAAAGAATTTTCTTTACAGAAAATCAAATAAAAAAGCCAATTTTTGGCATCGGAAAATAGGCACACATTTTTTCCGATTCCGATACCGATTCCGATGCACAAAAAAGTTCCTATTTTTTCGATTCCCGAATCCGATTAATCGTTCCAACACTAATAACAATGCAATTTGAAATCCTTTCTGATTCGTCCGGGCGAAAAAAAAAGGAGCCATTACCTATGGAATGCCCATTGCACAAAAAATATTACATTTTAACATTTGAACAAATTAGGCACAAGGATATCCAAAAGTGTGGGAAAATGTCTAATCCATTCTTAACTAGAATCATCAATTATCATAATACTGTTGCAACGGGTCGTCAGGTAAGGTGCTAATCGACTATACAACTGAGAAAAGATTGTCAAGGCAAAGGAGTAACGGCGATAGCAAAGAGATGACAAAGAGTGATTAACAGTTTTAAAAACGATGGATATCGTCTGTGTATTTACCACAGGAAAAGGTTAATCGTTAGTCAATTAATGAATTTTAATCGTTTCGGTGTGAAGCAGGATATTTAACGGGACATAACGAACATGTTAGGTTTGTCTGGGTCGTGTAGACAGGATCTGGTATGGGAAAAGGGAGTTAGATGTCGACGGGCACTGGAACAGGGAGCCGGACGTCGACAGGCACTGGTACACTACAGGTAGCTGGATGTCGACGGGCACTCGTACATGTAAGTTGGACGTCGAAGGACTGTAATAAATCCGGCCTGTTTAATAAGCCCGCGCTGGTAATATGCTATCTTTTTCATAAAGTCATCACCGCCACCACCATGAAAGGAGTGTGTGTGCTCGGTAGGTTGCTGCAAAAAAAAAAAAAAAAAAAAAAAAAAGAAGAAAGTATAGCCAATGAGAGAGTGGTACACACGCTTTGAGGAGGAAGAGAGTAACTTGGTTGAAATAGTTGGCCGTTCCTCAACCTATACACGCATACATATACATATATATACACATATATACACACACATGTAAATATATACGGTTTCACGCGCTTATATAAGCCCCACCCCCTTTTCTCGGGTTGAGACATCTTGGTAATTGGTATTGCCTGCTAATGCTTTAGCCTAATGCAAAACTCGTTGTAAGTAAACAAATAGAGCACTGTGGGAGTGGCGGTCAATATTTGTATAAAGCATTGTTATATGTCATTGTCGACGGCGCCTGTCCCAGTGACCTGATGGATAGGCTATTGACTACCCAATCGATGGTTGCTGGTTCGATCTCGAGCTTAGTGTGTGTACTAGTTTAGCCACACTAAAGAGCTGTGATACAGACTGTGACTGTGTGTGGATATATATATATATATATATATATATATATATATATATATATATATATATATATATATATATATATGAGTGGGGTCATCAACAGCCGTTATGTTTTTTATATTTATTTTATTATTTCATATCTTCATTTTTCATTTTTTTAAAATCACTTGTATCATTGAAATAATTTTTTGAAACAGTTTTAGCGCGTTTCGGACGTTCATGTTTTTAAAGCGTCCTTTTCAGAAAGTTTGTAAATTATTCAAAATGGAAATTATTGAAAATATAAAATAGCGTCTTTGCTGACCATTTTGATGCTAGATTCTTCTACGAGGTAGGAATATTTGCAAACGTTTCTAAATGTTTTTATGGGTGCATTCCCCCCTTTTCCCTTATTTATTGGGGCCAGTAAATGGTCATTGAATTTTGTTGTTGTTTGTATATTATTTAAAAAAAAAACATTTTTCTTTATTTTTCTTCTTATTTGTGTAGAGGTGAGGGGTGCATTGGTGCCTGGTCCTGGTAAGGTGTATTTGAATTCCTGCTGTAGCTGTTCATTTGAACCTTAAATTATGAAAAATTGGCTAGTCATCTCATAAGATATATCTCAATAACCTACTAAATTTTACAGGAGTCTACGACAATTATCAATGTGTGTACAAAACACTTTGGAAACTTAATTGATTTAAGGCATCTCGTATACATGCAGGATGTTCAGGTTAAATCTGACATTCTTCAAAAATAGCTTGAATCAATTGGAATGTTCATTGCTATAGTATCAGATATAATTTTTTTCATAAAGTCGTTCTTTAGATTGATAGTGTGCCTGTGTGCGTGTGTTTGCATGTGGAAGAGGATGCTTGAGCGTGTGTGTGTGTGTGTGTGTGTGTGTGTGTGTGTGTGTATGCAAATGTGTGTGTGTTTCCTTGTATTGGCTTGTGGAGTGTGTGTTCCGTCTCATATTTTAAGTAGGATTTGTCTAGAATTCGTTTTTTGTTGTCATTCAAATTTGATTTTTAGATTTTAATTTCGTTTTACTGTGATTTTCATTTTAGTTTGTTGGGATATTCATAATATTTGTAACTTGATAATTACCTATTTAAGAAATGATATTTATGAATAAACAGAGTATTTGTTAGTGTCCCTATTTATTTGTCTCCCCACGTGGGCAGAATTGGACACAGGATTGGTTTTTAGTGTGAGGAAAACCCCGTTTTCAGAGGATAGGCTTGTGTCTAGCTGGATAGACACAAGAATAAGAATTGTTTCAGTCGCGAAGAATTTCTCCTCCCCTGACCGAGGATAGGAGGGGTGGATGTAGTATCAGGACAGATACTACATTGTGATTATAGGTATATCTTAGTATTATTATATACTGCATAATCACGTTGACACACTGGTTCTCGTCAGATCAGTTAAGCAACGTTGAGCCTGGCTAATACCGGATGGGTGACCATTTGGGAATTCTAGGCGCTGTATGTGCTCTCCGCTTATCTCGGCATTGTTTCCAGTCGTCTTGTACTTCAACTTGCCACTGGTATGCAACAATGCTGACTCAGGAGAGGCGAGGTTGGAGATTGCGCAACTCTTGCCACACAAATTTCACGCGCAGGCACCCTTACAGTGAGTATCCATAGTCTGTCAAGACTGAAGGAAGCCTTTTTTTTAGTATTATTGGTCTCGTAGTAAGGTAATGTTGGTATATTATCAATGTGTCACATTAGAGATGGGTAATTTGTGCCTGTGTGTGTGTGGTCGTGCGCGCGAGCGTGTGTGCGTACGTGTGCGTTTTAATGTGTCGATTCTGATTTACGTGTGGAAGTGTATACATGCATATGTACGTGTGTGCGAATTTTTTTTGCATTTTATTTGTTTATGTGACGATATTAAGCTCTGTTTAATTCGGGAGTGAAGCTTGTTATGAAATTTTTTTCCTGTGTAAGTGAGTAAAAGTAATTGTCAGTTTTGAAGAGTGGCATTATTTTGAAGTTATTTCCACTGCATGTATTTATTGTTTTGAAACATAGCGGCGTCTGTTTTCTGCAATTTTTGTGTTACTCTTATGTATGGCCACTCTATTACTGAGGTTTTTGGTGGCGCCTATGTAAGATTTGTTACATGCTGTGCATCTTAGTGCGTACACCACATTTCTGGAGGTGCAGTTTAGGTCGTTTTTTATTCTGAATGTTTGTGCTGGGGGTTTGAATGTGTATGTGTTTCCTTCTATTATTATGTCACAAAATCCACATCAGTGTTTGTTGCATTTTAAACCCCTTTGGAAGTGTGTTGATTGAGTTTGGAGGAAGTTAAGATGTGCTTTAAGTTTTTGGGTTGGCATTTGCTTTTTATTATTTTTGTTGTTTTATATGTTGTTTAGTTTATCGTTCTGATTGAGGAGGATAAGCTGAATAACATACTTAAAACAACAATGGATGGGTGCAAAGAGAACTGGGACCTTGGGGAAGTTTATTGCCACCCAAATTCTAGTGAAGACCAATGGTCGCCGTCAACGAGAAATCAATGGCAAGGAGCTGTAACGATAACGCAAATTCATCTACAAAGGTTATCGAGAAAAGCCGAAGAGTACTGGAAATCTGGAGAGACTTGTAGTCACTCCGAGAACAACACAGATTGTTCTCAAAGACAAATCTTTGATGATGGCCTGTGTGACTACTCCTAGTGAGCAAATAATAATAATAATAATAATAATAATAATAATAATAATAATAATAATAATAATAATAATAAACAACTATATAACTAAATATTATAAAGGTTTTAACGGAATCAGAATCTGAATCGGGAATCTGAATCGCCATATTGGAATCTTCCCATCACGAACACGAATATTGGAATCTTCCCACCACGAACAGGAAAATTATATATATATATATATATATATATATATATATATATATATATATATATATATATATATATATATATATATATATATATATAGTATCAATAGAATCTCCTGAACGGCAGGAATTGTCACTTCCTACACTAATAATTGCGTAGGCATAAAGCACCAATGTCTGTATGTATAAAAGAATGATTATTATTTAATTACAATTATCAAACCCTTTTTAAGAATACTTAAGGACGGGCACTGTCTGGAAAATGTAAACTAAGAGGCAGTCAACTAGCGTTTATGCATCGTTCAAAACCTCCGCGTGTTCGAACACTCTGCTTTGTCTAAATTCCCTTCATTCACGTGACAATTGATTAGTGGTCTGGAGTTAAAGGCTAACAAATGGAGCCAAAGGCGGCTTTGTGGCTTGGTTCGAATCTCTCAACGGGCAAGCATTGTCACCTTCTACCCTGATAATTGCGTAAGCATAAAAACGAACTTCTTAATATACTCAGTCATGGGCATGCTAGTGACTTCATGAAGATTAACTAATTTACATATTCCTTTGAAAAAAAAAACGAGCGTTAATTTATTAATTATTCATTTTTTTTCTTGTTTCTAATTAAATGTTTGATTTCATTTCACTTTTATATTGAATTCTATTTATGCATAGTTTCTACATTCTGCATAATTTCGTAGAATTTAAGATGAAAACGTTCTAAAAAACGGAAACAAACACACACACACACACACACACACACACACACACACACACACACACACACACACACACACACACATATATATATATATATATATATATATATATATATATAAGTGACCTTGTCGGCGTGTGTGTGTGTGTGTGTGTGTGTGTGTGTGAAACGTCTATACCAAACTCCTCTCTTTGATCTACAGAGTTGGAAGTTAATGTAAAGGGTATTTGCACGTGTAGAACATTTTCGATTTGATTTTTAGCCGGCAAAATTGCTGTTAAGGCGTAAAACACACACACACACACACACACACACACACACACACACACACACACACACACACACACACACAGTTGACTTTGGGAGGTAAGTCGAATGAAAAAAATTACTCCTGCTGTTACTTTTGCACATACGCAAAATTGAATATTCATAACTCAAATTCGCTTAATTTTAAATTTTTCCTATGCATCTGTTAGTAGCTCCGACGCTAATGACGCTGAAGAGATAAATAGCGCCTAGACTAGAGTGCTAAACGGTTCGGACTTAAACGGTTAGCAGGTGGTAACCAAGTCACATTTTTTTTTAAATAACTTTTGAAATCATTACTATATATTTTATGTATTACTCAACCCAAGCAACGCCGGGGAACCTCGCTACTTATCACTTTTTTTTTTAAACACCTTTTAATTCCACCTCCCCCGAGGTTTATTATTATACCCCCACACGCCCAGGCAACGCCGGGTACCTCCGCTAGTAAGATATATGGCAATAACATACTAAATTTTCAAGAGTCTACGAGTGTATAAAAAAGTCTGGAAACTTAATTGATATAAGGTGTCTCGTATATAGAGAGAATGTTCTGGTTAAATCTGACATTCTTTGAAAATAGATTGAATCAATTAGAATGTTCATTGCTATAACGTCAAATATAATTTTGTTTTCTGTAAAGTCGTTTGTTTAGATTGATAGTCTCGCATTCTCTTATTTTGTCCTTTAGTCTGCGATGTTTCTGACAAAGGGGGAAGAATTGTTGTTTTTAAGATCGTGATCTATCTAACATTTATTGTTGGCTAGTTTTTGACCTTGAAGTAATATTTTCTATTTAAAAATTTTTTTTTTTTTTATTAGCTCCTTGATGCCTTGTCTGGGGCGATTTCCATAACAGTATATAAAGTTGTTACTTCATTGCGTTTGATAGTAATATATATATATATATATATATATATATATATATATATATATATATATATATATATATATATATATATATAATATATATATATATATATATAAAATATTCTATAAAACCAAATCTCCATAGTAAAAGCAAAATAAACAAAAAATAATCGCATTATTTGTTAATATTTAGTTGATGTTGTAAATTCACAAGCCACCACCACCACCACCACCACCACCACCACCACCACCACCACCACCATCATCATCATTGCTATTGTTTTTATTTTTTTCCACTTCAACACTAATCTTTAAATTGACGCCTTTTTTTTTGTTTTCGGATATGCTGAAAACGAATATCATATTTAAATTTTGCGCAGACAAGTAGTTTTCTGGGTATTAACACCTTTATTATCCAATGTAATCCCACTGGTGGCCATTTGACTTTGGTAGGTAAGTCGAATAAAAAATTACTCCTGCTGTTACTTTTGCACATACGCAAAATTGAATATTCATAACTCAAATTCGCTTAATTTAAAATTTTTCCTATGCATCTGTTGGTAGCTCAGACGGTAATGACACCTCATAATATAAGATCGATGTTTTTGCCCGAACTGAAAAATAATAATGCGCATGCATGTTACAAAACATGTTAAGAATGGCGAACGCAACTTACATTTATCAAGTAACGCATTGGAAGAATATCTTAATGTAGGAAAACTACTTGTCTGCAAAAAATTTAAATATGATATTCGTTTTCAGCATACCCGAAACTTTTGAAACTCCTCATTTTAAAAGGTGAGGAAAAAAGTAAAAATTTATTATTATTATTATTATTATTATTATTATTATTATTATTATTATTATTATTATTATTATTTCTGTTCATATTTAGTTGAAGTTTTTGATGCGTTTTGAAATACTATAAAGACCTGTCTCTAACATGAGATGTGGAAAACGTATTTAAAAAAATCGTCGCAAGTTGCAAATGCAATTCACAAACTGAACCTGTTTTCAATCAAACGACGACACGTGTCCTATTTTAAGGGCTTTAGACGCCAACTTGATTAAAAAAAAAGATCAATATAAGCCGTTTTTATTGAATGACAATAGACACGTGTTTGAGTCGAAGTTCAGTCCTTCACGTATAGCAACATAATTGACTAGAACGACTGCATACATTCAATAAAGCGATGAAAATGATAGGTCAAACGTTAGTTTGACAGAGAGGCGAATTACTGTTTTTTTTTTAATCTTAAGCCAGAGAGAACTTAAAAAAATATACTATTAGGAAAAAAAAAGAAAGAAAAAAAAGGAAAAAAAACAAAAAAGAAAAAGAAATGGGAAAAGAAAAATGAAAAAAGAAAATAAAGGAAGAAAAAAAAAAGAAAAAAGGAAAAGACGGGAAATAAAAAACTTTTTTTTGGCACCTTTTAATCCCCCCCCCCCCTCCGGGGTTTCTTATTACACCTTCACACGCCCGGGCAAAGATTTTGAAGAAATTTTTTTTAATAGAATATATTTGTTTTGTTTTTGTTTTTTTTCAAGTCGGTTTCTATTTAACCCGTAGTTGGGACCCTAACAGGTACTACCACTCCAGGTCAGAGTGGACCTCGGAGCAATGTCGATTAAAGGGTGGCTCCATACTCCCCAAATCCCGCAAATTGGGGCCTCGCCATCGGATATAGTTTAAGGTCATATCCAGGACTTGAAGCAATTGGAATGTTCATTGATATGATTTTGTTTTCTATAAAGTCATTCTTTAGATTGATAAACTTGCATCCTCTTATTTGTCCTTTAGTCTGCGATGTTTCTGACAAAGGGGGGAGAATTTAACTATCTTTTTTATTTGATTTTGCTTAAAACGAAATCTTCCACTGCTGGTGGTAATAATAAAATAATAGATATTTATTGATTTTTAAATTACCAGAAAAACTTAAGATCTATAGATCCCCCCCCCCAAGTGTGTTTTTACGTTTGAGAAAATATATGTAAATTTGACATATTTTTACGGCAATCGGGGGGAAAATAGCAACTTTATAGTTACATATATAGAGATTTATAAAGAATCGAAAATGGTAATTGTATCGGAATCGGGAATTTAGTACAGAATCGGTAATTGTATGAGAATCGGAAAAATATTGAAATCGCCCCATCACTAATATATATGTTATTTATATTTAAATAAACACTTTTTAATATCGTTACACAACTATGGCAATGTTTCGATCTTATATTATGAATAACCAAATACCTCTTCAGGCGATAATAGAAAAAAAAAACCCAAATCAGAACAGATAGGAAAAAAAAAAACAAAAAAAAAACTTAGATCAAATCCGAAATGGAATGGAAAAACGTATTTTATAAAAAGTGAATTTTTAAAATTAATGTGGTCTCCTAATGATGGAAAGTGGGTTGAAAAATAAAAATGAGAAAAGAAAAGAAAAAAAGAAAAAGAAAGTGCGAAAAAGAATATAAAGGAATAGATGGAGGAAAAGAAGAAACGTGTGTGAATCTTTATATGCGTCCAAGCAAAAGTTGAAAGTTAGTTATAATTAATTAATTAACCGAAACATTCTTGTAATTGTCTAGCGATATTAAAATGTTTATTTAAATTAAAATAAAAAATATATCTTTCCCTATTTACTATTGAGCACTCTACATGTTAAATTCGTTGGTTTTCATTTTTGAATATTCTTACTCTAAAATAATATATATATGGTAGTAATAATATATATATATATATATATATATATATATATATATATATATATATATGTATATATATATATATATGTGTGTGTGTGTGTGTGTGTGTGTTCTTTAAGACATATTGCATTAAATATTACGGACAGTTTTGATAAAATAATAACTATGAATAATTATCAATCTCAGTTTTCTGGAACATTCCGACTCAATCGATCTCTTTATACGCCTTTTTAAAAATCTTATTTTCATTACTAGCGGGGGTTACCCGGCGTTGCCCGGGTGTTTGGAGGTGTGTATGTAGTAGGGGGACTCTGTTTTAATATTATAAAAAAAACACGATGTTATAAAAAATTTGAAAAACCAAAACAAAGCAAAACCGCGAACAAATGTAAAAGAAAAGGGGGGAAAAAAGGTTTAAGTAGGAAGACAGGCTCGAACCCGAAGCATCGAGGCTAAGGCGGAAAAATGCCTGAGACGTTACCTCTACGCCAAGAAGACACACAATTGAGAACGGATAAAATCAACCCTTTAAAAACACTTGCAGGTGGTTGAAACTAACGTCAACGTTTTCTAGGTCAAACATGACGTCATTGTCGTAGTAGCAAGAGGAGGCCGAGTTTAGGGTGAAGGAACACCTCCACACATACATTTTAGCTTTTATATTTATAGATTCCCCCCGCCCTGGTTTAGTTAATATATGACGCGGAAAATTGAAAGGAATAAAAAACAAAATGAACGTGAAAGAATACCAAAGGAAAAAAAGGTAGAAAAAAAGACCCCCCCCAAAAAAAAGTTACCGCGTAAAATGCAAATATGTTTATTTAAATCTAATTGTTTTTTAAATGGAAAAACAAAATTAAAAAAAATAAAACTTACCGTGTATAATGAAAATATGTTTATTAGATTTTATTTATTTATTTTTCTTTGTTTCAATGAAAAAGAAAAAGAAATGAATAAATAAAACCAGAAAACTGACCGTGTTTTTTTAATTTTTTTTTAATGTTGGTCGCTGTTAACCAATTTGAATGTCGTCTGATTCCAATATTGATAGCGTAGTAGTAATTGTTCTAATGAAACTCTCAGAAATGCAATGTATAGAAATAAATAATGAATAAGTAACTGATCAGAAAATAGAAAGCCAGCAGTAAATAAAATATTAAAGCGACTAATCGGTGCAATATTTGAAGAACGCTGGCGGCTGACTGCTAAAGTTTCTTGTAAAAACTGGAATTCAATGTTAGTTTGTTTTGTTTAATTAATCCTTCGAATCGCAACCCCACACCCACCTAAAAAAAGAGAAAAGATATAAAGGGAGGAAAAAAGTGAAAGAAAAGAAGAAATTTATAAAATTGCACAAGTAACCCACAGACTAACTGGAATGTAAAGTCGCGTTTCACCCGACGGAAAATGCCAATCCATATTTTTTAAGCAACTAAGAACTCAAACCGCTATTCCCCTGTGGACGTATCCGTAGCGGTGTTAAGTGGTCGCAGGTGGAGTATGAATCGAATAGAGAGAAAAGATTTTACAACTTTCATTGATTATAACCGATTGTGGCAGTGAACTCTCAGGTGTATCAGAAGTTTCGTGAAAATAGTGAATAATTCCACCCCATCTTTCCAAGCTTATAACTCCTCGAAAAATGTAATTCAAGCCCTAATTTTTTTTCAATTAAAGGAGCAATGACCAAGGTTTCATTAAAAAAAAAACAATGTGTTTTAAAAAAAAAAAAAAAAGGTTTTAAACTTCGGACTTTACAGGTAAATTTCTAAAAAACGGTTTTTTTTGTTTTAAATTTGAATATATTATTTATTGACCCTTTCTCTTCAATTTGTGATATATAAAACTATTCAACATAAATTAATTATTTACTTTTTTATAGACATTTCAAAATGAGAGGCGTGAATTATTCGACCCCCTGTCTTTCCAAGCTTATAACTCCTCGAAAAATGTAATTCAAGCCCTAATTTTTTTTTCAATTAAAGGAGCAAGGACCAAGGTTTCATTAAAAAAATAAAAACAAAAAAAACAATGTGTTTTTTTTTTAAAAAAGGTTTTAAACTTCGGACTTTACAGGTAAATTTCTAAAAAAACGGTTTTTTTTTGTTTTAAATTTGAATATATTATTTATTGACCTTTTCTCTTCAATTTGTGATATATAAAACTATTCAACATAAATTAATTATTTACTTTTTAAGAGAAACTTGAAAATGGGGGGAGGCGTGAATTAAAAAAAACGTTTGTCTAAAATATTATATTCAGTTTATTGGAAAGAACATAAAATTTCACATTGACCCTGAAAATATCGTAAAAATAGAATTAATAGAAAAATTTTGATAGATTTTTAAAGTTTAAAAATTGAAAAATATTGAGTTCGGAAAATTCATTACTGTTTTAAAAAAAATATTTCTATTACATTTAAAACAACTGTAATAGTTTATTTTGGAAGTATAATCCATAAAGAAAATAAATAACCCACTTTTAACAGAGAAATTACGAGATTTTTATATTTTATTCGCAGTTTCGTGTTAGGGGTGTCAAAAATTCCTACAAAAATTCTGATGCACCTAGAACTCTCACCAGAAAAAATATAGAAATGTACGAATATCAAGGAACTGTAAGGGTAGTAGGCCTATAGCACACCTCATATCCTGTGCTGAAGTGTGGGGACATTACATTTGAATGTAATGTCGTGATTTTTAATCCTATTAAGGTCAAACTCACACGGGAAAAATGAGTTTATTTTATTTATATAGAGATTATGTAGAGAAGATAACGACTTGTCTTAGATTTGAATTCCTTGGACATACTGTAACTTCATCAGTGAATGAATAATAACAAACTTAAAGATACTAAGGCATTACAATGAGAACAAATATGGCACAATGTGAAATGCTTATTTTTTAATTACTTTTAAATAGCAATTGTGTGACAAAGCGCGGACGTGCATATGACAGTAATAGTTAATGCAAATGACCGAGCCGTGTACGAGGTGAAGTCTCAGCGAAGAAGAAGGAAAGAAAAAGATTATGAAAATAGACAAACGTGAACCCTTGAGGTAAGAGACGACCAAAGGTAGACGTGTTACACACGTGTGTCGAGAGCGAAAAGAGATGTCCTAAACATGGTCGGACAAGGACAGAGTACCACGTGTTCGACACGACAGAGTATTGTTAAACACATTTAGAGTATAAGAAGACTTTTGAACAAGAGACTAGGCGTTATTCTGGAAGTACCTGTAAATAAATGTTTGTTGTTGGAACTGAAGAAAAAGTGAGTCGGATTCTTTCCCTGCTTTTGTTTCTTCATACAACGTGTGGGTTCTGAGTGTTGCTATTTGTTTTCTCGCTTCCCCTAAATATTCGAAGTACTTTGTCCGACTAGACGGGTATTTATTTTTCTTTATTTTCTTTATTATAGAGTATAAGATTGCAGTGCAATCGAGCATCTTCTCCAACATACAGCTATTACATCATTCTAATATTATTGCACCTGTTGCATCACCGTCTTAGTATTGAAATATCGAAACATTCATATTGGCGAATAGGCCCAAATGGAAAATTTTGTTTTTGATAAAGCTTTACGCTGCATGGAGAACTAAACAGTTCTAACGGAAACCAAACCTCTCTTAGAAGATAATTTTTGTCTAAGTTATGGTCAAAGCATTGATATTGCCCGTTATGTCCCAAAATAAAGAAACAAAAACAAAGCCCCACACATCTGAAAATTAAACCTCCGATATCTTCTTTTAGAATTGCACGCCTGCGGAACTGTCTTCCGTTTTCCTGCTTTCCAGCTGACTACAATATGGTTGTCTTCAAGTCCAATGTAAACAAGTTCTTGATGAGCCGTTCCACTAAGTTAACAAATTTACCGAATTTCCATTACAAACGATTACTATATTGTCCAATTGACTACTGTACACTCTTTAACCCTCATCCTCGAGTGGCATCTGGGCTTTGATAAGTGGTGATGCCTATGTAAAAAAAAATGTAGGGAATGAAATGATCATTCTATCGGATTACTCGCAAGAGAATAATAGGCATGTATTTGTTCTCCTATTATTGGTTATGATGAGTTAACTGTAGATTGGAGTGATTCTATATATTGACTCATTGTTTCTGCAGTTAAAAATAATGGAAAATGAACTATGTGGGGTATTTAATCCTCTCCCACTGCAAGAACAGCGACACCAGTGTCGGAAAGTAGGATCGAGAAGTCAGCACCCTCGAGAAAGGCGCACTCTGACCTGCAAAAGTGTTCGAGCAGCCCCATCGACATTCCGGTGTCTCGGGCGATTAGCAATAAAGTAATCCCTTCTCAAAGGGAGATGGCTAAATCTGAGAGTGAATCTCCTAGAACTGCACAGAACCAGCATTATATCCAACCAACAGGGATCAGATCATTACAGGAATTATCTAATCTCTGTTGATTTTGGGAGCTGATGATAAAAATCCGTAGCCCCCCCCCCAAAAAAAAAGAAAGGTTAACCAAAGTGGTCTACCGCGAAGTAGAAAATAAAAACAAATAAGCAAGTAAATGGAATGGAATTTTTCCATAATTAACTGTTATAAGCAAAACTGTATAGAGATTTTAAGCTTTACGTCATATAAAAGAATTGATCGTTTGTGTATTACCGAAACAACCGATAGAATAGTTTCAAGAAAAGGAGAACTGTTTTGTCTGCAGCAATGTAGCTCAATTGCTTCGCCCTATGTTTTCCCAAAACAATTACATGCTAATTTCTCATCATATCCTGAGATAAAGTTTGCATGAATATTAACGAAATGTAAGTAATATCTTGAACAATACACAGAGTGTCTCAAAAGATGCATCCACCTTTCGAATGGGAATAAAACATTTATTTATCAACATACAGTTAAATGGAAAATCTTTGGATAAGGAAGACGAATAAATTTAAACTTTGCGAAGGTAGGAGCTGATTTCACTTTGTTTACCAATTTTACTGTTACTCTCCCAGGCGACACCAGCAATTTTGCTACATTATAATTTTTTTTTCTGAGTAGACATCAACTTTTCTGTTTGCTTTCAACATTTACTTATTACACTCATCCTGCGTGCATTCTAACCGCTATATTGCACTAAAAATATTAGATCACGATCAATTTGATTGGCTGTTCCAAGGCCTACACCCGATTATGGAAAGATCTTTTTCGAACATCCTCTCGACATCTTTTGGCAACACAACAATATGGCGTAATCCTATGCTTCGTCTAGTGAACAAAGACAAAGACTTTCATTTAACTGAAATTAGTTTAAATTTACATGTACTTATGTATCGGTTACTGATTCGACACCAAACTACAAAAATTGAACTGCCAACCTCCTTATTATGTTGTTTATTTCACAAACGATGATCAAAAGTGATATTAGAGATTGCACTGAAAAAATATAAGTCCTGTGCTAAGTTTTATCTACGTTTCACTGTACACTTATGTTTCTTCTTCTTCTTCTTCTTCTTCTTCTTCTTCTTCTTCTTCTTCTTTTTTGTCGTTTTCTTTGTTGTTTTCTTCTTCTTCTCCTTCGTCGCATTCTTCTTAATCTTTCTTTGTCGCTTTCTTCTTCTTTCTTCGTCGCTTTCTTTTTATTTTTTCGTCGCTTTCTTCTTCTTTCTTCGTCGCTTTCTTTTTCTTTCTACGCCTACATGCTACTTTTTGTAACTAATTAATTTAGATTTTTATTACTTAACTTTATCGTCTATGCCTTTGTAATTACACATAAACACAAAGACTAGGCACATTAATTCTGTTTCTTCTAATACAGTGTAATGAACTACGTTCGATAACTTCTACTTCGTCTAATAATATCAGCTGACGAGATTCAAAATTATTTGAAACATAAATCACCTGATTCTACATTCAAGATTTTCATAACATTTTGGTAATTTATGCAAATAACTAGAATTTAAAATAATGTAAATGACTTTGGTCGCCATCACAAACTAAAACGAAATGACGCACATGAATTATATATTTCAGATTGTCCGCAATTTTAATGAATCATCTATATATCTATAAAAGTGAACGTGTCTGTCTGTCTGTCTGTCTGTGTACATTTCCATACGCAATAACTCTGTCAATTTTTAGTCTATAGACTCGAAATTTGAAATACCGGGTACTGAGATTTGGGAAAATCGATGTGACGGGTGTCAGCCAGAAATTTGGCTGTTAAGGGGTCAAATTTCAACGATTTGACCTTTAAGAACTCTACCAAACTCCTCTGACAATTTTGGGTCTAGACACTTGAAATTTTAGATATAGATTCCTTGAACCTGGATCTAACTTAATAAAGTGATTTGAGCCCGAAACTATAAATTTTAAGGGGTCATAATAGGGGTCAAATTAAAAAAAAAATTACTCTTTTTTTTTTTGCTCAGCATACACCTCCAAACACCCGGGCAACGCCGGGCTGAAATGCTAGTATTACAATAAAAAGAAATGTGCTTCGAGTCAAGATCAAAGTGCAGTATCTGTTCTTCAGATGTTACACTTCAATTTCTTGTTCTCTGTCAGTGGAGGAGAAAGCCTTTACGACTGAGACAATTTTTATTTTTGTTCCTTTTCTCCACATTAAAAAAAAAACGACCCTGGTGTCTAATTCTGTCCCGTGGAGAGGCATTGCAAATAGGAACAATTACATTTATTACGTTATAGGGAATGACGTCCTTTCCTTTCATTTCATTCTTAAACTGATAAACATTCCCATCAACATCCATTACTACACACAATAAACACTATTCGTTAATGATAATTATAAGAATTAAGGAATTAAAAAAATATAATACTGGCCCCCCAAAATTCTACTCTTAACACGTCTTTTTCTTTAAATTTTTAAACTCATCACGATTCATTGATAATAATTATAAGCCGTTTAAGATACAAAAAAGCCTATTTCAGTCACATTTTTATTTTTTTTTTCTTACATATTGTTTAATATATTTATTAAGGATTTTTCGCATTCCGTAACTGAAATTAAATGAATCATGTTACAATAAAAAAATGTGCTAAAAATTACATTTATTACGTTATATGGAATGACTTCCTTTGATTTCATTTCATTCTTAAACTTATAAACATTCACTTTTTTTTTTATTATTGGCAACCTTCTGTCCCTTGAGACAGTGAAATTTTCCACCTAGTTTTGTTGACTACAGCGTCTGCTGTTGTAAAATAGTCCAATTTTAGATTTGCAGCTCCGCTGGCAGGTGCTACAGTTATAGTCAGCTAGTAGGAATGGTGGGAGAGACAGGGTTGGACTGTATCCTCTCTCGCCTGTGGGTTCTTTTTTCTTCACAATGTCTTTTTCTCTTCTTTTCTGCTAATTTGATGCCATCCTTGACCTTTACTCCCCAGGCTGTGCGATCCGATGACTCTGACTCGAGATTTTGTGGCTGAATACCACAAGTCTTCAGGTGTCTGTTGCAGGTGTCCTTGTAGCGTAGAGTTGGTCGTCCGATTGGCCGTGTGTTTTGGGATGCGACCAACTTCCATCCTGCACACATGACCAAGCCAACGCAAGCGTCTCTGAGCTAGAATGGCAAACATGCTTGGTATTCCAGTCTGGGATAAGATTACTGTGTTTGTGATTCGATCCTGCCAGGAGATGCCTAATTTGTCCATTACTACATGCAAGCAACACTATTCGTTAATGATAATTATATGACCGTTTAAAGGAATTGAAAAAATTAAATACTGATCACCTAAAATTTTACTCTTACTACATATCACATATTTTTTATTTAAATTCATAAACTCAACACTATTCATAGATAATAATTATAATGCCGTTTAAAATTTTTAAAAATTTCAGTCACATTTTTACTGTTCAATATGTGTATGGAGAATTTTACACAATCGGTAACTCTCTGGAAACGCAAGCTACACCAACGCTGCCAACTAGGATTGAGTACAATAAGAATTCTTCATTTTTTTCATCTTTTCTGCTACATTAAGACTTAAATATTAAGCATTTAATAAGTTAATTCAACGTTTTTAACTGTGTATTATCTTGTCTCTTTTAATTAGCGTGTATGTGTGTGCATATTAGCCTTGTGTCTTCCTCCTTGCATGCATAACGTATACTGGCACTCGTGTGGAAGTATGTGAAGCTTTCTCCCAGTACATCGCGAATGGTCCTCAACAAGAGTAGGCAGTCAATCGATTTGATTAAGAATGGACGAGTTCATCAATTTCAATGATAATAAAAAAATATGGGAGTGTGAAACATTCATTGGCTATCATTCAATTTTAAAACGTCGGATCTCTCTGATATATATATATATATATATATATATATATATATATATATATATATATATATATATATATATATATATTTAAAAAATAACACCCAAACTTATACTTAAATTTCTATATATTATAATGTCGATCTGAAACGTCGTCAAGCACAGATTAATTCAATCAATATACACTCTCTAGACAGTTAAACTTTAATTATACGTATAACACACACGTGGGGAGGGAGTCACAGTATACGGAATCCTTGGTCACTAACTATTGTTACGTTATCTAACATGAACGGCACTCATGTAAACGGCTGTATACGTTTCGCGTTTGTTTGTGACGTGTCCTAAATGTGTTATTAAATGTCTATTAGTGGTTCTTCACTTTCTGAACCCGTTTTATGTTTCGTGATCGTCTAATGTTCATATTTGCGCGTGTGTGTGTCCTATGTGTATCTTCGACATACCTTTATCTTCTCTGCTCACTGAACCTGATCCATACTGACTTCTTGTTCTTGGAGGGGGGGCTGGAACCTTTTGGATGAAACACATTGACTCCAAGAGGATGATTGGTTTTCATATTAGTTTTTATTTCACTTTCCAGGATATCGCACAGATGAAAATGGAAAGTGAGTTTATTTGCTTGTGGTCTTAACAGTCTACACTGAGAGACACGTCACTCCTTCCCAAGAAGGGAGGAGAGACAACCGTAAAGCCCAACTGCTCTGCTCCAATTCCAAGTTCCAACTCCTCGATGATCTCCAGCTAACCTGATCACGTGACTCATACGTAGATCTGATCAGCTGACCAGACCTTCCGGTAAACTTGTCTATGATCTAGCTTTGTCATATTTTGACATGTTTTATGAAAACATCATCATATCCATCACTTGTCTACCTCTCCAGTTAGATAGATAGATAGATAGATAGAAGATAATTTATTCTGTTCTACCTATTTCATAACGCTATAACATGTCAGACACCCCCACCGGTTACAAATCCTGGACTCGGCCAAGCATATGAAACCGTAGGTAACCAGGCATAAGCCATATAAGCTGCGACCTCTATCGTTAGGCCGTGTCAAAGGTCGAGCTTGGACGGCTACAAAGTTCTTGCGATCCTACGTTCACTAAGCTTAATCGACCCAATGTTCACAAAACGGGCAACTCTAGTGATATGCTTTCGTGTGCTGTACGGTGCCAGTATCATATAGACGAGATCATCATCATCATCATCATCATCATCATCATCATCATCAGCAGCAGCAGCAGCAGTAGTAGTAGTAGTAGTAGTAGTAGTAGTGGCCGTAGTACTAGTTTAAAGTTCAGTTTTCATGTTGACATGTGTTGGACAGCTTTAAAGAAATCGACTTCCGAACTAATCTTCTACTAACCCAAGAAATCTCCTTCATTTTTCAATGTGACCATACCAACGAAGTTTCCTGTTCGCCCTGTAATATTTATCGTTAATACGCACGACCGCGTTTAAAGTAAGTGTACAATCTCTCGACCAAAGTTCACAAAACGGGCAACTCCGGTGATATGCTTTCGTGTGCTGTACGGTGCCATTATTATAAAAACGAGATCTTCTTTCAATCAGATGATGTGTCGTCACTCCTGTCAAGGAGTGCTAGAAAAGAGTGTTGTCGGCGCATCGTTCCAAAAGGAAGCGAACAGAAAAATTAAAAAAAAGACTAAATAAAAAATGACACAACTCTTTGATCTGTTTCTCAGGATATGTATTATCAGCTATGTCAACGCTTCACAAGCGCTTACCTGCTCGACGAAACCATAACAAACAGAAAAAAATAATAATAGATGTAATGAAAATAAAAAAAAAGTAAACAAACTATATCGCGCGTGTTCTCTTTTCCCATTTCTCCCCCCTTTTTCCTACCCGAGCGAATGGCAGCATTCATTGGTATTTCGATGAGAAAGAAGATGAGGATATTCCATTTTAGTCATTATCAACTATTGATCACACTGTGTTTTATCTTGGTTCTTTCTTTTTCTGTCTTTCTGTGAACGAGTTGAACGGAATAACTTTTTTCTTGAGTTACTTGGTAATATTAATCCTAGTTTACGAGTTTTCGAGTATAGGCTGGTTTTCGTCCTTTTTCCTTTTTCTCAAAGAGTGTTTAGTACTTTGGATATCTGAGTTGCTAATTTCTAGAAAGCTTCGCGAATCAGCAAAAGTCTTGAAGATTAAATCGACTGTCCATCCTTTGGGCCGGTCTACTTCACGCCAGATATAATTGCAATCTTGTGCAACACTTCTGCAAACTTACGAACTCTGAAAAACTACAAAAAACTTTCCCAAACTGACTCAAACAGGAGCGCAGCCTTGATTTATATCGAGGGAGGTGGTTGGGTGGCGAGACGCAATCTTTTTCACCCACAAATCAAAGCCCACCACGCAATTCCTCGCTAAAAGATTGTTAGTTAACCGTATATTTAGACTTCTTGCATATCAAGTTCATTTGCTATTCTCACGATAGGTTGATGGCTTGGTGCCATCGAAATCACTGTTTTGGCTTAGTCGAAATTACTTTTTTTTATTAACAATTCAAGAATTACAGTAGATTTGGTGACTCCCATCGCTCTAAAAATCAGCCCTAGTCAAACAACAATTGTTTCCTCGGTCGTTTTCCCGTTAAATCTATCACTTAGCTATATATATATATATATATATATATATATATATATATATATATATATATGTATATATATATATATATAATTTAAAGGAGATTAGAATAATAGTCTAAAGAGCTAAGTGCATTTTAATGTAATAGTGAAATTACTAGTTTAATTAAAATACAGGAAATGCTCGTTGTAATTTAGATATATAATAAGCTCGATAGTTAAATGTCCTAGAGCTAATTCAATATTAAGTAATGTGATTTATAATTTAAAAATTTTTAAAATTTTTAAAATTTAAAAATCAAAATTTAATTAAAAATCAGTTTCATAAGAAGGAACCACAACAAAGTCAATTATCTGTACGATCGTTTCGGAAATCCGTGCTTTTTATTTGTGGTATACATGAAGTCACGTAGAACAATTATACATAGTTTTTTTGGTAAGCAAGGTCTCCTCATCAGCAAATTTAGGAGGATTTCTATTGAATTGAAAAGACACCAAAAATAAACCTAGCATTAAAAGTAAGGCAGATGAATCTGAAAAATTGAAGTAAAAGGTTTGGATTTAAAATTTATAAGAAAATTAATAAGAAAATTGGTATAGGTTAGAGATAGAAATGAGTAGAAAATATATATATATTTTTTGAATTTACATAATAAATTTGATTTAAAAATATATAGATATATAATTACCTTTTGGTTTTTCTTTTTTTGAAATCAGGAACTGTATTTAAAGTAGTCATTTAGATGTTTGCTATAGCTTTTTATTTTATTGAATGATGAATTTTAAAAGGGCGACGCTCGTGCAGTAAATTGTTTCCGTTAGCGTATTTTGATTTAAAGACGCTACAGTTAATATCTATAGAGAGAGAGTATTTATTTTGCAAGTTTTTAAGGGGAGATAATTGTCATGGCTTTATTTATTATTTGATTTACGAGTCTAAGGGCGGTAATTGGTTTAACTTAATTTATTAAAAAAAAAAAAAGAAAAGTAATCTATTTTTACTAATGAGTAATTTTTAATGATTTAATGATTTTTTTTTTAATAAATAAATTAAGTTAAACCAATACCAATTTACTTGATATATATATATATATATATATATATATATATATATATATATATATATATATATATATATATATATACCAATACCAATTTACTTGATATATATATATATATATATATATATATATATATATATATATATAACTACTTAATTTACTCACATAAAATTAATATACGAAAGTATAGATTTATGCGTAAACTTTAAGTATTTACTTCAAAAGTGTTCAATACGTAGGTAGAGCTAGTTAGTAATTTATAAAATATATATGGCGATTAAACTACACTGAATATTCCGCGTTTCATCCACTCTAGGACTCTTCAGGCTTATGGGAGGCGCATAAGCCTGAAGAGTCCTAGAGTGGATGAAACGCGGAATATTCAGTGTAGTTTAATCGCCATATATATTTTATAAATTACTATATATATATATATATATATATATATATATATATATATATATATATATATATATATATATATATATATATATAATTGGGACGGAATCGGGAATCGGAAAAATCGGAGTTTTTGGGGTATCGGAATCGGCATCGTAATCGGAAAGATTTGAACGTATTTTCCAATTTCAAAACCGATTTCTTTAATTATCTGTTTAATTTGATTTTGGTTCAAGAAACATCTTCCACTGCTTGTAGTAAAAATAAAATAATAAATATTTATTGATTTAAACTTCCGGTAAGACTAAAACATCTAGATTATCGCCTCATAACTGTGTTTTTACGTTTGAGAAAATATAGGCACATTTAATATGTGTTTTTACAGTAATCGGAGAAAAAAATAACACTTTTATAGTTAAATAGTTAGAAATTTATAAAGAATCGGAATCGGAATCGGTAATTGTATCGGAATCGGGAATTTAGTACGGAATCGGTAATTGTATGGGAATCGGGAAAAATATGGGAATCGCCCCATCACTACTCTCTCTCTCTCTCTCTCTCTCTCTCTCTCTCTCTCTCTCTCTATATATATATATATATATATATATATATATATATATATATATATATATATATATACTAGTGGATGAATGGCTAACGTAATCAGTGCCCTATTAGAAGTGTAATACTACTGTAATTATAGCAATTAGTTAGCAGGCATCAGCCCAACTTCATTTGGCCTAAAGGTTTGAATTTTACGGAGCTAGCTACACCGATGTGACACTTACCTATATTGGTAGTCTTCAAAGACCCGCCCGATTGATAGCGTCATAATACCTGACCTAAGACGGTTGACGTGCTGATTTGAATTGAAAGAAGTGATCATATCATTAAAATCGCACGCAAATCATGCACATCTTTTGATAAGTAAAATAATACGCATATACTTAGCGGTTGAAACATGTTTTAAATGAGTAGCTAAATTATGTTTGTATAAATAAAACCTTTTCTTTTACACACACACACACACACACATACACACACACACACACACACACACACACACACACACACACACACATACATACATACAAACATATATATATATTTTGCTGTATTCCAAAATCTTTTTTATTTATTACATAATCATTATTTTTTAAAAATAAAATGTGCGGTATATTTTATAGATCTGTTTCGATCACGTCGAACAATATGTTAATATCGAACATTTTTTTTCTGTGGACATGAGAAAAGCTAGAGAGTTTCCAAAGAGAAAAATGCACAATGATGTAATATGTAAAATTTACAAAGAAACAAAACCACACACATAGCATTATACGCGGACCAACCAACGTTAACACGTCTCGTCATCATCATCATCATCATCAGCAGCAGCAGCAGCAGCAGCAGCAGCAGTAGTAGTAGTATTAGTAGTGGTTGTGTTATATACTGGGTGGTATTAAGATGACGTATATTCTGTATTGTTGTTGTTGTTCGTTTAGGAAGAGTCTTAATGTTTCATCTAGCGACAGGGTACATTCTACTACATGAGCACCAAATTGAGTGTTTGATTATCAATCAGAGTTAATGTCGTTGTGTGTGTGACATGCATTTTCAACATACATCTGCTTCTCTATGTTGGTCCATCTGGAATCTCTCGTCCTGGATGGAGACTGATACCTGTTTTTGGGGACGAAGATTCATTTCACTCCAAGATAAGAAATTGGTTCTATAGTTTTTTATTTACCTTCCAGATCGATCGCAGAAGAATGGAAAGTAAATTTGGTCTGTGTTGTTTCTTCTTCTAGGTCTTATTTCTACCACGTTAGCGTTCGTCCCCCCCCCCCAAGAGTGAAGGGGAGAAGACAACGGCGAAGCCATCCGCTCTCTTCCAAGTCCCAACCAAATCTCTCCGATTCAGCTAACCTGATCACATAACTCACACGCAATCCAATCAGCTGATCTTGACTTCCGGTCAACGTGTCTACACTATAACTCACACTCCTCCCCCTCTCTCTCTCTCTTTCTTTCTCTCTTGATCCATTCTATAACAGTTGTAGTACGCGTTTAAAGTTCAGTTTTCATGCTGGCATGTGTTGGACAGCTTTAAAGAAATCGACTTCCGAACTAACCTTCTACTAACCCCAAAAATTTCATTCATTCTTTCAATGTGGCCATACCAACGCAGTTTCCTGTTCCGAACATTATCGTCCAATGCTGTCCATCGTTAATATGCACGACCGCGTTTACAGTAATGTGCAATCTCTCTTTCTGTGAACCAAAATGTTTATGAATTCAAACATTTTATCTCATTGAAATAAATGTAAATCGAATTCACACGCCTGCTAAAGAAAGCGTCTTTAATTAATCAATACGTTCAATATATTATCTCCCTTTAGCGTTAAAGGTCTTTCTTTCGTTAGCCGTCTCTTTATCCACATCACTCTCGTCTTTAGGACATATGTGTTCTTTAAGATAATACAGATCGTTGAATTCCCCGATGACGTACTGCCCAGTGAGATCAGTAAGACAAACAATAATTTCATGATAATCAGCGCATTACGATTAAGAAAACCTGATGCACTGCAATGTGATAACATGACGCATTAGTCGTCAAGTGTTATACGAATTATATATATAAGTGTTGGGACGATTAATCGGAATCGGGGATCGGAAAAATCGGAGCTTTTGGAGGTATCGGAATCGGCATCGTAATCGGAAAAATTTGAACGTATTTTCCGATTCCAAAACCGATTACTTTAGTTATCTGTTTCATTTGATTTTGGTTTAAGAAACATCTTTGTAGTAAAAATAAAATAATAAATATTTATTGATTTAAACTTCCGGGAAGACTAAAACATCTAGATTATCGCCTCACAACTGTGTTTTTACGTTTGAGAAAATGTAGGCACATTTAATATGTGTTTTTACAGTAATCGGAGAAAAAAAAAAACACTTTTATAGTTAAATAGTTAGAGGTTTATAAAGAATCGAAATCGGGATCGGTAATTGTATCGGAATCGGGAATTTAGTATGGAATCGGTAATTGTATGAGAATTGGGAAAAATATTGGAATCGCTCCATCACTACTCTCTCTCTCTCTCTCTCTCTCTCTCCATCTCACTCTCTCTTTCTTTCTTTCTTTCTTTCTTTCTTTCTTTCTTTCTCTCTCTCTCCCTCGCTCTCTCTCTCTCTCTCTCTCTCTCTCTCTCTCTCTCTCTCTCTCTCTCTATATATATATATATATATATATATATATATATATATATATATACTAGTGGATGAATGGCTAACGTAATCAGTGCCCTATTAGAAGTAATGTAATACTACTGTAATTATAGCAATTAGTTAGCAGTGAAAGTTTTTTTTTTTGGGGGGGGTCATTTTACATGGAATTTGTGCAGTAGGCGTCCTTGTCTTCTACATAAACTTCGAGGTCATGGTATTGGTGGTAAAGTTCTTAACATTACTAAGTCTTTACTTTCTGTTCGAAGCATCCCCTGTCATGGACGTGCGTCAGAAGCAGAGAGGCATCACTGAATTCCTCCACGCAGAAAAAAAAATTGAAGGGATCAAAATTCACCGGCGCCTGTTGAACGTTTTCGAATTTGATGCAGTTGATGTCAGGACAGTTAGAAGATGGGTTCGCCGATTTCAGAGTGGCGATAGAAACGTGAGTGAGAAAGCACGCTCTGGACTCATGTGCGCAGACACCATCTCATCACTGCCAAAAAATTGCATTGAGAATAGTGGTTACTATGCTGAAAAAATAAATTCTGGCGAATAAAAGGTTGTTCGCTTTAATGGCATCACTCCGTCTTCGTAGATCTTCAATTTCATTTTCGGTCCCCCAACAAAAGGAGCGCGGACCTGTAAATTCACCCTTGTCCGTTCGTCCGTTCGTCCGTTTGTCCGTCCGCATTTTTCTCAATAACTACGCCTTGGAATTTTTTGAAATTTTGCACAAATATTACGCATGATATGAGTAAAAAAGTAACAAAACGGATTTTCCGGGAAAACTTTGGTTGCCCCCTCCCCCCTCAGGGTGCCTTTCAAGTTAAAATAGATAAAGTTGGACAAGGGAATAGCTCAAAATTATCAGCGATGCTTCCGCAGATTAAAGACTATTTGATTGCCCAAGCTCGTTTGACTCGTTGGTTTAATTTTCTCTACCAATTTGCTATTTTGATAACTTATTATAATGATACAGCTTCCTATTCCAGTAGTTTCTTTCCAAAAATCGCAGGCTTGTGAAAGTCTTCACACTGACTGTTTTCCTCCTATCTATAATCTTGGTCTTTTCAAGACTGAGATCAATATGCATCTACTGTTTTTATTATGATCATCTTTTTGTTCTAGTTAGCTTCTTGCATCAGGTGGCTTCACACATTGTCTGGAGCGATAACCATAAAAGAAATTTACACAAAAGCATTTCGTGGCAATATGACGAGTCTGCTGTATAAGTCCGTCTTATTTCCGCTTTAATTTTACTTCGTTTAAACGTTTTCCACGTACGTTATTATTTTTTTTTTTTTAGATCGTATAGTTTAAAACATTTAAATTTCAGATTTAGTTCGCATCCATGCACAACATAATGGTACACAAACACGGTCTTACGGACGATTGTCATGTACTAGCGTCTCTCTGAGCACCAGTTGTACTCAGATTTGTGCACCGTGAACATCGTTTACCATTGCGTTGGTCGTAATGCACACACAAACATGTGACTAGTGCTCGTGTTATTGATCTCGCTAAGCAGCGCATCAGTACGAATTGAACGATCAGTGTTAAAGGACGCATGTGTTCTAAAAGCGAAGATAATTTGGCTAAAGGGGTGGCTAACGTAACAAAGTACATTAGAAGAAAGAAGAGAAATTATTGAACGTATTGATCCATAAAAGACACTTTCTGTAACAGGCTGGTCTGCATATGATTAAACCGAAAATCCACTTTTCCCCTTCCATCCATCTATATATAAAGTTTTTCATTTTCGCTGAGCGTTTTCACTTTCATCAGTCTATGCGTAGGGAAATATAATACTATATATAAAAGGTTATATATCTGTCTGTTTATCGGTCTGTTTGCCTGTCTGTCGGTCTATCTGTTTCCATATTTTCAAACTCTATCTCTGCCGAAACTAAAAGTCGTAGAGTGGCCCTAGGGGTCTCAAATGATCGGATCTTTTATGAGCGGTTAAAATATTTTTAAGGGGTCAAAAATGGGTAAAAATTGAAACATTGTTCTACATTTTGTACATTCATCTTAGTTTATTTTTTTTAATCAGCTCGTATGCTTGTCACATTGGTACAGTGGTAACGTTATCACCTTTGAATGTTTCACTTTAGCTTTCTGTTTCGATTCTAGCTGATGGTACCCAAATACTTTTTTTTTACTTTTGAAATCACGACTCTATAATAATTTATACGAAATCTTAACAAATTAAAATATATTTAAGCGTATTTTCGACCAGGCAAAGCCGAGCGCCCTTTCTCCACTAGTTTAATTTATAAAACTCACTATGTCTTTCTGTCTGTCTGTCTGTATCCATATTTTCAAACTTTATCTCTACCGAAACTAAAAGTCGCAGTACGGCGCTAATGACCTCAAATGATTGGACTTCTTATTGATTGTTCTTTTATGGGTCTTTAGCCGGTTAAGATAATTGAAAAAAAAAAAAAATTATAGATTTTGTAGATTCCTCTTAGTTTATTTTTAATCCGCTCATATATATGTCACGTTTTGAATGTTTCGGTTTCGATTCCAGCTGATGGCACTCAAATACTTTTTTTTTTTTTAACTTTTGAAATCACGACTCTATAATAATATATACGAAATCCGAACAAATTAAAATATCATATTTAAGCGTATTTTACGACCGGGCAAAGCCGGGCGCCCTTTCCCCGTTAGTCTAAATTATAAAACTCACTACATATGTCTGTCTGTCTGTCTGCATCCATATTTTCAAATTCAATCTCTGCCGAAATTAAAAGTCGCACTGCGGCGCTAGTGATCTCAAATGATTAGATTTCTTATGGACTGTTCTTTTATTGTTCTTTAGCCGGTGATAATATTTCTGAAGGAATTAAAAATATGTCAAAATTTAAAAAATCGTTATACATTTTGTACATTCATCTTAGTTTATTCTTAATCTGTTCGCGTAACGTTGGTATAGTAGTAACGTCACCAGCTTTGACGGCTACACTCTCGGTTTCGATTCCAGTTAACGTTTTTTTTTTTTTTAAATTTTGAAACCACGATTCTATAATAATTAGGGCTATGACAAGAGAATATTCTTTTCGTTATTTTGTCTCTCGAATATACATCATTCAAAATCTTATATGTTTTTAAATAGATTGATGTGGTTCTCGATTGATTAACTGTGTCGGATATATACTCGGAAGTCAAAATAATGAAAAGAATATTCTCTTGTCACAGCAATAATAAATAATATATATGAAATCTAAACAAATTAAAATATCATATTTAAGCGCATTTTATGACCAGGCAGAACCGCCTCCTCCACACCGCTAGTATTAAATAAACTAGACTTTTAAGTCTGTTAAAAACAGGCAAAAGTTATAGAATGTTGTCTTAAAATGAGTGTTTTATATCAAATTGATGGTTGAATATGGTTGA
Organism: Euprymna scolopes; assembly: GCF_053919585.1. Lineage (NCBI taxonomy): Eukaryota > Metazoa > Mollusca > Cephalopoda > Sepiida > Sepiolidae > Euprymna > Euprymna scolopes. The sequence continues at coordinate 38,297,059 of NC_136520.1, forward strand.
ATATGGTTAAATAAGGTTGAATATGGTTAAATATGGTTGAATATGGTTTAATATGGTTAAATATGGTTGAATATGGTTGAATATGGTTAAATAAGGTTGAATATGGTTAAATATGGTTGAATATGGTTAAATATGGTTGAATATGGTTGAATATGGTTAAATATGGTTGAATATGGTTAAATAAGGTTGAATATGGTTGAATATGGTTAAATAAGGTTAAATATGGTTGAATATGGTTAAATATGGTTAAATAAGTTTGAATATGGTTAATATGGTTGAATATGGTTAATATGGTTGAATATGGTTAATATGGTTGAATATGGTTAAATATGGTTGAATATGGTTAAATATGGTTGAATATGGTTGAATATGGCTAAATATGGTTAAATATGGTTGAATATGGTTAAATATGGTTGAATATGGTTGAATATGGTTAAATATGGTTGAATATGGTTGAATATGGTTAAATATGGTTACATATGGTTAAATATGGTTGAATATGATTAAATATGATTGAATATGGTTAAATATGGTTAAATATGGTTGAATATGGTTGAATATGGTTTAATATGGTTAAATATGGTTGAATATGGTTGAATATGCGGCCATTTTTGCATCAAATATTAATCTCTTTTAATCGCTATTGATTCTTAACTGTGCATCGAGTGGCCACCATAATAGTTCACTTCACTTTATCATAATAGAGGCGCATATAAAATTTCAGTCAGATCAGCCTGGTAGTTTCTGAACAATTTCTACAGTAAATGTTGCGTTGTGTTGATTAATCTGCATTCATCCCTATTAATCTCTAACTGCGCAATGAATGCCATAATAATACTTATCATAACAAAAGTCCATACAAAATTTCAGTCCTAGTTCAAGGGTCGTTCCAAAAGTAACGCATCCTATTTTCAACTAAACAAGTGAAGAATACATGGTCCTCTGTGAGTGCACAGTGAACGAGGCATAAAAAAAATGTTTAAGTTCAGCATTTGCACCCCCCCATTTAGCCCCCAAAGTCCCCAGGGGACGTAAATTCGTGGTGAAAATGAACAAACGGTGCAATTTTAGGCCTTAACATATTTAAATTTGAGTTCTGCACCATGCAAAAGATGAAATAGCTAAGTCCATCATTTGCCCCCCCCCCATTTAGCCCCAGAAGTCCCCAAGGCCTTAACATATTTAAATTTGAGTTCAACACCATGCGAAACTACTACATAGACATACACAGAAAGTTTTGGGACAAATATGGTAAAATAGTCCACAAAATGGAGTGTTTTTATTATCTCTAAAAGAGCCCCTGGAGCACATCCCAAAAAACAAACAAAAAACAAAATTATATAGAAATCAGGGTTTTTTTCAAAAAGCCCCTCCATGAGATTAATGGACTATCTCATGACGTCACTTCCTCTGGTGACGTCACTTCCGGTAACGAGTACCGGTGCCCGGCTGTCAGAGACTGGTACGCGGCCAAGGAGGTCCTGTGCAAACGCCCAATAGTTGAGGAATGGTATTGCTCAACCCATCTTGCCTGTAATATATGTGAATGCATGTTTGTTTCTAAGAGTCGTTTGTTCCTTTCGTTTTTATTACCATGTAACACCATAACACTATAGAACCGCGATCAGACATACTTTCTGTAGATATTTTGATCGTCACATTGCCCGTTTTTAGGATTTTGTATAGAGCATAAGTTCGGAGTCCACGACTGTACGGAGTTCACTTTCTTCTCAGCAAGAACTTGATGTAGACAATGGAAGCTAAAGTCTTATTGATGTTTAAGAGAAATTTTTTTCATATACTAGCGAACGAAAAAAAAAACGAAGTTTGTTTAAACTTATTTACGCGTGCCTGAATAAACAATAAAAGGAGAAAAAATCGACAGACATCATGTTGCAGAATGACTTGAAAATTTTTGCGGCTTCCTAAAAAAAGTAAACGTTTTTTTAAATCCTAGTTCCTGACATTTGAGACTTTCCTTTTCGCAGAGCTGGCACACCCTGTGTGTTAAAAATCTAAAATGGCTTTTATTTTCTCGCTCTTACTCTTGCAATTATACCCTTTTCCGACCAAACAATCTCTTTTTCGAAAATCCAACATCGATATTTGTAGTAATGATTCTTAGGTGTATCAAACATAATTCCGATCTCTTTACCAGTGCTTCATAAATCTGTGTTATTTTGTATCCAAATATATACAAGTTCCTCGTCGCCAGTGTTTTGAACTTGGATGAACAGCAATGAATTAGACAACGCGTTGTCTAATTTACTGTCGTTTATATATATTATATTTGCCCTCTACTTTTCGGTAATGCTGAAACATGCCTTTGATGGAACTGAGTATGGCGCGAAAATTCCGTATAGGACAAGCGGTAGCCATTTTAATCATCAGATGTTTAAAGTCAAAAGGCTTACTCCAACGAGTACAATTCGTGACTAACCGTTCACGGATGATGTTGCACTTGTGGCTACTTTGTTAGAGGAAGCTCAATGTCTTATGAACGAATTCTCTACTGCTTGCATTCGGATTAACTAGAAGCATAACACAAACTGAAGTTGTTCATCAGCCAATCCCAGCATCTAAACAAATTGGGTGTGTCAAGTAGAATCCGCCTGCGCATGCGTTCCTCGAAGTACAAATTTAAGTTGACGGTCAGAGTTTGAAATATAACAAAGAACTTTAACCTTTAGAAGTAAACACTAATTCTAAATTCTAGTATATATATATATATATATATATATACTAGCAAAGGTACCCGTCATTGACTGGGTTCAAAAACAGCCTACAGAAAATGGACTCTGATTTATGAAAGTATGATAGGTTATGAAAAGGAAGGGTTGTAAATTTGGGTTGAATTTGGGGGTAGCAAAACCAAAGCAAAATATGATGAAAGTAAAAATGAAATAGATAAACCGCATAATACCATACCTGTTCACACTGAAACACTTATCACAATATTGTGTGGATCTATATTAAAAAAACCTTGTTAAACTTTGTGACATATTTCCATTCTATGAAGGTCAGGTGCGAACGAACACCCCATAATTTTATTATACCATATTTCTTCAAACTGAAACATAATTATCAAAGTATAGTTACGCAGATAGATATGAAAAGTTTTTATTAAAGTTTATGCCAATTTCCATTCTATTGAGACCAGGCGCGAACGCAGACCCCACAATTTTATTATACCACCCCTATTTAAGTTAAAACATACTTATCAAAGTATTCTTATGTACATCTATATCAAAAACACTTGTAAACGTTTTTTTTTTTAATTTAAATTTTTTTTTTATTTCCATACTTTGTGGACCAGGCGCGAACGCAGACCCCACAATTTTAATGAACCACCGTTCTGCCAGATCAAACATACCCATTCCTGTGTCTCGATACATCTTCTATCATTATACGTAATCAGTTTTTTAAAATAGTCAACCATATAGGAGCCTATTCGTGACCACACACACACACACACACACACACACACACACACACACACACACACACACACACACACACACACACACACAGAATTCAGCTTTATATTATATATATATACAGTATATATATATATATATACTAGAAACTTTAGCTAATTAAAAACGGGCAAAGTTATAGCCCGTTGACTTAAATAAGTTCTGCCAAATTGATGGTTAAATATGGTTAAATTTGTACTCATTTTTGTATTAAATGCTAATCCCTATTCATCTATATTCCACTTTTTCTCAGTAACTACCTGATGGATACTGGATGGGCGAAATTTTGTATGGACCTTTGTTATAATAAAGTGCGCCGAATAAAGCATTATTATATCTATTCTATGCATAGTTAGAGAATCGCCTTACTTTGTGTTTGATGACTGTAGATCAAGTTCAATGCAAATCTGAAACAAATGAATTTTCAAATGGGAGTCTGTATCTATATTATGGCCCTAAAATCTCTCCTTTAAAATAAGTCTAAGAAACTGAAATTTTGTGGACTATTTATTAATTGATGCTTCAGGCCTATTGTTTAAAATTCACAAAAAGTATCTAAATTTATACTTTTTTGCATAAAACTAAATTTTTTTTTTACATAGGCATCACCACTTACCAAGGCCCAGGGGCCACTCGAAGATAAAGGTTAAAGAGTGTACAGTAGTCAATTGGACAATATAGTAATTGTTAGTAATGGAAATTCAGTAAATTTGTTAACTTAGGGGGAACGGCTTATCAAAAATTTGTTTACATTGGACTTGAAAACAACCATATAGTAGTCAGCTGGAAAGCAGGAAAACGGAAAACAGTTCCACAGGCGTGCAGAAAGAAGCTTTGTTCAGTAAATATACGTTTAGGTTTAGGCAGAGATAAAGAGCGGGGGAATTATTAATAGTGCTTTCAGCTAGACGAGTGTTTCTTGTGAAAGTTTGGCGAGGAGGGAACCATAGATTGAAGCTCAGTCGAGCACTTGCCATGAAAATAACTATAAAGCAAAGACAAAGTCCTTTCTAGCAGCTCCTATCCAGTACTCTATCCTTGGATGAACTTGGGTTATATAGATAGAGAATTGCATCAGCAGTTAGATATCTACTAGATCGAAAGAAGGATCGAACAATTTTACCAGTGGCTTTGGCAACAGATTTGATGTACATGTTCGATTTAAGATCAGGAGTAAAGGTCAAGCCCAGAAGCTTGTCAAAACATGAGGCCTCCGCAAGACGAGAGCCTTTCATTTCACTTGATACCAGATGGGGATCAGAGCGTTGATGATGTAAAGATAGAAGTTATATATGGTCTATTACGCCTAGCAGCTGTGTTCCAAAATTGATAATGATCGGTTAATTAGTTTAATAACGAATCATGTGCATACAAATATATGAACATATACACATATCTAACTTCATACACACACATGTTACAGAGAGAGAGAGAGAGAGAGAGAGGTGACAGCAGAGAAGGACAGACGACGCTCAACTGCCTGTCACGGTCGCAACCACACCCTTCCCGCCCCCTCTCCTTCCTTCACCGCCGTATTGATGTGTATATGTTGTTATTAAATAAATCAAATTGTTTTATAACAAAGCGTCTCGTTATTCATAGATAGATGAACAGCGGTGATCCATTCACTAGACGAGTTACAACAACATATGCATATATGCACAAACAAACTATCTCTCTATCTATCGAGATATTCAAAAATCTTGGATAGCTAGAATATAGACGGTGCTAACAAAATAGACGTCACGGCCATATCACCCAGTATATAACACACACACACACACACACACACACACACACACACACACACACACACACACACACACACACACACACACACACACACACACACACGCACACACATATATATATATATATATACACACGCAAATACACATTGGGCTTTATTATATAATGAAGGGTATATACTAATAATAAATTCATACGTTATAGGATCAGTTTTTAAAATCTGAGTACGTTTCCCGAGTTTTGCAAAATTTGTCGTTCTCTAACCCACCCCGGCCCGAACTCCAAGTCACTAAGTTTGGTTTGAACTCAGTATAATCTGTTGCATATTATGTGGTCGTATTACTAAAGTTAATCACCTCTGATAGTTCTAGTTTGCTGGAACGGCATTAGGAACAAAGTACTCTTGCATATTTGGCTCTTACAGCCAGATGTTTATCCAGCAGTCGATATTCATTCCTGAAATTGAATGAGGTCAGTCAAGGTCGATAAATGTTTCCAAGTCAAAACGTGAATATATTTGTATCGATAAAAAAAAATCGAACATAAAATAATACTTAATCAATAAGTTTTTGGATTCATACATAATTAACATGTTTAACAATTATTTAAATGACCTCTTGTTTCAGAGAAATAACTTTGTCCACAACAAGCAGTATATATATATATATATATATATATATATATATATATATATATATATATAAAGGAAATTTAAATTCATAGAAAGCAATAAAATTCAAAGGTGTAACATATATCACAAGCTTAAACAAATTAAAATATATTGGTAAAATAAGCTATGCAGATTCACCTTTATTAATGCAGCATATGTATATATTAATATTTTATACGTATTGTGTCCTTACATGCATTAGTATGGTTAGGTGGAGGGTTAGTATTGTTATTGTGTTCGTTACAACTCTACTTTCAACCGAGTCGTTGTTTTGTTTCGTTCACCACACTCTTTTCTTCTACCTCTTCTTTTACACACGTCCGTTCGTTTTCGTGACTCAAACTCGTCTCTCTTCCGCTTTCCTCTTCTCGTTATTTATGGAATCAGGGTACGAGATTCTCCGAGATTCTCCGAGATTCCCCGAGACTTTTTTCCACATAAACGCACGCGGGCGCCATCTTGACTCTTAGTAGCCACTTTCTCCACACTCCCCCCTGATCTCATGATCACAGAGACGACAGGGGGGTGGTGATCGCCGCCGTCGGATGCTTCTACGAAGGGGGACAGTGTTGCTCTCGTCTTCGCATGCGCTCTCATCCACCGCCTGATGGTCGGGGAAGGCTTCATCTCCGTGGAGGTTACTGATATCAGAGTCACTACTTGATAGGGATGGTGCAAACCAAAGCGATGGCCCACTCGTCTCAGAGTCAGAATCACTCTCATCGTTCACTGGAGGTGGTACATGTGTCGCCGGCCGTAGGTCCCTAACGTGACGGGGTACGCCATCAACCTGGACACACTGCTGACTCACCACATCGGTCACTGTGCCTCGTTTATACTTGTCAGTACATCGGTTTCCTGGCGGCTTCACCCAGACAGCATCCCCTTTGGCATATCGATTCCGTTCTATCTCAGTGGCCACAGTTGTATCGGGGTGGATTCCTTTTTCTCGGACACGGTACTGATAGATTGCGTTTGGAGAGACGCCATCCTTTGGCATGAGATTATACCAGTACACAGCTTCTGCGATGGTGCACTGCTTCCTGGCTGCAATTGTTTTGATGCTGCGATGGCTTCTCTCAGCTATACCATTGCCAGAAGGCACATAAGCGCATCTAAGCCGCAGCCGCACACCCCATTCTTGTAAGAACTGCCTCATCTGATGGCTGCAAAAGGCTGGGTCGTTGTCCATCAGCACTTCATCGGGCGCACCTCTTTCACAGAACACGGATGACAGCTGGCGAATAATGTTGCAAGAGTCCTGACGCCCGAGGAGTCTCCAGACTGCGAAACGTGTAGGCCCACAATCGATGAGGGTAAGGAAGTGGTTGCCACCGTAGTGTGTGATGTCCATGCCCACTCTCTGCCACTTACCACTCACCCCTAACTCCCCTTTCTTCCATCATGCTGGAGCTGGGTCGATAGATTGGCAGGCCTCGCAACTTTCCACCACTCTTCGGATATCTTTTTTTCCTACTCCTGGATCAATCATCTTGACAAAGTACAGTGTCCGCTTGATGTCAGGATGTCCACACTGTCGATGAATGTCCATGATGCGCGCAGCATCCACATTACACACAACTGCTGCACATGTGTTTTGCAGATTATCAGCATCTCTCCGAGCACCAGCCAGAAGCCATCGTTGAGGGACTCTTGTCAAAGCATCTGCTCTGTTGAGCGCAGACCTGATCAACATTACGTCCACGGTCAGGTCGTACTCTGTGATGGTGTCGACCAAGGTGGCAAGCCGCCTTCAAATTAATATCTCACTCGATACTCGTGTCGTCAGCCGTGCTCTTCCACTTAATGCATCGGTTATCCACCGATGAGTGCATGCCGAGTCAGTCATGATATGTAGAACCTTGGCGTGCCATTGAAGCGCGAAGTTAACGCCCTTCAATGTGGCATCAAGTTCGGCCAGGTTTATGTGCCTCGAATCATTCTCTGGCCGAAGCCAACAGGCATCTTCAATAATGGAATCATTAACTGCAAGGGCAACTCCAAAGGCCAGTGAACTAGCATCCACCCAGACCGTGAACTCATTCCCGCTGACGCACCACTTTCCCTGAACAGGGTCATCACTGGTCACTCTGGACACAGTCTCTGTCAACATGCTCCTTAGGGTAACATCGTGTACTGCATCGTCCCATCCCGACGACACGGCTGTTGCACGTCTCTTTATGGCTGCCACGGCTACCCTGAGCCAACCGCACACAGGGAAATGGCCTACCCTCTTTCCACAAAGCGAAAACACTGTTCGTCGAGTGGTGTTTGATGGGACCTTGGGAACGTGACTTCCTCTTCTCCAGCAAAGTCCCTCCTTGCTATTGCGCATGTGCAGGCCGAGAACTTTTGCTCCATCACACAGACACTCTGGTTCTTTACATGTCAGTCCAAAGCTTTCAAAGTGCATTCTAACCGATTGCGCTGACATGAGGTTCTCATTGACGAATATATCATCGATGTATGAGGATGTTGCCTGTTGCACTGCCTCATCTTGCTGCCGGATAGCATGCATGATTGCTGTCATAATGCCTGGGGCCACATTTAGACCGAACCCTAGCCTGGTTAGACAATATCGGGTTCCTCTAATTTCCACAGTCTGAAATGGCCACAATTTCTTCTCAATGCGTATTTGCAGATAGGCCCTGCGTAGGTCCAGAGTTGCCACGTTCGATCCCTGCTGTCGCCACTCCCTTAATTTGAGTGCACACACATCAGCCCTTGCTGTATATGGGTCGACATGCTCATTGAGCTCACGGTAGTCTAGGACGGGGCGGACCTTTTGTTTGGTCTCTTGTACGACGGCCATCAAGGGAATCAGCCCTCGCGGGGGGCCAAGCTCATCCCCTGGGTATCGAAGAAGCCAGCCATTGTCGATCCACGTTTGCAGTTCTTCTTCATACTGTTCCCTAAGCCACATGGGTGGAGGATATTCTGATAACCGGTTTCGCAAGGATATTGGTGGCTGATCGTTTGACCACTTCCAAGACGCCGTCCATGCATTGGTGTTTCTATCATACTCTGCATGAAAGTCAGGCTCGTCGAGAATTATGGCAGCTCAAACATGTTCCTCACATCGGGAGAACTGTACCTTGCCGGTTCTGTCCACGGTAATTCCACCCAGTTGTGTAATCAAGTCCATACCCAGGAGTAGGTCGTACCCGAGAAGCTCTCCCTCTATCACCAGGGCTCGCACGGCTACTGCAGGCCCGTCGTTGATGCTTGCACGGATAATGCTCACCCCACAAGAGGCTAGTGAACCTCCGCCTACAGTTAGTACTGGAATTCTCTCTGCTTTCCAAGTGGCACAGCATATCTTGCTTACGAGAGTCTGGGTGCACCCAGTGTCCACAAGCGCGAGGCGCTCGCTTCCATTAATGTGTATGCTTACAGTGAGTAGCGCCCTGCTCAATGACGATCTGGGGAGAAGACTGGCGCTGTAGCTTCTTCCCCTTGCCCGTTTCCCGGACAGGTGCGGGCCAGGTGTCCGCGTTTTTTGCACTTGTAGCACTGCGGCCCGTCAAGTTTCCGAGTTGGTTGACGTGACAAAAGACAATCACGGGCCAAATGGTTGGGTCCTCCACACTTATAGCAGGTTGTAGCTGCGCCCAGGTTCTGCAATCCAACCTGTGATGGTTGTACAGCTGCCACTTGGTCTATAGTGTTAGGGCTTTTCTTTAGTATTGCTCGTGCCCGCGCCAATACTTCCGATATGTCCATCTCGTCCACTTGGGATGAGGCATGGAGCAGATCTTCCACACTCTTAGGTAATCCTGCAACAAAGGCGCACACCAAGCCTTTGTCTGACATCCCTCCAAAGAGGACTGATAGCTTTTTTAGCTCAGCCAGATACACATCCACCGTTTCCCCGGGATGTAATTTTCGGGCCATGAATTCCTTCCATGCAGTAATTGGATCTAATGCAAATGCTGTAAAAAGGGCACGCTTGATGCAGGCAAAATCTGTTTTTTCCTCATCAGCCAACTGCTGGTATACTGCATATGCTCCCCCAGTAAGGCGCATTGGGACCACGTATTCCATACGCTTCACCCCACTGAGCTGACATATTAATTCTGCTTTTTCCACCCATTCCTGCACTGAGTGATCAGTGCTACTGCCATCAAACAGGGGAATTAGCTTGGGGTCAAATCCTGACGTCATGCCGAAATAGCTTGTGTTCGTTACAACTCTACTTTCAACTGAGTCGTTGTATTGTTTCGTTCACCACACTCTTTTCTTCTACCTCTTCGTTTACACACGTCTGTTTGTTTTCGTGACTCAAACTCGTCTCTCTTCCCGCTTTCCTCTTCTCGTTATTTATGGAATCAGGGTACGAGATTCTCCGAGATTCCTCGAGATTCCACGAGACTTTTTTCCACATAAACACATGCGGGCGCCATCTTGATTCTTAGTAGCCACTTTCTCCACAGTTATATTTCAGGAAATATAGACCTTCGTCAGATATGAGTTTGCCAATTGAAACGTACATAGTATGGTTATTGTAAGATGAGAAAATTCAACAGAAATTGTAAATTAACTTTGTTGTTTTAAATCTACTATATTATTTAAACTTGTGCTAATTCATATACAGCATAATCCGGTTGACACTGGTTCGCGTCAGATTACTAAAGTTAAGCAACGGTGAGCCTGGTTAGTATTAAAATGGGTGTCCATTTGGGAATTCAAGGTGCTATATGTGCTCTCTGTTTATCTCGGCATTGTTTCTAGCTAGTATTTAGGTTCTCCTTGCCACTGGACCCAAGACGTGCCGATTCAGGAAAGGTGTAGTTGGAGATTGCGCAACCCTTTCCTCACAAATACACCGGCAGCTATCATTACACGGATGTCCATTGTCTCTTAAGACTGAACGGAAGCATCATGCTGATGCTCGATATTGTTTATTATATTATTTTTTAATATTTTATCTTTTTTTTTTCTTCTTTTTTGCATTTATAATTAATTCTCATTCGTTTAATTTAAAAAAAAAATTATTTCCTGCGATCTGATAAAAACGGCTGATATTTACTTTTAACTATTAAAGCGAGGCAACGTTTTAATTGTTAGAGGGAGATAATTGTCGTCATGATAGATTAAACCTTAATATGTGCTCACACATACGCACGCACACACACATGCGCACATACTTACACGCATACACGTGTATACATTATTCACGTTGTTGTTCAGTGTAACTGTTATTAATTTATATAATTTATCATTTTTTATAAAATCACTTTGATTTTTAATTGAAATATTGCACTCAGCCCCTCTCTCTCTCACACACACACACACACACACACACACACACACACACACACACACACACACACACACACACACACATATATATATATAAGGGGACTGGGTTCGAATCTCACAATCGGTAGTAATTATCACTTCCCACACAGATGATTGCGTAACCATACAACACTAGTATCTCTAGGTATAAAAATAATTGCTAATCATTTAAAAATGTTATAGTTATAAAAAATTAAAGTTAAGCCACTTTAAGGAATTAAGAAAAAGCGCAAAAAAAAGTGCAAATGCAAAACTACGACTTTCGGTCATTGAATACTCTATGACTGTTTACTATGTATTCTCGTCGACTTTGTTTTTATAGGCACTTATTTTCAATTTTTGCCGGTGACCTGTAGGTAGCATGCTACTCTACGAAGTCAAGAGTGACGTTGCATTTTTTGATTAGATTTGCAATTTAAATGCATAAATTGTCCTTGGTTTGATGCAATAAACTTCATCTTTGAGATATCCCCGCAAAACGAAGTCTATTGGCTTAAGGTCTGGGGATCACACATGGTATTCAATGTGATATTCTAATAAGGTATTCTAATCCATGTGTCTGGAAAAAAAGCTGCATCAAAGTGCTGTTAGTGAAAAGGCAACACTTGCTTAACTATAGATAAATCCCCCCCTCTCTCTCACCTCGTTTCCTCTCTCTCTCTTTCACCTCGTTTCCTCTCTCTCACCTCGTTTCCCCTCTCTCTCTCTCTCTCTCACCTCGTTTCCTCTCTCTCACCTCGTTTCCTCCTCTATCTCACCTCGTTTCCTCTCTCTCTCTCTCTCTCCTGCTGATCTTGTTTCTATTCTCTTTTTTTCTACTTTCTCTCTGTAACATTCTTTCTTTCTGACTTTTCTGTACCCCTTCTGTGTGACTCTCCTGTTCCCCCACCCCTCTCTGTTACTTTTCTGTCCTCTCAGTCTATCTTTCTCTCTTTCTTTTTCTATCTCTTGTGATATTCTAATAAGGTATTCTAATCCATGTGTCTGGAAAAAAAGCTGCATCAAAGTGCGGTTAGTGAACAAGCAACACTTGCTTAACTATAAATAAATCAAGATATTGGATTGCGTAACGGATACGTAATTATAACTAATACTAAACAAAGATGGAGATAAGGTATGGTAAGAACCTACTTGGCTTTTTGACTAAAATCAAAATGTAGTATCTGTTCTTAGCAGTCCAGCGACCTTATCTTCTACCCATTTTTTTTAAGGAGGAGATAATGCCTGGTGGGCAACTTCTTGGTTACTTGGTCTTTTGGCTAAAATCAAAGATAATAAGGAGGTGCTCCATGTTGCTAAAAGTAAATTTCGCGTCATCATCAAACATCTCTGAAAGTTGTGCACTGACAAACTCCTGAATCAGGTTGAGGTAACTCTCACCAGTGACAGTTTTGTTAAAAATGATCTTCTGATGACCAATGAGGATATCACACACTACACTGTTACTCCTGGTAAGTACATATGGTGTTCAATGTTACATGACGATTTATAGTTTAATGAAATTTCGCGTTGTGTCTTACAAGGAGGGAGGGGTTCTTTTACCGTCCCTATTTATGAGAGAAATGTCTATATTCCTTTTATCAACTTATCAAGCCGTATTTACCAGGGTCGTAACCGTCTAGAAATGTCTCTTAGTGTGTGGATGTGTGAATTACATATAACACGAATGCATACAATAATACATGACGCGAAGACATACCTGGCTCTGCTTAGCTATTGAGGACTCTTCATCGATCATCTTGGGAGTTGATTCTGCCAACTGAAGACAAACGCATGCCAAACGAACACAAAACGATGATTGTAGTGGACCAGCGATCCTGTCATACGGACAAACCCTTGCCTCCTTTTTTAGGGGACCTTGATCCTCACATCTTGTCTCTTTCGTGTCTAGCAACCAACTCAACTAAAATTAACTAAATTTCTCAAAACCGGAACCTCTGATACGTCAGATCCGGTCTCTCCATCTACCTAGCTTTGGTGCAGTCGACCGGTCATTCAGTTTGACAAAATCGGCCCTTTAACCCTTGTGCACCTGCAGTGCTCACTGAACTATCGTTTCCCACGATTCACCTTTGTCAGTCTGTCAGCTAGAGAAAAATAGATATGAAACAGATAGATAGATAGAGAGATTCTGAATAATTATTTTCTAACCGGCGTTGCCCGGCGATCACATAACAAGAGGACCCCAGTATATGCAATTAATGGTAATTAAAGGAGTTATTTAATTTAAAGTTTGCTGAATCATGCCACGCAATGTTGTGTGGAAACCCAGCATTTTCTATACATTTTGCAAGGTGCTATTCACATAATTGAATTCTCCGGTCAGAATTGTCTTCATTGAGAGCACGAAATGTAGTATTTCACGTGCAGATGCTTCCTTATGCGATGAACACAATCTTTGGAGACGCGGGTTTCTCTGTAAAGTGGCCGTTTCGCTTTTACCGTGTCGTTAAATTTCATTCACTCGGACCCAAACGTTGTCTGAGAAAAAAAAAATAAAATAAAATAAAATAAAAATCCGACTCGGCTTTTTATTATTAATGTGCAAATAAAGTGCATTTATTTGTGGTTCCTCCAACATAAGGCATTTCATTATTTATCGTTCATAATGGCAAATGATAATATCCATCAGAATAATACTTCCTATGATGATAAAGCCTTACTTACCATTTTTCTTAGCTGTTTTTATGGTGATTTTACTTAAAGCTGTTAAAATAAAACTGGAATATACTAATTAGCATGTTACCAAGTGAGATGGTCGTAAATAACGCCAACTGAATCTTCGTGGTATTTTGATATGTTCAAACTTTCATCATATCTTAAAAAGATCTGAAAGATACAACTTTTTAAAGATGGGCTAGTCTGTAAATTGTGCAAATTTCCTACCATTTCCAGTCACAAGCTTATATGCATTTGAATAGGATTGACTTAAAGCAAAATGTTCAGTGAACCACACATTTTTTTTATACTTTGAATGGTCATAACTCCAGTTCTAATGCGCCTATTTTTTAAAAAATAAAGTATTATTTCTTTGTCTTTTTATTTTTCGTTTCGACTTGAGAGTGATTGGAAAGATAATAAATAAATAAATAAATAAAAACTTAATAAATGGCTGCTTCATGAATTGAACGACAACCAAAAGAAACGGTATTATGAGCCGACGAAGCTCCATGGCACTTCCCGAAGCTAGAGTTGCACCAAAAAGAAGGTCGTGCTGACTGTTCGATGGTCTGCGACTGGTCTCATCCATTACATTTTTTTTTTTTAATGCAAGCGAAACCATTACGGCAGAGAAGTACTGTCAACAAATGGATGACATGCATCAGAAACTTCGACAACAACACCCAGCATTGGTCAATAGAAAACGCCTAATTCTCCTCCACGACAATGTCCGACAGCACGTTACTAAACCGACCCTGCAGAAGTTGAACGAATTGAAACTCTGCCTCATCCGTCATATTCTCCAGGACCCTCACTTACCGACTACCACTTTTTCAAGCATCTCGACAACTTTCTGCGTGAGAAATGCTTCAAAAGCCTAAGCAATATAAGAAACGTTTTTAGCAACTTTGTCGCCACCAGAACGCAAGATTTTTATGTTATTCACATAAATACAATTGTTTAGCGTTTGCAAAAGTGTGTTGATTCTGATGGTGTTTATTTCGACCAATAATTTTTTGTTTGCACAGAGATATGTTCATCTAAAAATAAAAGTTAAAAACTGCAAGAACTTTCTTGTCAGTCTGATAATATAGGATCTAGCACGGCGCCCGACGTTGTCCGGTCGTAAAATACGCTTAAATATGATAATTTAATTCATGCAGATTTCGTATTTATCATCATAGAGCTAATTCTCCATTGATTATTACATTGTACCTAATATATAGAAGTGATTTCAAAAGTTTGAAATATAAAAATATATGACCTGGGGATGCTATCAGCTAGAATCCAAATTAAATCATATAGCTATCCAGCCTTAGTTGTTACCGTCTGAGCCACGTCTGTACACTTGGAACACTTCCAAAATAATGTTCTTAAATCTAGAAATGTATATTTGCGTATGCGTAAAATGTAAACATTTAGTCGATTTTCACCCCCAAGTTTCAATTTTTTCAATTTTGACCCCTTAGCTGTTACTTTTAGAAAACCTAGAAACCTAAGCGTATTTGTTCCATAGGTCCAAATCACCTATATATCAAGTTTCAAGTCCGTAGGCTAAACACTAAACAGAGTATTTTAGTAGAGACCATTCCTCACACAGACAGACAAGGTCGATCACCCCCCCCCCCAAACACACACACACACACACACACACACACACATATATATATATATATATATATATATATATATATATATATATATATATATATATATATTAGTGTTTGGACGATTAATCGGAATCGCAATTGGGAATCGAAAAAATCGAAAAAATCGGAAGATTTGGGGGTATCAGAATCGGTATCGGAATCGGAAAAATTGATGCCTATTTTCCGATGCCAAAATAATTCTTTGAATTGTCTTTTTTTATTTGATTTTGTTTAAAGTAAAATCTTCCATTGCTTGTAATAATGATAAAATAATAAATATTTATTGATTTTTAAAATACGAGTAAAGCTAAAATCGATAAGATCATCCTCCACAAGTGTATTTTGATGTTTAGGAAACTATCTGCATATTTAACATGAGCTTTTACGAAAATCGGGAGAAATAACAATCTTATAGTTAAATAATTAGAGATTTATAAAGAATCAGAATCGGAATCGATAATTGTATCGGAATCGGAAATTTGGCACAGTAATTGTATCGGAATCGGGAAAAATATTGGAATCGTCCAATCACTTATATATATATATATATATATATATATATATATAGTAATTTATAATATATATATATATATATATATATATATATATATATATATATATATATATATATATATAGTAATTTATAAAATATATATGGCGATTAAGCTACACCGAATATTCGGCGTTTCATCCACTATAGGATTCGTCAGGCTTAGGCGCATAAGCCTGACGAATCCTATAGTGGATGAAACACCGAATATTCGGTGTAGCTTAATCGCCATATATATTTTATAAATTACTAACTAGCTCTACCTACGTATTGAGCACTTTTGAAGTAAATACTTAAAATTTACACATAAATCTATACTTTCGTATATTAATTTTATGTGAGTAAATGAAGTAGTTATATATATATATATGATTGCAACGTCTTGTCAGACGAGTGCCACTCCCTCAGACATTTAAAATCCATGAGCCCAAATGCCTGAGGGAGTATCTATACAAAGATGATGTTACAGAGTCTTAGCTTTGTACGACAGCTAAGTCTCTCTCTCGATTCAAAATGTTGAGATCCAGCAACAAGCAAGAGCAAGATAGCCAGCAACAAATTAAACTGCAGACTAGCTTAATGCGGATACTGGTCTCCCGCTTTATGTTTTTTTTTAAATCAGAGATTTGCTTCTCCTAGAAAGGTTGCCTTCACCACGGCTTACGGGAGCCCTCTCCACCCCAATACACATACACACACACACACACACACACACACACACACACAAATATACACGGTGCTAGTGGCCGTTGACCCAGAAAAAGAGTTCATTCGCCCTTTGGAAGGTCTTGTTTTTAATCCTCCAGGGGGACTAGCCGCCCTCCTCACTAAACAAGTTCTATATATATATATATATATATATATATATATATATATATATATATATATATATATATATATATATATATATATTCTTCAGAATAGTGTAATACAATAGATTTACTGGTATGGAAAGCCAGTGATTATTAGTCTTACAAAATATTATTGACTGTAATATTTTATAAAGACAATCCCAGCTAAATAAAAAATTGCTCAATATACCAGATAGAGCAAATATGGATAGACATCGAAAACCTATAGGTTAATTTGCTGATATTTTCTCCTCTGAGGAGATGGGTAGACATCGAAAACCTATAGGTTAAGGAGATATACTTATTGAAATGTATTCTTTGTTTTGCATATAATTAAAATTTTAGATTTGAAACTTAACCATTTCACGTCATAGAATTTAAATTGCTAATTTATGATATATATATATATATATATATATATATATATATATATATATATATATATATATATATATATATATATACTAGCATGGTTGCCCGGCGTTGCCCGAGTGTTTGGAGGTGTATGCTGAGCCAAAAAAAAAAAAAACTGCCAATTTTTTAAAACTTTGACCCCTATTATAACCCCTTAACATTTATAGTTTTGGACTCAATTTAAGTTATTAAGTTAGATCCATGTCCAAGGAACCTATATCTAAAATTTTAAGTGTGTAGACCCCAAATTATCGGAGGAGTTTGGTAGAGTTCTTAAAGGTCAAATCGTTTAACTTTGACCCACTAACAGCCAAATTTCTGGCGGAAAACCAATCACACCGATTTTCCCAAATCTCAGTACACTGTATATCAAATTTCGAGTCTGTAGACTGAAAATTGACAGAGTTATTGCGAAGGAAAAATGTACACAGACACACACACAGACACGTTCACTTTTATATATATATATATATATATATATATATATATATATATATATATATATATATATATATATACACGCTTGTGTGTGTGTGTGTGTGTGCGTGCTAGCTATATCTGTCTATATATATATGTATGTGTGTGTGTGTGCTAGCTGGATCTATATATATATGTGTGTGTGTGTGTGTGTGTTTATGTGTGTGTATGTGTGTGTGTATGCGTGTGTGTGTGCTAGCTGTATCTTCGTTTTTGCTTTCATATTTGTTTTACTTATTGGCTTCCATTTTACTTTTTTTTAATTGAATTTTGTAAGTAATAGTTTCCACGGTTTTCCAATGAAATTCATAGGACGTCTGATGAAATTTTTATGTTTAAATCTTATAAATAATTTCAATTTTTTTTTTTTTTTTTTTTTTTTGAGCTAGACATGCTATGATAAAACATATATGTAAAACCCAGCTGTTGCACGCTGGTTCTTTATCACCCTTCTCTAAATGGGATGTTTGTGACGTTTATTTGAATATCGTTTGGTCATTATATTGGTCCTTATCAGGTTTTTCTTTCCTGCCTTCATGGATTTTTTTTTCTTACCACTGGGCTGCAATGTTAGCTTTCGACGATTAAGTTCATGGATTGCTCACTTATAGCTTTCGGTTGGTTGATTGGTTGGTTGGTTGTTTTACGGCATATCAACCCTTTTTAGGTCATTTAATGTCGAATCCAGTGAAAGTTTTTAATAGAATATATATATATATATATATATATATATATATATATATATATATATATATATATATATATATATATATATATATATATATATATATTCCAAGTCAGTTTCTTTTTAACCCATAATTGGGACCCTAACAGGTACTACCAGTCCAGATCAGAGTGGACCTGGGAGCAATGGCAATTAAGGGGTGGCTCCACACTTCCCAAAGCCCGCAAGCTGGGGCCCCACCATCGGATATAGTTTAAGGTCATATCCAGGACCGCATAGCTTTTGGAGAAAGACCATTGTCTCTCAGTTGACAGATATATCTCTATAAACAATTAAGTATGTGAATGTGTTTGTGTTTGTACAGGTTGAGTCACGGGAAACGGATGTTGTTGATTCACCATTTTTTCACGTAGTGTCATAAGCAAATAAACGATGCTCACCACTCCACGATAGCATGCGGACAATGAACTGAAAAGAAAAGCAATTCAAAATCAATAACTAACTAAAACGAAATTTAATGTAAAAGATAAATAACTAACAACAAACTAAACAGCATCTAAAGCAGGTTTAAAAACTACCTTTCTCACTCCCTAACCCTTACTAAAGAAGAGCAAGGAGCGTTCTAAAAACATCCGTTTCCCGTGACTCACCTCGTAGTTACTTGCAATTGAAATCAAAACAGTGCTAACTAAAGAGAGGTGTTGTTAGAGATTGTGCAACTCTTGCAACAATAATTTCACGCGCATGCACTCCTCAGTGCATAGTCTGATAAGACTAAAAGAAGCCGTTTATACTTTCGTATTAGACATGTTAGGTTGGTGCAAAAAATAATGCCGTTTTTTGGACGTATACGTACACAGGTGGACTTTCTTTTTGCCGGCACTGTATATCAAAGTTGTATTTTCTTTTTAAATTAATATAGGAAAAAAAGGAGTTTTAATATGAATACACAAAAACATCAAATATATAGGAGTACAGATATAAGTATTACAGTTTAATATTTTTCCAAATGTGAAGCAACCAATTAATTTTAACGAGGTTCATACAGAAGTGTTCTATGCCAAAGCAGGGCAAGATATACTTTTTATTTGTTTTACATGAGCATTGATATGTCGCTACACATTCATGAGCATGTTTCGATCAGCTAGTTACAAGGTGATATCGCTGATCTGGCGGATCGAAACATGCCGATGAATGGGTAGCAACATATAAATGCTTATATAAAACAAATAAAAAAGTATATATATATATATATATATATATATATATATATATATATATATATATATATATATATAAAAATGTAAAGTTGGTTCGTTCTAAACGAATAAAACCATATTTCTACGTTACCAATTTATTTGAAATTTTCAGACAACCCATCTTTAGAGTCAAGGTATGTTTTTATGTTATTAAAATAAATTTACCTCGCGAATTATTAAAATATTAAAATATTAAATAAAATAAATATATTTTTTTTACCGTTACTGCGAATCTGTTCTGTTGATAAAACTGAACTTCCGGTTCGATTCATTTCACAGCCACGAATTGACGAAAGATTTCATTTTCTGTTAACTCGATAAGTAAAAAAAAAACAAAACATATTTCATTTATTTATCTTCCACATTTTTTAATTTACACATCTTTTCTTTATTATATAAGGCAAAAAAAAAAGGTTGTCCCTTGCTTTTGGAGTTTTTTTTTACTATTACTCATGCAGAGAGTGATCCGAGCTGAAATAATGTTATCATTTAAAAAGTCATTCTTAACATGGGGAGGGAAGGATGTTTTGTACCTATTCTGTACTTTAACCTTACAATTGAATAATAAAAAAAAACATATCGTAAAACGTTATTTAAACGTGGAAATATGATTTAAAAAATAGCGCGGATCGCTCTCTGCATTAGCACCATTTTTATTTATTGCGGACTATTATTCTCATCTTTATTAGTTGTTTCACGACTTTTCGGCCAACTATTCCTCTGGCCTTCATGAAAAGAAGTAAGGGGCTTGTGTTACTGTACACATAGATTCAAAAAAGTTGTCAAAAAACAAATATATAACAAATAAATGTTATCAAAGGCAAGATAAGTTACTTTTCTACTAAACTGGATATAATTTTCGTGTTTTTATTCAATTTAACATGTTTATTCAGCTCGAAAAGCATACAGTGTTTACCGATGTATTGGAAAATTCAAGATAGCGGCCGATTCTCTCTTTAACACGGTAAGTTTGGAAAAAGGTGTAATAAATAAAAAACCCGTTTAAATACTGTTAAAAACTGGCTCAATATATGTTACCGTGACATAGGTTGACATATATTCGGCGGGGTTTTAATAGTATTTTGTATAGTTTTTTATTTATAACACCTTTTTCCAAACTTACGGTGTTAAAGAGGGTGTGAGATGCCATCTTGAATTTTCGAATACATCGGTAAACACTGTATGTTTTTCGAGCTGAATAAATATGTTACATTGAATAAAAACACAAAAAAATATATCCAGTTAGGTAGAAAAGTAACTTATCTTGCCTTTGATAACATTTATTTGTTATATATTTGCTTTTTGACAACATTTTCGAATCTATGTGTACAGTAATACAAACCCTTTTTTAAAAAATTATTTATGAAAAGAGTTAACGTAAATAATGTTTGTAAAAGTGCGAAAGGCGACGTTGTACAACCACCACTCCCATGCTTAATTTCTATACTTATAGGTTTTTGGAATTTTTTTTCACTGGATTATTATTGATTGGACACTAATTAAACAAATTATTAAAAAAAAAATGTAAAAAGATATCATTATTTCGACATTTGAAAGTGGTGCTCACTTTTTAATTACAGCGTTCTGATAAATCAGTCACCCATTTTGTAAGCAATAAAAACGCGGTATATCAAAACCATAGAAAGTAAAAATAATGAGTCTCTACCGCATTTGTAAGTCAGAAATATATTTGTTTCTGAAAGAAAAAAAATATATAGATTGAACAGGACTTTTTTTATTGTTTTTATGAAAATAAAGTTTCGAGTTTTTTAATTATTATTTTTTTTTTTACTTATTTAGTCAGTTTGTGTGTGTGTTTTTTTAAAAATTGTTTTATGAAAGGTGAGTTTTTTTTCAAAACTTTTGTTTGTTTTTTTTTAATTTTTTTCAAGTATTATAAATTTCACTAACATGCTGGAGAAATGTTTAATAATTTGGTATTTTTTTAGATTAGGTCCACCTCCACAATTTTCCTTTCAATGACGACATTTATAGGTTTCCGAGTATGCTGAACACGCAAATTGCATTAAAATTTTGCGGAAATAAATAGTTGTATTATGCATTGTATTCTTCGGCGGCCATCTTTTTACGTGCACACGCGCTATAAACAAATACACACACGTAAAAAAGATGGCCACCAAAATTAATACAACTTTTTATATCTTGATAACTACTTATTTCTGCAAAATTTCGATGCGATTTTCGTATTCAGCATAGTCGAAAACCATTTCAAGTCGTCATTTAAAAGAAAATTGAGGAGGTGGACCTAATCTAAAAATTTAGCAATAATTTTGAATCCCGTACGCCTCCCGATACATTGCTTCGTCAACATGCGACCATTTTATATCTCCTGAAGACACTTCCGTATCTAGAAAAAATAAATAAATAAAAAGTGACCGATTTACCAGAACGTGGTAACTAAAAAGTGAGTACCCCTTTCAAATGTTGAAATGATTTTTTTTTTCAAATTTTTTTCATAATCTGGTTAGTGTTCAATCAATAATAATCCAGTGAAAAAATTTCAAAAAACCTATCAGTATAGAAACTCCACCACGTAAGTAAATAAATAAAAAATGTTACGTGCGCATGCGTTAGCCTTGACTAGGGGGGTACTAAGGGAACGACCATTAAATAATTCTGCAGGTCGCCATGGAACTCAACGCCCAAGGAGTACCAAAATAGTTTTCATGATCTGAAGAAATTTTTCTTTTCGAAAAGTAGGTGATCGCTTTTCCATGTAAATTTAACTTAAAATGAGCACCCACTTTCTGGCCACCTGAGGAAGGGGCATTTATTTTCGTGTTTATTGGCTTAAAGGTTTTTTGACAAGGCAGTTTGGTACGCGAATGCATATTTAACAGTTTTCGTTTATGCTCACGCATAGCATAAACAAAGGCTACGTCTGTGAAATGGAAAATAGTCCCAGAGTTCAGGGGTTAATACCATGCAAAAGAAATCAAACAAAAAGACTTTTTTGCCAAGAAACACACAGAAAAAAGAAAAAAAAATAGCATCCATTTTTTTTCTATCGAATTCATTTGCTGTTTTTATTGAAAACTATTTTCCACCGGATTTTTTTATATAATTTTCCATTAAGGGCCGTGCGTCTCACGTTCGTAAATAACAAAATTTTTTTTTGTAGATTTTGGTGTGCTAAAAACGAATCTGCAAACCGTTTCCGTCGCAAAAAAATAGTTTTTATGATATGAAGAAATTACTTTTTCGAAAAAGTGGCGATCACTTTTCCATGTAAATTTAACTTAAAATGAGCACCCACTAATATATATATATATATATATATATATATATATATATATATATATATATATATATATATATATATATATATATATATACATATATATATATACTAGCAGGCCGTCCGTAGTATATATATATATATATATATATATATATATATATATATATATACTAGCAGGCCGTATATATATATATATATATATATATATATATATATATATATATATATATATATATATATATACTAGCTGTACCCTGCCACGCGTTGCAGTGGCTCAACAATTTGGTGTAATGGAAAAATTTAATAAAAGAGAAAATGCATGTTTCTTATATTAGTACAGCAATCCACTGCAAAAAGTGAAAAAGAAGGCGAAACTGAAAAAAATGGTACTCTTGCAGAATTTGATCTGGATCCTCGGGAGTTTCTGTTAGTATATATATATATATATATATATATATATATATATATATATAATATATATATATATATATATATATATATATATATATATATATATATATATATATATACTGGCAGGCCGTCCGGTGTTGCTCAGACGTAAAATACGCATAAATATTATATTTTAATCCATACAGAAACTGAGACATGTGCATGCGAGTATTATGTTTGTTCTAAACAGTTCACTTCTTGTAAGTAAAAAAAAAAAAAAAAAAAATACCCGAGCTGAGATCGAAATCAAAACCTAAAGACAATGTGTCAAGTACAATAACCATTAGGCCAGCTTGACACGACTTCAAAATGTGTTTTAAAACTTACTTATTGTTAACATAAGGAATCTGTCATGGGAATGATTCACGCATGCACACCCGTGAAACAGTTGAAAAACAGATAAAAATTTGATACCCCCACACGTAGCAATTTTTCAATTTATACCTGTTAGCAGCCCTTTTTCCGGATGAAAACCGATTAAAAAGTTTTCCACATGTCTGAATACCCTATATACCAAATTTTAAATGTGTAGATCAAACATTGGTTTAGAATTGTCCTCAAACACATTTTCATTTATATATATATATATATATATATATATATATATATATATATATATATATATATATATATTTGCGTAAGTATACTTTGATAATTATGTTTCAGTTTGAAGAAATATGGTATAATAAAATTATTGGGTGTTCGTTCGCGCCTGACCTCCAAAGAATGTAAATATGTCGCAAAGTTTAACAAGGTTTTTAAAAGGGGGGAGGATTCACAATAATACCATAACTTTAATCTTAATTCACGTTAGCTTTTATCTATTTTTTTTAGTTGAATCATATTGTGTCGAATAAATTCACCTCAGAAATTCACATTCTTATTAAAGTGAAAGCCCCCCCACCAAAGTCAGAACTTTAGACAATTCTCGACACAAATTTTGCATAACTCTGTTTTTTTTTCTTCTCCACTTGAACGTGGCACTCTTTCGAAAATAGAAAAATAGATAAATAATAAAAAATAAGAACGTTACGTGTTATCGTGTCAAAAGAAGGAAAAAAATCCTGCTCGCGTGATTACGTGTCTTTTTAAAAACATCTACGTAACCTTTTTATTTTTATTTATATATCTGTTTAAGCTTTTTTTAGAAGGAATTCAGTTGATTACAACCCTTTCTGCGTTATCTTTACATTACAATAGTACAACTCTGAATGTGACGGCGCAATGCTACACCGTCCAATACTGTAAAACTGAAATGAAGCTGTTCTGCTTGAAAAAGGCGCCATTTTCTTCTTATTCATATTTATATCGATTATTTGCTTTAAAAAACTAAAGTATTTACGTGTTTACTTTTTTAATATCCCATTTTACTGTTTCGGATTATTTTACTAAAGTAAGTAAAGCTTCATTATTTTTCAAAACTGTTTTTGTTTCTTTATTTTTCGATATTTCGTCGATATCATTTAGTAAGAGTGTTTAGCAGAAAAGCCAACAAACGACTACCCGCAAAATAAATATACAAGAAATAAATGTTACCATAGTCAATAAAAGTTCAGTTCATGTTTTTTTTGGTTTTATTAATTACATAGTTTTTAATGTTTTATTAATCACATAGTTTTTTATTTCATGTTTTTATTTTAATGTTTTTAATGTTTTTCATGTTTTTAATGTATTTCATGTTTTTATTTTAATGTTTTTAATGTTTTTTATTTTAATGTTTTATTAATCACATAGTTTTTTATTTCATGTTTTATTAATCACATAGTTTTTAATGCTCTTTACTTAAATAATTTCAGCGAACCGAAATTAAAACGAAATTTGAGGCGATAACTACTTAAATGAATTTTTATATAAACTACACATGCCATAATCGAATATTCCTCAAGCACAAAATAACGGAAAACAATAAAACATGTTTATAAATCTTAAATTGTTAACACAGAATGCTCAGGTGGGGCTCTCCATTTCAAAGTCGCTGCCATTTTGATTTTTTTTAAACGCTTCGTGAATTAAAAAAAAATTTTTTTACAAATACAAACCAATAAAGTTTTCTACCATAAAAGTAAATTTTATTGACTATGATAACATTTATTTCTTGTATATTTATATTATTATATATATATATAACATTTTCTTTTTGTAAGGAAACATCATTTTGTTGGTCAGTCTTGGCTACGAATGGAAACAAAGTTGATATAAAAAAATATATTTTCGCGAAAATTATCTTTACTTTCATCATATTTTGCGTAGGGTAAAATTTTTGAGTATCAAAACCTATCTCTTTACAACCCCCTCCTTTTCATAACCTATCATACTTTCATCAATCACAGTCCATTTTCTGTAGGCTGTTTTTGAACCCAGTCAACGACGAGTAATTCTGCTAATATATATATATATATATATATATAATATATATATATATATATATATATATATATATATATATATATATATATATATATATATTAAAAATAATCTCTGACAAATGATGGCCATCTATATTAAAAAACCTTGTAAACTTTGTGACATATTTTCATTCTATGGAGGTCAGGCGCGAACGAATACCCCATAATTTTATTATACCATATTTCTTCAAACTGAAACATAATTATCAAAGTATACTTACTCAGAGAGATATGAAAGGTCTTTATTAAAGTCTGTGCCTATTTCCATTCTATGGAGGCCAGGTGCGAACGCAGACCCGACAATTTTATTATACCATCCCTATTTAAGTTAAAACATACTTATCAAAGTATTAATATATACATCTATATGAAAAACACTTGTAAACGTTTTTTGTTTTTGATTTTTAAATTTTTTATTTCCATACTTTGTGGACCAGGCGCATACGCAGACCCCACAATTTTAATAAATCATCATTATGCCAGATCAAACATACCCATTCCTGTGTCTTGATACATCTTCTATCATTATATGTGATTAGTTTTCTATAATAGTCAACCATATAGGAGCCTATTCGTGACCAGACACACAGACAAACGTTCAGCTTTATATATATATATATATATATATATATATATATATATATATATATATATATATATATAGTGATTCAATGAAATTTAAAAAAACCTTTATTCAAATCAAGGATTTTTTATTATTCCAAGTAAGACAAAGAATACGTTCGAAATGTTATCTCCATATCCTATAGGGTCTCGATGCCTACCATCTCTTGAGAGGAGAAAATATTAGCAAATAGATATAACGGTATTCACCATATTTGCTAAAGTCAGTTAGACATGGAAAATCATAATCAAATATTTATTAAAATAGAAGTCACATAGCGGGGGAAATTGAAGAAAAGGATGTAAAGGCTTAGTTCCAAATTGCGCGGTAAAATCCAAGGTAACTGTCCTTTAAAGCAGTGAAGTAATGAGATCCAAGCTGTATATTGGGTAATCCACATCATAGAGTAGAAATTCAAGTTGGGCATATTTCTGGAGTAATTCTTCTTCATTTTAACTGCTGATTGTTGGATAAATTGATTCGGAAGTATATATATATATATATATATATATATATATATATATATATATATATATATATATATATATATAAAGCAGAAATAGAAAGTCGGTCACCTTAGCTCGCATGCATAGATCATGATGTTATAATCATTAGGTCACTATGGCCGGATGTTACGACATTGAAAAAATAAATGAAAATAAATGTTAACATTTCAAAGATATTTCTCGACGTTGTGAGGTTTGTTTCTTGCTAATGAAGTTTGAGATCGCTTTGTGGTTACGTTATTCTTTTTGCAGTTTTCTTAATAATCTAACTCTTTGCTGGGGTTCCTGCTCACTAACTTTACACCCCTTTCACACACACAGACAAACAGACACACACAAACACACACACACACATAGATATTGTACAATTAATCACGTTATTTGGAGTTTAGTTTAATCAGTAGAAGATGAGTTTATGGCGAATAAATTTCTCACTATTAAATGTTGTTCAAGTGTATATCCTGTTTGTCGTACTGTGAGTTAAATAGCCCTCGATGGAAGTTACAGATATTATTCGTCTCTCCTGCATGTAGTTCAGCGGTGAAGACATTATTTTATTGTTATAAGTTCCTGAAACGTGTTCTTGAAAAAAAAGAGGGGGCATTAGAAACGATTCAACCTTTAATTAATTGTTTTTTTCGGAAACAATATTGACCGATCTTAGAAGCAAATTATTCCTTGAGATCACGTGGATGCTACTTATTGAGTTTTTCATTTCAGCTAATCACCCCTACACATTCCTTGATTAACGCTAAATTTTAAATTAAAAAAGAATGCACTTTTTTTTTATTAGTTTGCTCCTGGTACCTGAAAAGTGAAAACCTGCACACGTTGTAAACTGCAAATTTCTATTAAAAAAAGTAATGTTTGCAAGTCATTGGGGGATCAATATCTCTTATGCCACCGTGAAAAATCAACGACTGCAATAGACATAACATACTAAACAATAGATTAGAAAGATCAATCGATCGCATATCGAGATTAGTACAGATTGTCATATATAAATATAGACGTACAAGTGATATATATATATATATATAACTACTTCATTTACTCACATAAAATTAATATACGAAAGTATAAATTTACGCGTAATCTTTAAGTATTTACTTCAAAAGTGCTCAATAATAGGTAGAGCTAATTAGTAAGTAATAAAATATATATGACGATTAAGCTACACTGAGTATTCCGCGTTTCATCCACTCTAGGACTCTTCAGTCTTATGCGCATAAGCCTGAAGAGTTCTAGAGTGGATCAATCGCGGAATATTAAGTGTAACTTAATCGCCATATATATTTTATAACTTACTATATATATATATATATATATATATATATATATATATATATATATATATATATATTGATAATATATATATTGATAAAACATAGACGTACAATGGATATATATATATTGATAATATATATATTGATAATATATATATATATATATATATATATATGTATGTGTGTGTGTGTGTGTGTGTGTGTGTGTGTGTGTCCACATACTACATGTGTATAAATGCGTACACCTACTTAGATAAATTGATAAATTGGATAAGACAGAGGCGCGTTCGAAATGAATGTTCATGTTTCGAGCGCAATTGAACTATAATACTTGACTTTTGCATTTTAAAATTTAATTCAAGCAATTAGATAATTTAAAGAAATAAAATTAACGGTATGTTCTCTATAGTTTAATGTAGACTACAATGTATTGTGGGCTAAGTCAGTGCGGGAAGGCATATGAAACTTTCTCTCGGTACATCGCGATGGATTCCTGACTAGAGCAAGCAATCAATCGATTCGGTTGAAAAATGGCCGATTTCACCGATTTCAATGACAATAAAAGTACGAGAGAGTGGAACATTTGTTGATCCTCATTCAATACCGGGCAACGTCGGGTCTCCCTGCTAGTCCATTATGTAAGGAGGAGTTGTCTGTGTGTATGTATGTTTGTATGTCCAGCTAAATGTAAAAAAAAAAAAAATAACAAGACAAACACTCACAACGTTGGTGTGTTCTTGTATTGTGCTGGAGGAATAATATCTAAAATTTAGAAAAAAATATTTTCATTCCCTAGGGGTTAATTGGGCCAGATTTCGTCGGAGGTTGGTGTCGATTTTTCAGTGTTAGTATGTTTTAATTTGAAAAGCAATCTATTATATAAAGGAGACTTATCTCTGTGTGTATGCCTGTCTGGTTTTCTTTATCTTCTTGTTCTATTATAGTCTGTGTGATTGTATGTTTTTATATCAGCTAAAACTAAAAAAAACTACAAAACAAACACCCATAAAGTTGGTATATTCCTAAAAGGCATTGCCCTAGACGAATAATATCTATTATTATGACAAATTTATTCATTCGCTGGGACCGGTTTCGTCAAGGGGAGGGTCAGTTTTTCAGGGTTACTGTGTGCTAATTTGGAAAGAAAATGCTGATTGTGAAATTTTATATATAAAGAAGTTGTCTTTGTGTGTGTTCAGCTAGAGAGGAATGGGATGGGCGGAGGAGAAAGAGGGCTTGAGGAAAAAAAGGCAAAAGGTTAGAAGTTTTAATAGAAGTAGGTTACACTTTTTCCCCGGGCAACGCCAGGTAGTTCTGCTAGACGATGAAAAAAAATCCCATAAACTGTCAGCAAATCATCCACCAAACTGTAGATTCATTATTTTAATATTATTTCTGAATTCACCCAATTTATTACATAAATGCTTTACGTCAGAGTTATTTGTAACCCGATTAGGCAATTTGTTTTGCAAGAATTTTCACGCCGATGTAAAAATTCTTGTGGTGTGTTAGATTTAGTTTTTTTTTTTTTAATCTTTCTTGCCAATAAATTGCGAAGAAAGGTATTTAAAAAGCGTGCCCTATACATCCCATTAATTATTTTGAAGCCATCAGTTAAATCACCTCTCGTTATTCTCTCTGGTAAAGTAATTAAACCTAAGGATTCAAACTATCAACAAAATTAAGATTCTTTAATCATTTTCTTTTTATATCAGTTGCTTTTCTTTATAATGTGTTACAATTTTGACATTAGATTCCGATTCCAACTTGTTAATACTTAGTCTATTCTTTTGTCCTTGCATTCCAGTAGCGATATTTCTGACAAAGAGGGAATAAATGCTGTCTTATAAGTCATAATCTATTCCATCTAACACTTATCTTTGGCAGATTTTGGACCCTGAAGTAGTATTCTTCTTTTTTTTTTTTAGTTCTTATATCAAGTGGCTTCATGACTTATCTAGAGTGATTTCATTAATGAAAAAATGACACTCGAGAATAAAGGTTAATGAATTTATCAGGTTGACGCTGAGACAAACACCTTTAGATGATTGTGTAACATTACAGATGTTTTCACAGGGACCCAGCACGTTGTATGCAGAATATGTCGCAAGGAACATAAGACAAGTAACAACTCGATTTACTTTTTTTTTAATGACAGCATTTATTCCCCGAATAAAACGAGATCATGCTCGTTCTTTCTGACCTGACCTCTGACGTTCTCGTTTTCTCTAACGTGCTCTCTCTCCTTTTTATTGTCTTTTTCTTTTTCTTTACCGGTACATCATTTCGCACATGGCTCTGTATTTGCATATAACCGCCATACGCACGTCTGTGCTCTGTCACAATTGAAGACAATGTTTGAAACTGATAGAATTTGATTATTTAAGAGGACGGCTCAACAATGTTTTGTTAATATTGGACTTGATAACGACCTTGTTGTAGTCAGCTGATAAGCAACCCCATGGTACTGTGTTCCACAGACGGGTATTTCTGTCTAGCTGCTCATGCCTCACAATTGGGTACAATGTTCTATACTATTGTATTGGGATGATTAATCAGAAGCGGAAAACTTTGAACTTTTGGATGTATCAGAATCGGAAAAAATTTGTGCCTAATTTCGTATGCCAAAAACGATTCTCTTAATTGTCTCTTTTATTTGATTTTGTTTAAAGCGAAATCTTCCATTCCTGGTAGTAATGATAAAATAATAACTATTTATTTGATTTTAAACTACTAGTAAAACTAAAATTGACAGATTATTCCCACAAGTTTATTTTTATGTTTATGAAAATAAATAAATAAATAAAAAAATAAATAAATAATTGGGGGGAAAAATAACACATTTATAGTAAAATATTTAGAGATTTACAAACAATTGGAATCGGTAATTGTATCGGAATCGGGAAAAATATTTGGAATCGTCCCATCACTAGTATTTCGCCAGTATTGACTGGGTGGAGATATATAGCTGGGTGCCGGGCTTAAAGAAAAATAATTAAGAATATCATCATGTTTCAGAATCTTTGAGATGTTCTTTTATAAATTTGAATTCTCAGTTTGATTGTTCCTTTCACAAAGTTTCAGTCGATGTAGTCCCCAAACCTTCGTCTGGTGTACCTTTTCAAATCCAAGAATCTTTACGTCAAACTCAGGAATCTAAACGGAATTTCGGACCGAACTTTTCTTTTTAATTCACGCAAATGGATTGTTCTCGTTCCATCAGCCATGACTGGACAAAAAAGTTACGTCATTTTTTTATATTATATTATCTTGTTATGTCTGAATGTCTGCCCACTTTCTCTTTGAAACTACTGGGTCGATTTGGCTAAAATTTTGTATGGACCTTTTTTATGATAAGGTGCCGCAAAGTAAGTTATTATGGGTCCGTTCGATGCACAGTTAGGGATTAATAAGGATTAATGTGGATTAGTCATCACACTACCACATGTACTCTAGAAGTTTTCTCGGAAACTACTGAGCTGATGTAGCTGAAATTTTGTGTGGACCTTTGTTATGGTAAGCTACATCGAACTAAGTCTTATGGTATCCGTTCTATGTAGAGTTAGGGATCAGTATTTAATGCGAAAATGAGCACTAATTTAATGATATTCAATCATCAATTCGGCATGAATCACTTATTTTTAATCAATGGGATATAACTTTTGCCCGTTTTTAATAGCTAAAAGTTCAGTCATTTTTATATTGTTCTTAGTTATTACCGCCTGTATGAAAGTTTGAATCTTGAACCTCCTGATGACTGTCATTCAGCACTGACTGTAAACCAACACCTTTATCTGTTGTGCCACAAACAAAGGCATTTAGTTTAAGTAGTACACTATTTTATTTTCGACTAGCAGTTCAGCCCGGTTTTGCTCGGGCCCTATGTACTGTTCATAACTTTATGTGCATATATATATATATATATATATATATATATATATATATATATATATATATATATATATATATATTAAAAAGTCTGACTCATGTCCAGGTAACCTATATCTAAAATTTCAAGTGTTTAGACCCAAAATTGGCGGAGGAGTTTGGTAGAGTCTGCAACAGTCAACTTTTTCAACTTTAACCTCTTGGCAGCCAAATTTTCGCACAAAAACTGATTAAAAAGCTTGCTGCATGTCTGAATAACCTTTATGTAAAATTTCAGATGTTTAGACACAAAATTAGCTGAATAGTTTGTTAGAGACCGCAAAGGTAAAATCTTTTGAATTTTGACCACTTGGTAGCTCAAATTTTCGGCCAAAAACTGATTAACAAGCTGAATATACTTTATGTAAAATTTCAAATGTTTAGATCAAAAATTGGCTGAATAATTTGGTAGACTGCAGAGGTCAATTTTTTTTAAACTTCGACCCCAATTTTGATACCTTGACATTCATTGCGTTGGGCTCAAATCAAATTTAAAGTTTGATCCATGTCCAAGTAACCCACATGTAAAATTTCAAGTGTTTAGATTCAAAATTAGCGGAGGAGTTTGGTAGAGTTCTCAAAGGTCAAATCGTTCAACTTTGACCCCTTAACAGCCAAATTTATGCCCGAAAACCGATTAAAAATATTTCCCCAAATCTCAATACCCCTTATGTCAAATCTCGAGTCTGTAGATTGAAAATTAACAGAGTAGTTTGAAAATTAACAGAGTAGTTTGAAAATTAACAGAGTAGTTTGAAAATTAACAGAGGGAAATGTACACACACACACACACACACACACACACACACACACACACACACACACACACACAAACTTTCACTTTTATAGATATATAGGTTTTATTCCATTGTTAAAAACAAATAAATGCAAATTCGAATAAATGAAAGTTACGTATAGGCGAAAAATACACATACAAATACACAAGATATTGTCTGATAGTTTTATTGTATATTGTCCATTGATAGGGTCGATCATGGGTGATGCATTCTTTGAATGGTAGCCTCGACGGTTGTTGTATGGAGAGCAGGCTGTTCCCCACGTAGCACGTCTCCTCTCTCCACGTCGCTAATGAATCAAAATGAATAGCAAAGCTGTTACTGTTTGCGAGCAGCGTCGTCGCAAGAGCTGGTAGAATGAAGATCCTTCACTCTAGATTTTGTTGGTCCCCTGACAAAAGGAGAGTGGACCTGTAAATTCACCCTTGTCTGTTCGTCCGTTCGTCTGTCCCCACTTTTCGCAATAACTACACCTTGGAATTTTTTAAATTTCGCACAAACATTAAACATGATATGAGTAAAAACTAACAGAATGGATTTTCTGGGAAAACTCCGTTTGCCCCCATGGGGTGGGGGATTTCCGGTTAAAATGGCTAAAATTGACACTTTTGTGCTTATTAAAAAAATTGATGACTTAGATTTTTATAAAACTTTCTGAAAAGTTGTAACTAACTGATTTCTATATAATTTTGTTTGTCTATACTTCGTGATAACTCTTAGCTGTGCCTCGGGGGCTCTTTTAGGGCTAATAAAAAACCCCTCCATTTTGGGTACTATTTTACCATATTTGTCCAAAATTTTCTGTGTATGTCTATTTAGCAGTTTTGCATGGTGCTGAACTCAAATTTAAATATATTAAGTCCTTGGGGAGTTTGGGGGTTAAATGAGGGGGGAGGGAATGATGGACTTAGTCATTTTTTTTTTTTGCATGGTGCAGAACTCAAATTTACATATGTTATGACCTAAAACTGCACCGTTTGTTCATTTTCACCAGCATTTGATATCCCTGAGGACTTTTGGGGCTAAATGGGGGGAGGGGCCCTGAACTTAGTCATTTTTTTATGCCTCGTTCACTGTGCACTCATGGGGGACTATGCATGCTTTACTTGTTTTCTCTAGGTTTACTCCTGAAGCCTTTCCCATGAAGACAGTTCAAAAACTGGTTTAATCATCCATTGAATGCGCTCAAGTACCCCTTTTGGGGAAAGTACAGAGTTAATAAGAGCCCTATTATTATGGACCCTAATCGTAACATAGAATGAAGCGTTGAACTGTCTTAGGGGCTCAACTCCAGATTTTTCCTTTAGATTTATTCATGAAGCCTTTCTCATGAGTGGCTATTCCGCAAGGCAGGGTAGATTTGAAATCAGTGTTTTACCTTCCCCCTAGGTGAACTGCCTTCCAGGGTTGAGGAGCTCCACCTTCTCCAAAGATAGTTTTATTAATAATACGAAGATTGTGAAACGTGTTGTGGAAGTAGCGTTCAAGAATATAGCTGAAAAAATATGCGCGTTAAATAGGAAGATATATGTGGTTTTGTTAAAGTTTTAAATATCCTAACAATATCATTTGCTTTTCTTTGAACTTGTAAGTGCCTCATTTCATTAACATTAGATGACTTGTGGAAGATAATCAATACGAAAGGAACTCCTATACAGTTTGAATTTTATTTTAAAGAAATTTGCTCTGGAAAAAATGTGAAGCCACTTCATGTAAAGGGCTAACAAGTGTGATCCGATGATTGTTTTCATGGT
Source organism: Euprymna scolopes (assembly GCF_053919585.1). Classification (NCBI taxonomy): domain Eukaryota; kingdom Metazoa; phylum Mollusca; class Cephalopoda; order Sepiida; family Sepiolidae; genus Euprymna; species Euprymna scolopes. The sequence goes on from NC_136520.1 coordinate 38,331,810, forward strand.
CAGATTAGCATAAAATAATACAATTTCTTGATATAACTCAGTTGAGCTATGGGCGTATATGATGTGTACGATACCGTCACGTAGCACAGAAAAAGGACCCCCAAACGTCGTTCATTGCTAGCTCTCTGGTCGAGTCGGTTCCCAGTGATTTTATTTTCATCCTGATCCTCTTTTGCCCGATTTTGACTCCAATCTCTCCAATCTCTCTTGGGGGACCTCCGAGCTGGCAATTGTTTTCCGTTGTCTCTAATCATCAACTGTCATCAACAGTAGCAAACCCAAGACTGTCCATAAAGTGTAAAATGTCGTAAAATGTCACAAAATTCATCAATTATCCGTAAATTAAATCTAAATATATTGACCTCTATGTCCGGTCTTTTGTCACAGTCACTGCTACGTCTTCATTAATGATTCTATTTCAGCTGCTTTGTATGTCTTGGTGAATCACTTGGGCATCCAGTGCAGGCTTTTTCATACCAGGGTCGCTCCGAAACTGAAGCCTCCTATTTTTTTTAAATAAAAAACAGTTGAAGAGCAACGAAGATGGAAGCGAGGTCATTAAAACGAGCGATCTATTTTGCTTCAGAATTTATTTTTCTACATAGTCACAACCATTATTAATTCACTTTTGCCAGGAATTCAATGATGACTGTGTATGAGCGTCCAGAGCGAGTTTTATCTCACAAGGGTTGTACCAAACTAAAGCCTCCTATACTTTTTACTCAAAAAGTTTAATAGCTACGAAAACAGGAGTAGTACCATTAAAATGTGTCTTGGTGAATTAATTCCTCCCTACTATATTTCTGCTGTGTGTGTTTGGATTCTTAATCCGGTAGGAGGATGTGATGCATCTAGTGTGTTAGGAACAAGTTAGTGTTAAGTTCATGCCTGCATGCCTTCTCGCTTCCAGCTAACACCGCTGGCTAACCTCACAGTGAAAAGGGAACAGCTATGCATAAGTCTTCCCTGCCAGTACATAGCCTCTCCATCATGAAGACTCCTACAGTGCCTCCACGTTGGCCACACGGTAACTGGGTACCTTGCGGCTCCAGGCTAAACTTATAGGAGATCTCGGAGTAGTAGGGGACCCCAGAGGTAGTGCGTTATGGCCTACCGATGTGTGGACATGCCCTGGCACACTATCAACCCCTACCCCACTGTTTTATGAGTGCCCTTGGTTGGGCCAAGACCAGGGGAACCAACCCCAAAATCAAACACCTCTGCCTTGTGGGCCTTATCACAGCAAAAGGCTAGAGATGGGAACTCTGACATCACATTTTACTGCTGCCTTGCAATTTTCCTTAAAAGGCTATGGAACCTCATCCAGAAAGAAAAGGCATAGTAGTGGACACGATAGGGCGACTGTTTACCTCACTGAGATTATTTTCGGATTTAGCTGTGCTGCCAGTCGTCGTGGGTTTGCTCCACTGGACATGAACATTGGAGGTTGGGAGGGTGTCTATATGATGCGCAACAGATACTGCAACTAAACTGCGCAAGCAAGTTTGGAGCCAAGGTGGAAAATCCTTTGGTGATGGAGTGAGACTACGCCAACACCGAGGGATATAGCACTGAGGCCCCAACTAGTCATCGTCAAGATTGACGGACTGCATGATGATGATGATGATGATGATGATGATGATGATGATTATCTTTCCACTAACGTCTTGCTATACTGCTATTCTGCTGACCAACTATTTCGTACCATTGTTAAAGTTTACCCCCCCCCATTTTTTTTTTAAATCAGTTCCTAACACTTGGGGGAGGGGGCGTCCATAACACCACACAAGAATGAAAATGATTATCGAAAAGATTCAACAAAATCTTCATTTACACATTATTTCTTTTTTACTATGTCGGTCGGTTGGTCCGTCACACTTTAAGTGATTTGTTCATTATTTGATTTTGCTCCCCCCCCCACTTTTTTTCTTGTAAACTGTAATGTATCATTGCTAAATGTTAAATAACAGATTGAATAGTTGTATCTTATTTTAGATACAACGGTCGTTCCAAAAGTAAAACCTCCTACTTTTTTTTTTATTTCAAAAAGTTAAAGAGCTCTGAAGATGAGAGTGGTACCATTAAAACGAGCGACCTTTTGTGCTCCAGAATTAATTTTTCTGCATAGTCAAAACCATTCTCAATGCACTTTTCCAGAAATTCAATGACGCATCTCTACTTCTGACGAACGTCCATGACAGGGGCTGCTTACTTAGAGTCTCATACCGTCAGTATCTGCAACAGAGAAATGAAACTTGCAGATCATGAATACGTAACTTATGTCATGATACCAATGTCATTTGCAATCGACGTTAATCCATTTTGGCAGAAATAATAGGAGGCATTACTTTTGAAACATCCCTCACACATCCACACATCGCTATATGGGGTATGTCCACCAGTAGGTCGGTCTGTCACGCATAAATCATTATATTAAGTTTAACTTCCATTTTACATGCTGGCATGCGTTGGATGGCTTTAAAAAATAGACTTCCAAATGAATCTATCTCTGTCCAGGTCTTTATTTATCCCTCTTTCTCTCAAGTTCATTTTTATCACTTTCTTCTATGTTTTCTTTGGTCTTGTGAACTGAACCTGTTACCTTGAATATTCTACCTCAACCAACGCAAGACCTCTCATCCATTCTTTAAATGTGACCATACTATCAAAGTCTCCTGTTCTGCATACACCTTTCTATACTGTTCAAATTTAATCTTCCTTTGAGCTCATTAGGTCTGAACCTGTTTTGAAGACTCATATAAAACCATTCTCATATCATTTCTCTCCATGCAACGCATTTTCTCAACTCTCATAAACAGAGCTTCTTTCCTAGATCTGTCCATCTGTATGTCAAGAGCTATTTCTCTAGAAGCTAAGCCATTGGCAATAGATTCACTGATCCTTTGTGATATTACCAATCAGATGTTGATCTTTCAGAACAGAAACCATATTCTTGTCGTTGAATAGGTTGTTTTTGTTGAGGTAGTTGACTACTTATATATCTAACATTGTATTGTGATTTAGTTAGTATGGTCTGATGGAATTTCGTGTCGTACGATATTTCGGGAAAATAACTTCTTCAGATGTCCAAACATACATACTGGGGCTATTGTAAATGTGAGCATCTTATCTCTATAATTCATTTGCTGGTTTGTAATGCTTAAATTCTAAGCATCATTTCAGCTCGTCTGTCACACTTTAGTTTAAAACAACATTGTCTGTTACAGTTTAGTCTTAAACAATATTTTCTTTGTTCTATCACAAGTTTGAAGCATCATTTTCTCTCATATGTCACACTTGTGTCACACTTACATTTGAAACAATTTATTTCATATGACATTTCATGTGACATTTTATGAGATATACAAATTGAGCAATTGCCACTCAGTTGACTTCGTCTGGTGGCCGAACGGTATTCCTATGAACAATCATCTTTTCTCAAACCAACAGTAAACTTGCAAACTTAGCTGCATATTAAACACATCGTTTGGTTCGGACTAATAGGTACAAAGTTGACCTGAACAGGAGTTTTGTGTGACTTAAGGTGGTTGACGTAGCCAACTTTTGACAGAAACACTCGTTCACAAGTATCGCATTTCCAGCTCTGTGTGTCATGGTTAAGACCATCAATTAAACCGTTGCGAAGCTCTCGTTTCAGATTGCTGTGAGCCTGCTTTCTTTTCTCTAGAGCATCACAACTTCGGCATTGGCAGAATAATTTCTTCCCACGTGTCGCTGTTGATTTGCAGGACTTTCAAATTGTTCTGTGTACAGTCTCTGAACCTCTTCCTAGGCTTATGTTGACGGCGCTTGTCATTTTCCAGCCCCCTCATAAATTATATATATATATATATATATATATATATATATATATATATATATATATATATATATATATATATATGTGTGTGTGTGTGTGTGTGTGTGTGTGTGTGTGTGTGTGTGTGTGTGTGTTTTCTTTTGCAACCTCAAGTATTGACTTAATCCATTACAGTTGTTTCTGCTTCATCAGACGGCAGAAGTCCCTCCAAATAGCATTTTACACAAAATCTTTAATGAAAATACCATAAAACTCAGTTATAACTGCAGTGACAACCTAGAAAGAATAATTAAAAAAAACATAATAATAAAATATTTAACAACAACAATAATAATCACAATAATAACAACAATGCAAAAAATTGTAATTGCATAAATAAATCAGGCTATCTACTTAAACAACAATGCTTACAGACAAACGTAGTTTACAAAGCTACAATCGCCCCTATAGAAAACCCTAATGATAAAAAATATTACATCGGACTTGCTGGCCTTTATTTAAAGACCGATTTAGAGTTCATAAATGCCCTTTTAATAACCCCAACCACCTCAACAAAACCTCACTAACTACCCACTACCTAAACTTGACCCAAAATAATCTTATACCTACTATTCACTGGGAAATTCTTAAAATAGCTAGTACCTGTAAATCTTTTAACTCCGCCTGTTTCCTTTGTCTATACGAAAAATTCTTCATTATTAATTTCAAAGATAGAGATGAATTATTAAACATTAGAAGTAAAACGTTAATTATCTGTAGACACTACAAATACCACCTTCCCAGCAACTTTCCACCCTACAAAAGTTTATCTAATATAAATTCCTTAATCACACACTTTAACATTATTACCAAACCCATTTTAGCTTATTACTACGAAAAAAAAAATACAACCATTAACCCATCATAAATTGCTTCTACATTCCTCATCTTTTGTATTGCTCTATTTCTAAGTATTCATATTCTATTGTAACCAAACACACCTATTTCTAATCATTTCTATCGCTATTTAATTCTCACTAAACTCCAAACCATTTCATAGTGTCATTTTAGCCTTCTTAGTCTTTTTTAGATATTCTCCTTTTTCTTTTGTCTTTATTTGTATAAATTTAAGCCCATTAATTATTTGAGCAACCCCCTCCACATCAAATACTCACCCAATTAAATTTTTATTTTTCAACCCCAAAACTTTCCTTTACTAATCATCTATTTTTAAACTGTTTTAATTTTTGCTCAAATCACGAAATTGCAGCAGACCCAATATAAATAATAGGACGTATATTAAATGTAACTAAATGGACGTATGTTAACTATTTACCATATAAATGCTTTCCCACTCAACATATCTAGGACGTATATATAGGATATATTGGGTGTATGTTAGAATTTAATCAACTAGACGTATGTTAACATTGCGACCGAGAAAAGCCTCCCTGACAACACTTTATTATATGTAACCACCTCACTCCAACCATTAGAAATCTACAGTTAGCTACCTGTAAAAGGACTTACTCAATTAGGGTTTCGGAGATTAATAATGAAAACGACAAATCCACTACAAATTCCGGATTCTTAAATTAACTAGTATGAAAGGAAGATTACCCCTGTCGTAATTAAGATAATCCTTTTTAATTTAAGTAACAACCCAAGCCTAAGGAAAGAGAATTCTTAGGGAAATTGAAACGTGACATCATAGAAACAAAAGGCGGATAACTTCTAGATGAAGGAATTACACAGGCATCGGAAATATAAACAGTTGAATGAAAATATGAAGACACTACCTAACATTCAAAAACTAGTAAAATATAAAACTAATTGAACTAAATATATAACTCCGGATGGCTTATAATACAATTAAGTGTACATATTTGGGATTAAGATAATTAAAACGCCAAACATCGTTGAAAAAAAATAGCAATTCAGAGTTATCCCCCTTGGAAGGCATTATACTGATTATTTCCCCGAAGTGTAAACAAAAGATCACAAGAACAAATATCAATATTCAACATCCTAAGCTACTTGTAAGGGAATCTATATTCATTTATTTTATATTATTTCATCTTATTTTATTTATTTTATTGTACAGAAAACCATTACATTGCAGTGGATTTGTAAGATCAACAGACTTCCTAGGTTAAATTTAAAATTGCTATGTAACACCGGAAAAGGGAGAGTTTAAAACAGAGATTAAACGTGAAATCCAACCAAATTACTTGAAGTCGAGAAACAAATAAAACACAAAAAATAAATTAATTAAATTAATAAACTAAAGATTTCATTAATTCAGAATCATATCCAGTTTCAAGATAGTTCAAGTTTAACAATTTTCACCGTAATTTAAAACAGAAATACGAAAATAGGGTCCCTCCAAAATTTCATAAACTCCGGAAGAGGATTCATCAAAACATAATGAGACGGATCACACTGCGGGATACCGTTAATAAAAGGATGAAAACATGTTCAGATACTTATTAACCTTGTATTTCTTTCAATAAGTCTGATAAGATGCCAACCTCGAAAATTTTGTAACAATATAGAGTTTAAAATTGCCTAGTTGGTGACGAAACAATTGTAACAGAAAAAAATACAAATATGATTTAATCTTTTTCCTTGATTTGTTTTTTTTTTGCAAGTATATATGAATGTTCGATTACAGAACTATTAATCATGTCGCTTAATATTTGAGTGAATTTACTTAATTCTTATTGATATATGTACAATATATATATATATATATATATATATATATATATATATATATATATATATATATATATATATATATACTAGCAAAAGTACCCGTCGTTGACTGGGTTCAAAAACAGCCTACAGAAAATGGGCTCTGATTTATGAAAGTATGATAGGTTATGAAAAGGAAGGCTTGTAAAGAGATAGCTTCGAATTTGGGGGTATCAAAACCAAAGCAAAATATGATGAAATTAAAAATAAAATAGATAAACACCATAATTTATTATACCATACATGTTCACACTGAAACACTTATCACAATATTCTGTGGATCTATATTAAAAAACCTTGTTAAAATTTGTGACATATTTCCATTCTATGGAGGTCAGGTGCTACGAACACTCCATAATTTTATTATACCATATTTCTTCAAACTGAAACATAATTATCCAAGTATCCTTACGCAGATAGATATGAAAAGTCTTTATTAAAGTGTGTGCCTATTTCCATTCTATGGAGGCCAGGCGCGAACGCAAATCCCACAATTTTATTATAATATCCCTATTTAAGTTGAAACATACTTATCAAAGTATTCTTATGTACATCTATATCAAAAACACTTGTAAACGTTTTTTTTTTAATTTTTAAATATTTTATTTCCATATTTTGTGGACAAGGCACGAAAGCAA
>NC_136520.1:38341503-38416503 GCF_053919585.1 Euprymna scolopes
CTTACGGGCAGAAATCGATTGCATATATACAGAAATACCGGTAGAGGGAAGAGGAACACGAACGAGGGGGATTCACGTTATCTTCAACATTTATACGTTTACAACAAAAAAGAGTCGCAAATCTAATAGGTCTCGCACTATTAGACTCCCTGTGCATGTTTTACAAGTACTTTAATAGAATGTGCTCTGATGAACTCATAGCACCTGTGTCCCCCTCGACGTAAATATCCCCGACTAACCTGGCGCAGCAAAACCACACCCTTTTACTGTTGATGTTACTAGATTTCTGAAAGCCTTCTACTATAGTTGTTTCTTCCCTCAGATTGATAGACTTTGGAATCCTCTCCCTGTTTCTTGCTTTCCTTGATTGCAGAGACGTGCTAGAGGGTGCTAGGCGTGCTCAAACACCTGCCTCTTTTACACCTATTTTAAAAGTGTCCTTATTCGAGAAATGTATTATAGCCCTGTACCCCACCGAGACACCGTTTTTTTTTTTGCACTTGAGCACCTGCCCTGAAAAAGTTCTCTGCACGTCGCTACCTGAATATACTATCCCGCAGAAGTTTAAATATAATGTGAACAGACATCTCTCTGCTCAACGCCTCATAGTTCCATTTTAGTCAAGATCCCAAATAGCAGTCTCTTATGTTCCAAGTAGAAAATTCGTTCAGTTTCGGAGATAATGAATTCATCCTGTAAGATATCATTTTCATTTTTCAATGTTTCAAATGAAACACGTGTAAGAGAAACAAATAGAAAGTCCAGTTACATACTACTACATACTTTGAGGGATTAGTGCATTGCAAGGCAAATGTGTTTCTTTTAAAATACAGATAAAGTCAGTCTGATACTTTATATGTATGTTGTGGATAAAAAAATGAATATTCGCTGTGTTAATAAGAAAAATCCTATTCGTGGGCTGCAAAACTGTTAAAAATTTGTTTTTCTACGCGCTGATGAAGCCCAGTCGTGCAAAATTATAACTGATTAATTGTTATATACTTGTATGCCAACAACGGAAGCTATAAGAATTGTGCGCAAAATGTTACCTATATGTCTATTCCTTCTAACGTGGTATTTTAAAGTATATATATATATATATATATATATATATATATATATATATATATATATATATATATATATATATATATATATTAGTGATGGAACAATTAATCAGAATCGGAATCGGGAATCGGAAAAATCGGAGCTTTTTTGAGGTATCGGAATTAGTATCGGAATCGAACAAATTTGAGCGTATTTTCTGATGCCAAAACCGATTACTTTAATTATCTATTTTGATTTTAATTTGTTTTTACAAAACATCTTCCTCTGCTTGTAGTAATAATAAAATAATAAATATTTATTGATTTAAACTTCCATTAAAACTAAAATCTTTAGATTATCTCCTCACAAGTATGTTTTTTTTTTTTTACGTTTGAGAAAATATAAGCACATTTAAGATGTGTTTTTACAGTAATCGAGACAAAATAACACTTTTATAGTTAAATATTTAGAGATTTATAAAGAATCGGAATCGGTAATTCTATCGGAATCGGGAATTTAGTACGGAATCGATAATTGTATCGGAATCGTCCCATCACTAGTATATATACATATATATATATGTGTGTGTGTGTGTGTGCGTGTGTTTGTGTGTGAGTAGTAGTAGTAGTAGTAGTAGTAGTAGTAGTAGTGATGAATGCAAGAATCCATATTAGTTTATGTGTATTTTAATTTTTTTATATAGGCATCACCACTTATCAAAGCCAAAGGCCACTCGAGGATAAGGTTTAAAAAGTGTGCAGTAGTCAATTGGACAATACAGTAATCGTTAGTAATGGAAATTCGGTAAATTTGTTAACTTAAATGGGACGGCCCATCAAGAACTTGTTTACGTTGGACTTGAAGACAACCGTATTGTAGTCAGCTGGAAAGCAGAAAACGTAAGACAGTTCCACAGGCGTGCAATTCTAAGAAAGAAACTTTGTTCATGGAATTGCGTTACTATATCGTGTATGTGTGCGTGGTAGCCTTTCTTCTCTCCTTCCATTCCTTTTTTCTTTTTTTTATACAGTGGTCACCACTTATCAAGGCCCGGAAGCCACTCAGGGATAAGGGTTATTGCAAGTACATTACGTTAGTGTGGAGATTTGATGAAGTGTTTACTTAAGGGGGCAGTTCATTAGGAATTTGTTAACGTTGGACTTGAAGCCATCCAAGTTGTAGTCAGGTGGGAAGCAGGCAGACGGAACAGAGTTCCACAGGCGTGCAGTTCTAAGAAAGAAGCTTTGTTCATGGAATCCACGCTTCGATTTAGGACCAGATAAAGTGTGGGGGAAATTTTTCACAGTGGATTCAGCCAGACGGGTGTTTTTCGTGAAAGATTGGCGAGGGGGGACCAGAGATTTATAAATCCTTACATCACAAGTGCATCTGAGAAATTTTATCACCGTACAAACAGAAGGGTTCGGTGTATAAAATCAACAGTAGGTTCTTTGATAAGATAGGAGCTCGTTCTAAATGAATGTTTCTTTTTAGGGCACAATTGAAACAGGGTACTTAACTTCGGAAATTTTAATTTTATATCAACGCATTGTATAAAAATATTTTTATAAAATGAACAATGGGTTTCCTACAGTGCAATGTAGACTACAATGCATTATGGATTAAGTCACTGCGTGAAGGCATGTGTTTCCTCCAGGCACACCGCAGTGAGTTTCTTACTAGAGAAGCCAATCAATCGATTTGATTGAAAAATGGACAATTTCACAGATTTCCATGACAATAAAAGTATAATGAGGAACATTCGTTGATCATCATTCAATCCCTGGCAATATCGGGTCTGTCTTCTAGTATATATATATATATATATATATATATATATATATATATATATATATATATATATATATATTTATATATATATATATATATATATATATATATATATATATATATATATGTACTAGCAAAAGTACCCGTCGTTGACTGGGTTCAAAAACAGCCTACAGAAAATGGACTCTGATTTATGAAAGTATGATAGGTTTTGAAAAGGAAGGGTTGTAAAGAGATAGCTTCGAATTTGGGGGTATCAAAACCAAAACAAAATATGATGAAAGTAAAAAATAAAATAGATAAACCCCATAATTTATTATACCATACCTGTTCACACTGAAACACTTATCACAATATTCTGTGGATCTATATTAAAAAACCTTGTTAAAATTTATGACATATTTTAATTCTATAGAGGTCAGGTGCTACGAACACTCCATAATTTTATCATACCATATTTCTTCAAACTAAAACATAATTATCCAAGTATACTTACGCAGATAGATATGAAAAGTCTTTATTAAAGTGTGTGCCTATTTCCATTCTATGGAGGCCAGGTGCGAACGCAGACCACCGCAATTTTATTATACCATCCCTATTTAAGTTAAAACATACTTATCAAAGTATTATTATGTACATCTATATCAAAAACACTTGTAAACGTTTTTTTTTTTTTAAATTTTTAATTTTTTTATTTCCATACTTTGTGGACCAGGTGCGAACGCAGACCCCACAATTTTAATGAACCACCGTTCTGCCAGATCAAACATACCCATTCCTGTGTTCTCGATACATCCTCTATCATTATATGTAATCAGTTTTTTAAAATAGTCAACCATATAGGAGCCTATTCGTGACCACACACACACACACACACACACACACACACACACACACACACACACACACACACACACACACACACATTCAGCTTTATATTATATATATATATATATATATATATAAAGTTTGTTTTTGAAATATCGTTAATTTCAATGTATACCGTTTTCGTTTAAGGGGTCTAGATTGTTATTTTAAAAACAGTCACCGTTTATTTTGAGTTAAGCTCAATGTATCTATTCAATAGGCGCAGAGCATATATAATGCAAAATTTTGTTGAAAATTCAAAGACTCACGTTTTCTTTTTTTTATAACCGTCGAAACAGCTGTAATGGAAAACATCCAGGAAATAAACGAAGATTATTAAAAAGAAAACGCGAATCTTTGAATTTTCAACAAAATTTTGAACTATATACATATATATATATATATATATATATATATATATATATATATAGTCATCCCCATACAGTGCTGTTTCGCTGTTTCACAGCTGATCAGTGCGGCTAGACAGGCAACTGCCTCAAGCCAGGATCGAAACCCGACCACACAAATGACAGTCAAGGCTTCTCACCATTACGCGATATATATATGGGGGGTTGTATGTGTGTGTAAATTGATACATAATATATCATCATCAGCATCCCTACTGTGTTAACAGCGTTGGTGTTCACGGTTCTCCAAATTGAAGAGCTCTGGTAATCTCGAGAAGACAATTAAAGACTGCAGTTTCCCGTTGTTTACCATCTTGATTCGGGGGGTGCATTTCTCCTAGTGAGTTAAACGCGCACCCAGATACCAACCTGGGAATTTTCTACGACTCAAAGCGGTACATACAACGCCTAGCCTTACCATCTGGTACTGGTCAGGCTCATTGTTGCTTAACTTTGCTTATCTTACGAGAACCAGTGTCAAGGTGATTGTGCCGTATAATATAATGTCGTTAATAATATGCTATTTGTTTTGTTTTTTTACCCTCTGCTGCATATTATTGGTAACTGAAATGCCGCCAGATTTTATTTATAACGTATCATTGTTTTGTTTTGTTTGCTTTAAATGTCACTACTGATTTATTACTTGCTGTTGAAAACATATTTAATCTATAGCCGGATTAATGATATATGGATTCATACCTTCTTCAAGGGTATTAGTGAACGTGATAATAGTAACAAGGCTGTAGCCAGACGTGCTTTCTGGTCTTTTTGGAACCCATTCAGAGAAGAAATATTTTCCCTAATTTAAAGCGCCTGTAGGGCAGCCCGAGATAGGCAGGTAGGCAGGCAGGCATTTGCCTTGTCGTAAATAATTTGCCTGCTAATGGGGGAATTATTTACTGCTTGCGAATCGATTTTTCTCACCATTTCACAGTAACGCCTCAAAGTTTTCCCACTTATAGGAAATTTTGCACTATTGGATCGAGTTCGTTTCGTTTCGTTCAAAATATTTACTACTTTATTTTCATTTTTTTACACGTCAACGAAACGAAACCGTAATAATTTAATTTAATTCTCAAAATCATATTTAAAGATAAAAATAATTTGTTTAATGTATTTTGAGTGTCAGTTGCTCTGAAGATTAATCCTTCAACCTACGAAAGAATGCACCTTTACACAGTACTTTATCCATTACGCCACGTAATACCAATAATCAGTCCTTCATCTGAAAAATTCAGAAATGTAAATTAAAGAATGTAATACGTTTCTGCGTGTATATGCGAGCAGCGAGGCAAGATAGCAACAGATGAGTTTGTAGGCATATTCATTTCACTGCCTAATTGTCAAGAAGATAATCGAAACGAAAATCAATGACACAAGCATACAAGAAAAAGAAAGAAAGAAAAAAAACAGAAGAAAAAGTTGATTAGCATAAAAGACAAATGCAGATCGGATGTGTTTAACATAAAGTCCTGACGAAGAACCAATGCCAGAAAACATTTGGTGAATTATCAAAGCACGGAAATTTTGGAAATACAATTGCGTGTCAAGATTTGGGTTATGACGTAAGTCAGTGGACAATGAGCAATTAAAACCAACGAGGTTTTCAAAGTACGCTGGATAAGTTATTTGAAACTGATAAGCTAATGAGCTGCGCAAGAGATATCAAAATCAAAATTAATACAAAGATGTGGATGATACGAATGATAATGTAAACGATAGGAGTGAATAGATTGACATAGAGTAAACAAAGAGAACGTAGAACAACAGATTGACAAAGAAGAAGAAAAATGAGTTTACGTTAAGCCAAGTGCAGAATGCTCTTTGCTCGTCACACATTACGGCCACATAATCCCTACAGCCACCTTCCCTGTAAAATGCTGCTGTAAAACTTGACATATTTATATGGAATAAGTCAGAGAGAGAGAGAGAGAGAGAGAGAGAGAGAGAGAGAGAGAGAGAGAGAGTGGCAACCTTGGTTGAAGTGAGTGCCCCTAGTGTTGGAGGTCTGAACAGAGCTGAAAGGGAAAAACAGACCAAATATCAAGGTCTCATGTGTGGCATGAAAAGAAACTGGAATCTTAGGGAGATATCAATTATACCAGTTATTAAAAGTGTCATAGGGCTTATGAAGAAGAACATGAAGTCCTACCTAACTAATATTCTTAGTGAACCAAGTGCAAACGAGATCCAGACAATTACACTTAAGAGAACAGCGAAGGTACTAAAAAGAGCTCTCAGTTGGTTTCAATATATGTTGACAGCTAGTTTGGCTGCTCCATACCCAGCATTACAATCTTCAAAAAAAAAAAATAAAAATAAAAAAACCTTGTAGATAGCTTAGTGACAATCGAATCCTGTATCTGTTTATACACATGGATGAAACAAAAACAAAGGCGAGGCATTCAACTGCATACTTTCGGTTGACAACGTAAGAATGAGCAAAAGTCTACTCTGTATCTTACTTCTCCACATTGTATGAAGCATTCCCGAGGTTATGTTATGAAACGTTGATAACTCAAAAACTATTTTCTGATCAGGCTGAAACTGGTCTCAGATACATGATCAAATTTGAAAAAAAAAAAAAATTGTAAATTGAATGTCCATAAATTTTACGACCGAGCTCAAGCTGAAAGGCCATACGGGACTCACTGGCTTCTCTTAATATCCGTTTCTCTTACATTCGGGTCTCTTATATCCGGGTTACACTGATATATATGTAAATGTAAAGTTGTACGCAAGCGAACAAACAGTGACAAACAAACATAAGCGAAAATATGAAAGGGGAGATAACGAAAACGAAAATATTTCTTTTACAACCAAACGTAAATTGTACGCGTTTTCTTACGGTTGGTTGGTTGTTTTTGTTTTACGGCATATCAACCCTTTTCGGGTTATTTAATGCCGAATCCAAAGATTTTGAAAAAAAAAATTATTTTAATAGAATATATTTGTTGTTTTCACGTCGGTTTCTATTTAACCCATAGTTGGGACCCTAACAGGTACTACCACTCCGGGTCAGAGTGGACCTGGGAGCAATGGTAATTAAAGGGTGGCTCCACATCCCCAAAGCCCACAAGCTGGGACCTCACCACTGGATATAGTTTAAGGTCATATCCAGGAACCCCATTAAGGGACTTTTACCCTCTGCAGGGAGGGGGCAGTCGGAGTATTCTAATGCCCCACCGACAGGGCCGCGTTTTCTTATGTATAGTCTCTTGTGTATACTGGCAGCGACTAGCTAGAAATTACTGAACATCAACAAAGCGATTAGCTAAGAAAAATCATCATCAACAACAACATAATCATCATCAACAACAATAACACCAATAACAACAGCTGTGGCAGCGCGGACTCTAGCTTGTTAAGATGTTGTGTATTCGAAAAAAAAAGCTGATATTCATGCTGATATAACAATTTTAATAAAATATTAGAAAATTGGTAGACGCAGAAAAAAACATGAATGCTTAATGAGAAAAGAAAACATTTAAACACAGAATATATATATATATATATATATATATATATATATATATATATATATATATATAGAGAGAGAGAGAGAGAGAGAGAGAGACTTGGTGTAACCTTGAAAGCGATAGTATATATATATATATATATATATATATATATATATATATATATATATATATATATATATATACTTCTTGGCGTTTTTTTTTTTAATTATTTCTTTCGGTTTTCTAAGTATTTGGCAAACAGGGAGGCGTTCTCTGGACAACGAATTTCTCATAAATTAAATAAGCAACTTCACTTGCTTGTTCGCCCTAGATTCGGGCGTGATTCTGTTGCTGAAGGCAAGAATATTTTGATTATCTTTATCCGTGCCTAAACCTAAACGTAGATTTAATGAACAAAGCTTCTTTCTAAGAACTGCGCACCCGTGGAACTCTCTTCCGTTTACCTGCTTTCCAGCTGACTACAATATGGCCGTCTTCAAGTCCAATGTAAACAAGTTCTTGATGAGCCTTCCCCTTAAGTAATCCTATTTACCAAATTTACACTTCTAACGATTACTATTGTCCTTTTGACCACTGTACACTCTTTAACCCTTATCCTCGAGTGGCCTCTGGACCTTGATAAATGGTGATTTTTTTTGTAAAAAAAAAAAATACTTCAATCTTGCTCTTTCAAAAGTCGAGACTGCAGTGTTGTCTAAACGATTGGATTCTTGTGTTCCCCCGACTTATATCGATAAAGAAGAAAAACTTGCAGCTTTTGAAGTTTTATTTTCTCAACTTAAGAACCACGATCCTCTTTCACCTGAACATGCAAGGACTGTAAAAGCTAGCCTGAAAGATCTGGCTTTTCGTTACTCTAATTCAACTATTGATTCGGGTGACTTTGTTTGGTCCAGCACACATTTCAAAACTATTAAGTTATTGAAATCCAATAAAGATATTTATATCTGCAAACCGGACAAAGGTGCTGGCGTCGTTATCCTGAATCGTGCGGATTATATCTAGAAAATGTTTATCATTTTAAATTAATCCTGATAAGTTTAGTCATATTGGTCCTGTTGAAACCTGCGATAATACTTATAAAAATGAAGTCAAGGGCCAGAAGCGCCTTTTATACTTCTATAAGAAATGTTATTTTACTAAAGAGATATACGATAACATAAGGCCTTCTGGTTCACTAAGACCTAGGCTCTACGGCATTCCTAAAACACATAAGGAAGGTATCCCGCTTAGACATATCTTATCTATGAATGGCTCTGCCCAACACTCTCTAGTCCAATGGCTATTGACAATTATAGAACCGGTCCAGGCTCTGTACACTAAAAATTGCATTCCCGACTCGTTTAGGTTTGTTGAACATTTACGTGAGTTGCAAACTGGTGTTGAAAATAACTTTATGTGCTTATTCGACGTTTCTGTTTATTTACAAATGTCTCACTACATGAAACTATTAATATTTGTACCGACTCCCTTTACAATAGTAATTCAATCCCTCCGCCTTTTCCCAGGGACATATTTGTTGAACTCAGGAATGATCAAGCAAGCAGTAGAATTTAGCTTCGACAACGTTATGTATAGTCAGGTCGACGGAGTTCAGATGAGAAGTTCCTTTGGTCCTGCATTAGCTGACATTTTTTGTGGGATTACACGAGTTAGTATTGTTTAATGATGTATCGAAGCCATCAATATATTTCAGATACGTCGACGACAGCTTTACAGCTTTTTGCCTCTGAAAATAAGGCGAAAACATTTTTCAACAAACTTAATTCTCTCCATACAACGTTATTATTTACTATGGAGAACGAGAATGGCGGTTGCTTGCCTTTCTTGGCCGTTTTAGTTGAACGCAGTAAGAGTTGTTTTCTTACATCAGTCTACCGTAAGCCGACATTTACCGGCCTATATATGAACTGGCATTCATCTGTGCCTACTTCCAGGAAGATTGGGCGTATTCAGACGTTAGTGTATAGAACCCTTAGAATTTGTTCTTCTGGTAAATTAGAACGCGAATTGAAGACTGTCAAGGATATTTTCATTCAAAACGGTTTATCCGGAGAATTCAATTGATTATATTATTAAAAATAAAGTTTAAAAAATATAATTCTCCTGCGGTTTTTGGTCTCTCCAGATGTTCTGTCTACTTAAAGGTCCCTTAGATTGGGGAGACCGGTCAGCGTTTGGATAGACGAATCATTAAATCTGTGTCCAATTACTTCCCGTCCGTTGCTCTACGTTTGGTCTTTGGTGTAAAGCCTGCATTTCCCCTAGTTGTTAAGGATGGTTTACCTTACATCACAAAAAGTAATGTAGTTTATGAATTTAACCGTCAGTGCGCTGCTGACCATATGGGTCGAACCTCCTTAAATTTGCAGACTCGAATCAACTAACATGTTCCAGCAAAAATAAGATTGGGCAAGCCTTGTTGCTCTTACCCCCTTTCTTTCACCTTGAAATCTGCCATTAGCCAAACACCTCCATGAAAATCAAGCGTGTGCCAAGGCGTATTAAATGCAGTGTTTTAGAATTTTGCACCAAGCTAACTCGCAAAATCACTTGCGGATTTTGGAGTCGGTCTCCATTCTCTTACGCAGATCTTCTATCTGTCGACAGAAAGAATTCGTTAGGTCATTAGACTTATTTGGGGATATATTTTAACTCACCCCTTTGCCTCCACTGGTACATATATTTTATATAATTGTAAATATTTTATCTTATTCGTATTCCCACTCGTCCATCTTTTTTTTCTTTCCTCCGGCAAAAATTTGCACGCACACCTCATTAAGTTTGCTCTTGCGAGATATTTTATTTATTTTTTTCTTTAGATCAACGATTAACTCCTGATGAGTCTGTTGATGAAAGGAGTCCTCGGATTTTGCCGGCTAAAATATTCAGTTGGAAAAGTAATAAAATGCATATAGTTTATGAGTGTGCGCATGTGTGCGACAGTATAGACGTTTATGCAGATATGCAGTTTAGGTTGTAAAGATAGCCTCTAACCCTTGCATGACTAAAAGGGACAACTTTTAAAACTACACCGTTTTAACGTCACCTAAATAAATGTCAACGATCGATCGATCAGTTTATTTTATTTTGTTTTCACTTGAAGATAACTAACAATACATTATTTTACTTCTAGATCATGTTAATAAATTTATCAATTTTAAAAAGGATGTTTTATTTCTTTGAAAATCATTATTGAATAATAAAACTAGATAAATAAGAAAAGGTTCCCTTCGTTTCTTTAATTTACTGATTACTCGATCCACAATATAAGTTCTCATTTTGTTGGCAAAAAAATAAAAGTAAAAAACGAATGAAATGCGGGAAAATGCGAATAAAGAAAAGGTGGGCTTGTGCACTTTTGCCACCGCGTTATTTTAAAATAGTTTTTTTTTTCAGGTTAAATTCAAGCCACGGTGTCATTTTTTTTATTATTAAATTGTTAGGTGGAAGCACAGAATAGTACAAAACACCATTTCCTCCCCATGTTAAGAATGGCTTTCAAAATAATAACGTTATTATTTCAGAACAGTGGCAAAAGTGCACAAGTATAAGAAAAGGACTAAAAAAAAAAAAAAAGAATAAAATCAGAAACAAATGAACTCGAATATTTTCTTAAAATTGAAATGATCTTCCGTTTTCCTGCTTTCCGGCTGACTACAATATGGTTATCTTCAAGTCTAATGTAAACAAGTTCTTGATGAGCCGTTCCATATAAGTTAACAAATTTACCGAATTTTCATTACTAATGATTACTATATTGTCCAATTTCTACTGTACACTCTTTAACCCTTATCCTCGAGTGGCCTCTTGGCCTTGATAATGTGGTGATGCCTGTGTAAAAAAAAACAGACCCCCCCCAAAAAAACAAATGAAATTGAAATACTTTTGATAAAACAAATAGAAAAATAGGATAAAAGAATTTTTTTAAATACCTAAATGATAAAACTATCGAAAAATGGTTGCGCGGTATATACAAAGAGTCTATATAAAAGTTGTAATTTTAAACGTTGTAATATATAGTGTGTCGTCTAGTGGTTAAAATGTTCTTTTATTGTTGCATGCATGTGTGGGTGCTTCACGTATAATAAAACAGTTCATTAATATCCAATTTGTATAGTGCACAAGCAAAAACGTACCTCTCTCCATTGTGTCTTTGTCTCTTCTCATTATTCATGTTCATCTCCCCCCCTCCCCGAAAGAAACCAAACAATAATAGATTACATATTTAATATAACTTTATTCCTGAATTCTCATCGGGGCTGCAAAACAGTGTAATTATCTGCATTGTTCTTAATCGCGTTTCACACAGCTTCCAAAACGCGGAGACGATATCTTTTGTGTTAACTTGCTCGACTTTTCCAGTCTCTTTCTAAACTTTAACTAAGCTGCACGTCTCTCAAAATCTATCTTATTACGTTATTATTATGTTATTACGTTATTAGTACACGTTACATTAAGATCACGTGATGCCATCACTAAAATCAGCTCCATTGTTTATGTTCTAACATTCGTCTTCACCGCGTCATCATTTTTGGAAATATTTTAACATAAATAATTTTATTTGTAAATATTTATTTCGCTTTGATAACATTTTTCTATCTAAACAATTACAATCATAATAATCAACCATTATAATACTCATCATAAAATCAACAATTATAATACTTATCATAAAAATCAACAATTATATACTCATCATAAAAATCAACAATTATAATACTCATCATAAAAATCGACTATTTTACTTTCTGGTGTTTTCCGGTAGATTAACAACAGAACAAAATTATTAAAAAAAAAACCTTTGCTAATGCCTAAAAATCAGATACACTTCCTTAACCAAGTTAAATTTTAACCATGTATTCATATAAAACGCAACGGTCTAATCTAAAAAGTCACGTGGTTAAATTTAAATTGATTACGAATGCGCATCTGTTTTTTAAGCACGTGCAAAAATTTGTCTTTTTATCGTATTCAATCATTGAGGCAGTAGTTTAATTTGCATCCGTGATCAATACTCTGTTTAAAATATATAACGTTATTTATATATCTACTAAAGTAGAGAATATCGATTGTGTGTGAGGAGACTTCTGAACCTATATACTCAACGAATTTTGATGTACAGACTTGAAATTTGGTATATAGGGTATTCAAACACGTGGAAAACTTGTTAATCGGTTTTCATTCAAAACAAAGGGCTGCTAAGGGGTTAAAATTTAAAATAATTAGTGCATGGAGGTCATCAGATTTTTATGTTTGTCAACTGTTTCACGTATGCGCATGCGCGAATCGTTCACATGACAGATGTCCTATGTTAAGAATAAGTAGGTCTGAAAAAACTTTTTAAAGATCTTGTCAAGCTGGCCTAATGGTTATTGTACTTGATTCACTCTTTTTAGGTTTTGGTTTCAATCTCAGCTCGAGTATATTTTTTTACTCACAAGAAATGAACTGTTTAGAAAAAACATAATACTCGCATGTACATGTCTTAGTTTCTTTCCCTTTTTTTTTACTTGAATTTTAAAGGAATTTAACGTTACGTTTAATACCTACGGTATTTCTGTTTGTAATAAATAAGAATTCTGCATTAATTAAAATATAATATTTATGCGTATTTTACGGCCGGTTAACGCCGGGCGGCCAGCTAGTTATTTAATATTTATCAACACGTTTGTATGTTTGTCTTGCTTTGCGTGAGAGCATGTAAGTATATGAAAGCGTATGCGTCGCCTTTTGTCAGACAGCGTAAGTGTACAACTGCATGTGTGTGTACGTGCGCGTAAGGTGAAAATGGATTATGTGTCATGTGACCACTTTGGGACAGGGTGTGGCATTTTTATAAGGGAGCGTGTGAGTTGTTTTTAAAAAAATTTTTCTCGTGAGAATTCGTCAGGTTCCTGACGATCTCTCTAATTATATATATAAGTCTGTAGATAATTAAAAACATTTTTAGCAATAATTATAAATAATAATAATAATAATAATAATAATAATAATAATAATAATAATATATACAAACACACACACATGCACACACACACACACACACACACACACACATATATATATATATATATATATATATATATATATATATATATATATATATATATATATAAAGTGAGGCAGAGCAACTTGGCAACTTGCTTAATTGGAATATGAATTAAAACAAAAAAAGCATATTTCTCTGCCCCACCCTATATATATATATATATATATATATATATATATATATATATATATATATATATATATATATATATGTTTCAAAGATTTAAGTGTAGAGTTTTTCGTAAAAATAATGAAAAAAAAAATTTTTTTTTTTTTGCTAATCTGAGAGATAATAATAATTCTAAACATATTCAACGAATTTCACAACTTCAAAACACAAAAGATGAAAAATTAAACGCATTCCAAATTCGGATTTTCCACCTTAAAATCTGATACGTGCACAGTTGTTTTTATTTGTTTGTTTTATCTATAATTCTCACCTCCCCACAATACGATATATTTTATTCAATTTCGGCTGATTATTTTAAACATATCTGTAACTACAAATAAAAAGAGGGGTTTTGTAGGCAATATATATATATATATATATATATATATATATATATCGATTATGAAAAAAGTACACCGTTATGAAGTTCATTCTACACTTAATAATCGTTAAAAATTTGTATTAATTGGATAATTACTTGAATTTTGATAGATTTTTAAAGTTAGACTCGGAAAAAGTACTTTTTTTTCCTTCTTCCGTTTTGGCCGTGTCTAGATTTTTACATTTTTATTTTCATCTTTTGTAATTTTATGATTTCATTGATCTTAAAAGTCGCCCCCTTTAAAACAAACAAACAAACAAAAAAACAGTTAAAAATATTTTCGGACGTTGTTTTTTTATAGACAACAAAAACGAAATAAATGGTGAAAAAAACAAACATATAACAAATAAATGTTACTATATATATATATATATATATATATATATATATATGTATATATATATATATTAGTAATGCGACAATTCCAATATTTTTCTTGGTGCTAACAGATCAGACTGTCTGAAGATATTGGCTTCCTGAGATGAAATGCACATAACATTGATGCTTTTGTTTTTCTACTTCCTTTTGCAAAAGTTAATTATGTTCTGCAAAACCACAAACAAAACCAACAATCCTCCCCTTTTCCTTCTTCTCATTTCACCTTTTTCTTTCTATCTCCCCCCCCCACTTCCTGGCTGGTTTCCTAACTTAATTCCCGATTTGGATAAAATTACCGATTCCAATTTTTTTTTTTAATATAAATCTCTAAATATTTCACTCTAAAGATAATATTTTCCCAATTACCGTAAAAACACATCTTAAATGTGCATGTATTTTCTTGAACGTAAAAGCATATATGTGTGGTAGGGTGGTCTATAGAATTAATTTTACTAGTTTTTAAGTCACATAATATTCAACATTTCCTACCAAGAAATGGAAGATTTTGTTTTAAACAAAATCAAATAAAACAGAGAATTATAAGAATTGTTTTTGCCATCGGAATATATGCACAGATTTTTCCGATATTCTGATTCCCGATTCCCACCAATCGTTCGAACACTAGTATATATATATATATATATATATATATATATATATATATATATATATATATATATATATATATATATATATATATATATATATAGTTTCAATTTGTCTTTACATAAGCAGTAATGTGCTGCTACTACACAGTCATGAGCATGTTTCGGTCTTCTACCATTTAGTAACTACAGACCTCTTCAGGCAACAACGCTTATATTTAAAGGCGGAATTCTTAATCTAGATTAAGAACTGTGTAGCAACAAAGTACTGTTTATGTAAACACCAATTGAAAGTGTAACTGGCTCTATTTACGTAATAAGCCTTCTTATATTAACCTCGTTATATTTCACTGGTTACCTTACCTCAAATTTTATATATATATATATATATATATATATATATATATATATATATATATATATTATTCATTATGTAAATATGATGATGTCTTGCTACGATGTGCAGACTGTTTCAATCATATTTGATCTCTTCAGGCAAGAAGAATTAAAATAAAAACAATTAAAAAGGTTTAAGACCATTTTCAATTTTTGAGGAGAGAAAAAAAAATATGCCGTGACCGGCGTGAAGCAAAGTTAAGGATAAGAACTTCAACGTTGCTTCGGGTTAGTCATCGCATATTTTTTTTCTCTCCTCAAAATTTGAAAATAGTCTTGAAGCTTTTCAATTTTTTTTTTATTTTAATTCCTCTTGCCTGAAGATATCAAATATGATTGAAACGGTTTGCACATCGTAGCAAGATATGACTATATTTGCATAAAGAATAATATAATTTTCTCTTTTTGATTGAGCACTATCAACAACCTCTGTTGAAATTCAATTATTCTGAATTTTGG
Organism: Euprymna scolopes; assembly: GCF_053919585.1. NCBI lineage: Eukaryota > Metazoa > Mollusca > Cephalopoda > Sepiida > Sepiolidae > Euprymna > Euprymna scolopes. Next base: position 38,357,538 of record NC_136520.1, read on the forward strand.
ATATCTTTCTATCCGGATATATATATATATATATATATATATATATATATATATATATATATATATATATATATATATATATATATATATATATATATATATATATATATATATAGTATGAAAAGGTTAGTAATTGCAATTAAGAATAGGAAATTGGATCAAATGTTTGTAACATGTCTTCTTCCTAAGATTAAGGGTGGTGGTGTTTGATCCACACTGCTGGGGAGCCATGATGTAATATACTGTTTTGTTTTTAAATCCCCGAAACAGTGTTTCATGGTAAACAACTGATGATCCCTTGAAAAATAAATTATTGGTATTATAGTAAATTCGAGAGCGAGTTGATGCAGTGATTGCAGGTGATTAAGTGACTTACTGACTAGATGGTTTTCTAACGAATGATAAAAAATATTTTTTTTGTATAGTTTTAAAGGTTAAAAACTTCAAAGACTATATATATATATATATATATATATATATATATATATATATATATATATATATATGACAGACTCTGTTCAACAGAAGAGGCACATAAATGCACCCTATTATGCTCTGCTTTCAATATCTATACCGCACGTGTAACACAAGGCCAGCCCTCTTCCCACAAATCAAGCCGCATGACTCATGAGTGACAGGTTGAGCATGCGCAGTTCCTATTCGCGCTCTACGAAGATTGGCTTGATAACGTATCTTCGATTGAAACATTGTTTTGCTTAGTTTTTTCTTCTTTTTTTTCGGAAAGCAGAGAGCAAATTCATGAACTACCCACATAATGAGTTGTTTAAAATACTAATGGCTTGTGTAGGACCATTCACGCAGCTGATTACATTAATTGGTGCAAAATGTGCCACAGAATCAACCGCAGGCTTGTATTGTCATTGTTTTCAATTTCTTAGGTAAACTGTCGACCAGAACTTAAGGAGCTTCTATCTGTCCAACAGCGAAACAGCACTGTATGTGGATGACTATGATGCTCCTTATCTTGAGTTGAGCATATTCGGAAACATTGTCTTCATAGCTCAGGCATTAACCTCAAAGGAAAAAGTAAATCGTAAGTTAAACGTTTTGGTTTCGATTCTCGGTGGTGGCACACAAGTCATTTTTTTTTGTAACTTTTTAAGTTATTACTATGTATTGGGTCCAATAAAATAAAATAGTAAATAAAAAATCTGCATTATTAAAATGTCATATTTAAGCGTATTTTATGACCGGGCAATGCCGGGCAGCCTGCTAGTAAATGTATACTTTAACAGGTTTTTAGTGTAAATAACATTTATTATATCTAGACGTGTAGTGAAAAGATGAGAAATGTGTTCGTGCTTTTTTTTTCTCTCTCTCTTATTTTGCTCTATCTTGGGATAGGGCATCCTACCGAATGTCAAACATTCACCCTCTTTCTCATACATTCCTGCCGAGATATCTTTTTATAATTCTAACCGTCCCTTTAAGTGCAATTGTTTGTAGCTCTCTTGCGCTTGGTTCACCGGGTAGATTTAAATCTTTTCTTATGCTGTGATGCAAACAAACCAAGCTATAGTTCACAAGGCGACCTCCTGAAGCACACCAACATTGCAATGGACCCCAAGTTTCTTAATCCACTTATTAAAGTAGTTTTTGAAATTCTTTTTCATGAGTCCGATTGCTCCTATAATGTTGGGAATTGTGGAGATCTTCCTAAGATTCCAGTTTCTTTTCATGTTTATAAGACCTTGGTATTACGCTGTCTCCACGAGCTCTGTTTAACCTGAGATCCTTCTACTAAGATTACTACTTTTTTCCTTTATTATCCCATATCACTATGTTAGATTATATAGCTCCCTTTTTAAGGTAGCTGTAGGAATTTCATAGTCGTAGTGGATAGTGTTATTTCCAACTGTTCTTTCTGATATAACTTCCTAGGACTTACCGATAAATTCGGTATGCAACTTGTTACAAATGATCCAGTGGGAATATTTGCACGCTCCATTGTGTTGAATTATATGGGAGCCGTCTCTCGGCAGAACCTTACAATTAGATGACAGGTGGGTCAGACTCTCTGATTCTGTGTGGCAAAATCTGCACTTATTGTCATCGCTGAGAGCACTGATTTCCTAAAAAAAGCCCCTTTGACAGACTATGGATAACCACCGTAGGGGTACCTTCGCGTGAAATTTTTGTGGCAAGAGTTGCGCAATCTCAAACCACACTTCTCCTGAGTCAATATTGTTAAATACCAGTGGCAAGTGAAGTGTATGTTCGGGACGACTGGAAACAAATGCCGAGATATGCGTAGAGCGCATACAGTGCCCAGAATTCCCAAATGGTCACCCATCTGGTACTAACCAGGCACAACGTTGCTTAACTACGGCGATCTGACGAGAACCGGTGTGTCAACGCGATTATGCCGTATATTCGCGTTCACACACTGGTTCTCGTCAGTACTGATCTTCTTAAAGCATTGGTGATCGAGCCTTGATCGTGTACACAGTGGAGCAACCCTCTTTTAGCCAGTCTATAGAGCGTTACTTAATCATCAGGTTGGCAGGAAAGTTTTTGCGGTTTCTAACGTTTAAATTCAGATCATCATATCTCGGCTCAAACAAGAAAAATTATTGATTGAAATAAGCACCATCAAAATCAACACCCTTTTGCCAACGCTAAACAAGTGTATTTTTATGCCAGTAACGTAAAAAATCTTGCATTTTCCTGACGATGAAGTCGCTGAAGGCGTTTTGAATATCGCTTAGGGGTTTGAAGCATTTCTCACGCAGAAAGTTTTCGAGATGCTTGAAAAAGTGGTAGTCGGTAGGTGAGAGGTATGGAGAGTATGAGGCAGTGTTTCGTAGCCCAATTTGTTCAACTTCTGCAGGGTCGATTTAGCAACGTGCGGTCAGGCATTGTTGTGGAGAAGAATTGGGCGTTTTCTGTAGACTAATGCTGGGTGTTGTTGTCGAAGTTTTTGATGCATTTCATTCATTTTTTGACAGTACTTTTCCGCCATTATGGTTTTGCCCGCATTAAAAAAACCTGTAATGGATGAGACCGGTTGCAGATCACCAAACAGTCCGTATGACCTTCTTTTTAGTGCAACTTTGGCTTCGGGAAGTGTCGTGGAGCTTCGTCGGCATCTAACTACTGAACTGAGCGTCGCCAGTTGTCATAATGAAATCACTTCTGATTGCAAGTCACTACCCGGTCAAGAAACGGGCTGTTCTTGTTGTGTAGAAAAAGGGGCGATGACACTTCATAATGACGTTTCTTTTGGTTGTCGTTCAATTCATGAGGCACCCATTTATCAAATTTTTTGTCTTTCCAATCTCTCTTAAGTGGTTGGAAATCATCATATACGTTATGTCTAATTCAGAAGTAGGTTCTCAAACAGTTGTGTGTAAATTGGCTTCGACTAACGCTCTTAATTTATTGTTGTCAACATCCGATGGCCAACCATAACGCTCATCATCTTCACAACTCTCGTCGCCGCCACGAAATTTCTTAAACAATTATTGTGCTGTGCTTTTAGTAGCGGTTTCTGGACCAAACGCTTCGTTGATATCGCGAGCTGTTTTCTGGCCTAGCTTGAATTGAAATAAGAAAATTGTGCAAATTGTCTTTTTTCCCCATCTTGTATTTAACGTTAGCGAAAAATGCTCTTTAAAATGATTTATAAAGTAAAGGTATTATAACGAAAACTTATTTGAGAATACGTCATTTGAAATTAAAATGAAAAATTCCGCCAGAACTGTTTTTTCAACCTAATATGTAGTCCTGAGTGAAAATATTGGTTGACTCATTCTTCGAGTTGTTTTGCAATAGAAGGTCTTGATGTATTTTTAGCGATTCTTTTGTGCTATTTCCGTAGCGTTTTTTATTTATTTATTTTTTTTTTGTGGCTCTGTCTCATTTGTAAAACAATTTTATCCAAAATATTCGGTAAGTTTTTTGGTTTTAAGGAATTGTTTACAAAAACTAACATTATTTTTTTAAGCCTCTCCGTGATCTAAAGAGAAAAGAGTACTTTTTCTAGATATCCTAGCAGTGGCGAGATTAATATCATGCGTAGCACGCCTTGATGACGTTCATAAGGTTTTCGGTTTAGATCTTGTTTACTTTATACATCAACTTAAAGTAAAGATCCAATGCGATTGGAAAAAAATGCATAATATGGGCGCCAATAAGAGTTGGGAAGTTGAATACGAGCACGTGTCTCGACTGAGTTCCAATCTATGGTCCCGTCCTCGCCAAACTTTCACAAGAAACACTCGTCTAGCTGTAAACACTATCAATAATTCCCCCACTCTTTATCTGTGCCTAAACATAAACGCAGATTCCATGAACAAAGCTTCTTTCTTAGAAGTGCACGCTTGTGGAATTGTCTTCCGTTTTCCTGCTTTTCAGCTGACTACAATATGGTCGTCTTCAAGTGCAACGTAAATAAGTTCTTGATGAGCCGTTCCACTTAAGTTAACAAATTTACCGAATTTCCATTACTAACGATTACCATATTGTCCAATTTTACTACTGTACACTTTTTAAACCTTATCCTTGAGTGGCCTCTGGGCATAGATAGATAGACAGATAAGTAGGTAGGTAGGTAGGTAGGTAGGTAGGTAGGTAGATAGATAGACAGATAGATAGATTATTGCCAGCATTGTAATTATGCTAGTTAACATAGTTTCTGTGGTGTGCAAATATGCTTTCCCACTGTTTAAGTCTTAATGGTCGTTTTTTAATAACGGTGAAGCTATTAGTGAAATAGCGCTTATCATGCAGTTCGTCTTTTATTCGCTACGGTCTCATTAAGTGACCAGTTGCTTTTATATACGTAATTAACGGCCACTGTTGTCATTTACTAGCTATCGCCATAATCATTGCGACATTATGTGTGCTTGTGTGATAAGCGAAAAGAAAAAGAAGATAACTTGAATTTAAAAAAAATTCTATCCCCAACATAATGGAAGTTTCTCATTTAAATAAAATCACCAGCAACGTGTATTTTATTTCTCTTAGTCTGCCTGTTTGCCCGTCTGTCCGTTCCACTTTTCTTGGAAACTACAGAGCAAATCCGCCTGAGGTCTTGCATAGTCCTTTATTATGATACGGTGAAGCGAACTAAGTATTATGGCATCCGTTCGAGGCACAGTTAGAAATTCATAGCAAGTAATAGGGATTAGTCAACACAATATCATATTTACTCTAGAAGTTTTCTCGAAAACTACTCGGCCGAACTGGCTGATATTTTATGTTAACCTTTGCTATAAGGTGCAGCAAACTAAGTATCATGGTATTCGTTCTATGCACAGCTAGGAATTAATAGGGATTAGTCACTACAATACCACATTTACTTTAGAGGTTTGGCATAAAGCATCCATTCTAAGTTAATAAGTTAATGAGTTATAACTTCTAAGTCTAAATATATATATATGTGTGTGTGTGTGTGTGTGTGTATGTGTGTGTGTGTGTGTGTGTGCGTGCGCGCTCGCGCGTGTGTGTGATCATCCACAGGCTGTTTTACGGTATCGCAACTTTTAAAACTGAGATTGAAACTCAAACCGTCTAAATACTATCAGTCGCCGAAGAGCATATATAAAGTTTTCTTATCAGATTTTTAATGTCAGACTCAAATAGCAATCTGTCTGTGACAATAATATTTTATGTGAACTAGCCGATTTTATTTTTTGTTTGTTTGTTTGTTTGTTTGTTCAAATAGATTCATGCCAATAACACAGGGGAAGTTCCCCTTGTTTTATTGGCATGAATCTATTTGATTTTATTAAATTTCTTTTTTTTTTTCAGGAAATACTTATTCCGACTAAGAAAAGTATTATATTCAAAACATTTATCCTAATTCACACGAACAAATTAACAGAAAGTTATCGTGTTAAATTCTACTGTTTCTTTCAAATGGAAAATTTAAAATGATAACTAGAATCAATGAATGCGAAAAAAAAAGTTCTTTCTGTTTCTTCAAATAGCGAATTTGTGTTAGAAATTAAATTCAGACACTTATTGCCCTCTACCTTATGGCCTCAGTTTTTATAAAAGGATTAGGGGTAGGAAGGACGCCATAGAGATCACAACAAAGAATACATGAAATGAATAACGTTGGAAGTGTGTAGATTCTGACTCTATATAATTAAAGACAGACGAATATTGAAGGTTGAGAACCGATTTTATTTACTACTAACAGTTTGTATTAGAAGAGGCAAAGTGTTCGTAGAATGGAATGTGATTTAAGGAAGAATGGATTGTCCGATGGAGATATTTGACAGTTTGTATTACGGTGAAATGTTCGTAGAATGTTTGCAGGTATGTACGATTTAACAAGGAATGAATGTTCTTAAAACGTTTGTAGGTATGTATGAATTGATAAGGAATGAAGGTTCGTAAACTGTTTGTAGGTATGTATGAATTGACAAGGAATGAATGTTCGTAAACTGTTTGTAGGTATGTATGAATTGACAAGGAATGAAGGTTCGTAAACTGTTTGTAGGTATGTATGAATTGACAAGGAATGAAGGTTCGTAAAATGTTTGTAGGTATGTATAAATTGACAAGGAATGAATGTTCGTAAACGTAACTTATCTTTTGGATGATGGATGTGGTAGGGGTAGGCCGGTCATCCTGCTGTCGGTGATGCGTGTCCTAGCTTGTAACTGGAAAGCGGGTGACTTCTTTCATCAGCAGCTAGCAGCCCGGCGTCTTCATCTTCTTTTTCCTCCTCTCTCCTCTGGTTCCCTAAAATCCCTCGTTTATAGTAACAAACCGGCTCCCAGTGACTGTGATATTTGAGGTGTTTATTTTAGGCGCGGAGCTCTGCCATTGGTCGATAACTATTTTGTGGTTATCTTATTTTTTTTCTTCTCAAGCGGAAGCGATGCGTGGAGCCATGTGCAAAAGACGATTTTTCATTTTGTCTCTCATGGTGGATACGTTAACATCCAGTTCGCTTCTAATTCTCATCATGTTCCCACAACCCACGCGTATTTTATGGTGTTGTCTTTTGTTTTGTGACCACTCGGAATTCGTATGTCATTTTCATGTTTTATAATTTTTCTTTTAGATATCAATTCCTCGGTGAGCAAGCCGATGGTTACTACGCTAATAGCTAATTTTAAGCAAAGGCAAAAATAGGCGAAAAAGAAAAAAAAATACACGACAATGTTTCTTTAAAAAAAGATTTATCATAATTAGTTTTTCAGTGTACGTTTTAAATTTTGATTATGTCTGAAAAAGACCAGTTAATCATTAAAAAGAGATGCATATATATTTGCGTGTTAAAAAAAGTATTGTGACAAATGCTGAAAAAAAATCGAATTTCAAGTCCGAATAAAACAACTTAAAGATAAACACACATACACACACACACACACACACACACACACACACACACACACACACACGCATGCATACATACACGCGCGTGCACGCGCGCACGCATACATATAGCCATAAACAAATGCACAAAATCCCTTTTATATAATAGTAGAGATGTCATTTCCTATTTCATCAGAGCATTTTTTTCCACTAACAGTCATGTTTTGGGGTTTTTTGTTTTGTTTTGTTTTTTACATAGAGGTCACCATTTATCCAAGCCCGGAAGCCACTCGGGGATAAAGGTTATTGTGTGTACAGTAATCAATGGGATAGTATCGTAGTAACCGTTAGTATTGGAGATTTGATAAAGTGTCTTACTTAAGGGGGCGATTCATCAGGAATTTGTTTATGTTGGACTTGAAGACATCCAGTTGTAGTCAGGTGGGAAACAGGCAAATGTGAAGGAAGAAGAAAGGGAAAAGGTCAAAAGGTGCTAAGACTCGAAAAGATAGATAAAACGATTGTGGAAGTTGAAGAAGGCAGAAGTTGTACCTGTTGTGATGGGAGTCCCGGGGAGTGTGATAAAAGGGTTTAATAAGTGGATTAAGAAACTTGCATTGCAATGTTAGCGTGCTTCAGAAGGTCGCCTTGTGAACTATAGCTTGGTTTGTGTGTATCACAGCATAAGAAAAGATAGAACTCCATTTAACAGAAACAACTATGAGCATTTAAAGTTCGAATAACTTTTATCATCAAACAAAAGACTAGATTGAATGTGTGTGTTCAAAAAAAATATTTTTCATGAACTTTTAAATAATACAAAGTTACGCGTTAGAATGAACGAAGAAAAAGAAGGAGAATGTTCGTAAAGAGAACTATTCCTTGTTTCATTTTGTTAGTCGAGTAGCGGTCATAAAGAGGAGTGTTTGCTGGCTTTAACAGCGGAAGCGGGTTGACTTCTCGCATGACTGCACCTGCATGTTATTGCTTTGATGTCTGGCTCTCTTCACTCTCGTTTACAAAAGTCCTGGGCTTTTATCTCTTTTTAGGCGGCTCCCACAGACACGGTCTTGGATATGACCTTAAACTATATCCGATAGTAAGGCCCCAGTTTGTGGGCTTTGCGGAGTGTGGAGCCCTCTTTTATTTGCCATTGCTCCTAGGTCCACTCTGACCCGGAGTGATAGTACCTGTTAGGATCCCAACTATGGATTAAATAGATAACGACTCGAAAACAAACAAACAAATATATTCTATTAAAAAATTGTTCTTCAAAATCACTGGATTCGACATTAAATAACCTAAAAAGGGTTGGTGTGCCGTAAAACAAAAACAACCAAACCAAAACCAAACCAAAACCAAACCAAAACCAAACCCACAGACACGTTGGTTGTTAAATATATTTTTCTCGGGCCCCACTCCCATTGGCTAATTAATTTTTATCATTTTTCTCATTTTAATCGGATGGATGCGTCGAGGCTATGCGTAGTGATGTGTTTACACACTTTGTCTGTGACAGAATCTTGCTTAAAGTACATTGTTTCATCTACCAATCATTATGGAAATAAACTAAAATAAAAAAAACAAACGTTTCCAGACGTTTGTTTGTATAACAGTTCAAAATGGCAATAGAAGCAACCAGCATTTAATTGTCATTCGAAAGTAAAACAAAAGTTAAACATTGATCCAATGTTTACACACGCGCAATTACTTATTTAGACAGGAATCAATTACTACGAATAATTAGTTTTCCACCATGCGCGAGCTGCCGCTTTAACTAGGCTTCTTTAATTATCGATTTTGCTTGTTGTCTTGGTTAAACATTATTATTATTATTATTATTATTATTATTATTATTATTATTATTATTACTCACATTTTGTGTCTGGTTGTTGGTATTGTCCATTTTATACTGATAGGCGGATCATAACAAATGAACATAGGCTATCAGCATCTTCTTTTCTCAGTCTTCCAGCTGGCGGTTCCCAACAAGGCAGTTTTTTTTTTTTAAGTAATCCCACATTGTGATGGAGCCCCATTTTCTCAATTCACTTGTCAAATACTTTTGTTACACTCTCCAGGGATCTTATCGCAATAGGCACATTCTTCTTCTTCTTCTTCTTCTTCTTCTTCTTCTTCTTCTTCTTCTTCTTCTTATTATTATTATTATTATTATAATTGGCTCACCTGGAGCTTTCACACGAGTCAGCAAACGATCTGATTGGAGACCTGTGGTGTTCTCTGGAAGCTGAGTGACAACAAGTCTCCCCAGACGTCCAGCTCTCTCCCCCTCCTTCGATAGCATTTGCAAATAAATTTGCATCATTGCAACAGCCTCTTACCATTGATTTCTCGCTGGCAGTGGCCATTGGTTTACACTTGAATTTGAGGTGCACTAAGCCTCCACAAGATCCCAGTTCTCTTCGCACTTGTCCAGCGGAGGTCTGGCCAGTGCTCCCTCCTCAGTTTTTCCATCCTCCTTGACCCTTCTCGGCTCTTTGTTATCACTTTTTTTTTGGGGGGGGGGAGCGGTGGTGAAACAATGGAGGGATGCATGATGGGGGGAGGCCCTGTAGAACATGTAGATCTGAAGCTTCGGTGTTCTTCATTCCCTGTAACGCTTCTTCGTTATATTGTCTTGTGTTATTCTCCGCATTCAAGGGGTTTCCTTCATATTTCAGCCGTTTTCATTATCGTTAGGCGTTGTATTTTTGCAGCTATTCCTCTGATTCCAATTTCTGCCATTCTTTTTTCCAGGCTTTTTGGGATTGTTCCTAGTGCTCCTATTATTATCGGTACTATTGTGATTTTCTTCATCATCCAAATCCCTTTTAACTCTCTGGTTAGTTCTGTGTAATTGCTTCGTTTCTCCTTTTCCTTCATACTCACCTTGTGGTCAGCTGGGACAGCAAAGACTACGATTTGACAGGATTTCTCTTTCTTGTTAATTATTACGATATCTGGTTTTCTTGCTTGGATGGGTTTGTCCGTCTGTATGTCCATGTCCCATAGGATTTTGTGGTTCTCGTTTTCGAGTGCTGTTGCGGGTTTATATTTGTATCATTTATCTGTACGCTCAAAATGCAGCCGTTCGTTATTATTATAATTAGACTTTTTAGCCAGCTAAAAACGGAGAAAAAGTTATAGCCCGTTGACTGAGTGCTTTTCGCCAATCTAATGGCTGAACATAGTTGAATTTATATTCAGTTAAACACTAATCCCTATTAATCCCTAACTGTGCTTCGAACAGAACCCATAATACTTAGTTCACTTCATAACAACGGCCCATACAAAGTTTCAGCCAAATCGACCCAATAGTTTCCGAGAAAAAGTAGAACTTAAATACCTATCTCTATTAATCCCTAACTCTGCATCGGACGGATACCATAGCTCTTAGTTCGCTGCACCTCATCATAACAAAAATCCATACAAAATTGCAGCTACATCGGCCAAGTAGTTACCGAGAAAAAGAGGAAATTAAATACTTATCTTTATTATTTCCTAACTGTGCATCAAACGGATACCATGATACTTAGTTCGCTGCACCTCATCATAGAAAAGGTCCATAAAACTTTCCGGCAGATCAACCCATTAATTTCCGAGAAAACTTATAGAGTAAATGTGGCATTGTGGTGATTAACCGTTCACCAAAAGGATACCATACTTATAATTACTTGGAGCGATCAACATTTCATTGTCATTTGATAATAAAATTTATTATTACAAAGTTAATATTACAAATATCGACTCCGCTTGTCACCCGTACAATTACTTATTTAAATAGGAATTAATTATTACGAATAATTTGCACTATGTCGCTTTAACTTTGTTCCTATAATGATCGGTGTCGTTTGTTAGTTGTCTTGGTTAAAGTTGTTATGAAGTACGTAACCACGGCTACAATTAACTACGAAACGGTGCGCGTGAAACACGACTAACTTTGTAAGATTTCATGTTACGGTGAATAAAGCGTCTAGCACTGCTACTATTGCTTATTATTCAGTTTTCACACAGGTCATCATCAAAAAATTATTTCTGAAAACCACCTGTGATGTTCCCTGAAGTCTCCCCAGATTTTCAGTACTGTCCACTCCTTTTGATAAATTTTGCAAATTAATTTCCGTTATCGCAACAGCCATTTACCATTGATTTCTCGCTGGTAATGACTTCACTGGAATTTGGAATTTCGCACTTATCCAATCGAGGTCTGGTTAGTGCTGGGTCTTTCCGTTCTCCATGACTCTTTACGACTATTTTGTGTGGTGCCAGTTGATATCGACACTATTTAGGGGAGAGTTATGCGGTTTCAATTTCCTTCGTTCCATGTGGGGTTTCTTTATGTTTTTGCTTTGCAGTTCTGTTGTAGTTTTTATGTGTCCGTTTAGCGTTGGTAGCTCATGTGTATTAGTTCTTGCATTCGAGGGGTTTCCATGATATTTCAACCGTTTTCGTTATTGTTATCTTTGTAACTTTTGAGCCATTTCTCTGATTCTAATCTCTCCTATTCTTTTTTTCAAGGTTTTAGGGATTGTTCTTATTATTTCCTTGTTATCGTCACTTTCCTATTATTTCCTTGTTATCGTCACTTTCCTATTATTGTTCCTATTATTGGTATTATCGTGATTTTCTTCATCTTTCATATCTCTTTCAACTCTCTGGCAAGTTCCGTGTATTTGTCCCGCTTCTCTGTCTCCTTGATACTCACCCTGTAGTCTGTTGGAACTGCGAAATCTACAATAAGGCGGGACTTATCCTTCTTGTTAACTATTGGGACATCCGATCTTCTCGTTTGGGTGGATGTATCTGTTCGTACGTCTATATCCCAAGGGATTTTGTGATTTCTGTTCTCAACTACTCCTGCCGAAGAACTGTAAATATTGTTTAGAACGTCTGTTGGTTGGTAGGCTCCATTCTTGATTTTACTAGGCACGTGTTGTTAGATTAAACTGTCCAATCTTATTGTCGTTCTGCCCACATAGTCGGCACAGCAACCACATTTGAATTGATAAATCATCTTATTAATATGGTGCAGTGTAGAACGTCTTTCCAAAAGGACACAATAACGTTTTGTAGAGAACATAACACACACATTTGAAGCAAAATAGGAATTTTCAACTGTTAAACTGATTTGTTTGGGGAATTTCTCACTTACTGTCTCAAACCAAGGCAAACAAATGTAAATCATACACTTAGTCACTGTATTAGGTTTTATTTGAGAAAAAATACTTCTCTCTCTCTCTCTCTCTCTCTCTCTCTATATATATATATATATATATATATATATATATATATATATATATATATTCTGTGTTTAAAAGTTTCGTGGTTCAATTTTAAATTCTTATCTCGCTTATATATATATATATATATATATATATATATATATATATATATCTTCTATAATATAAATATATCTTCTATAATAAAAAGCTGAATGTCTGTGTATGTGTCTGGTCACGAATAGGCTCCTATATGGTTGAAAATTGATCACATATAATAATAGATGTATCGAGACACGGGAATGGGTATGTTTGATCTGGGCATAATGATGATTCATTAAAAATTGTGGGGTCTGCGTACGCGCCTGGTCCACAAAGTATGGAAATAAAAAATGTAAAAAAAAAAACAAAACAAAAAAACGTTTACAAGTGGTTTTGATATAGATGTACATAAGAATACTTTGATAAGTATGTTTTAACTTAAATAAGGATGGTATAATAAAATTGTGGGAGTCTGCGTTCACGCCTGGGCTCCATAGAATGGAAATAGGCACAAACTTTAATAAAGACTTTTCATATCTATCTGCGTAAGTATACTTTGATAATTATGTTTCAGTTTGAAGAAATATGGTATAATAAAATTATTGGGTGTTCGTTTGCACCTGACATTCGTAGAATGGAAATATGTCACAAAGTTTAACAAGGTTTTTTAATAAGATCTACAGAATATTGTGATAAGTGTTTCAGTGTGAACAGGTATGGTATAATAAATTATGGTGTTTATCTATTTTATTTTTACTTTCATCATATTTTGCTTTGGTTTTGATACTTCCAAATTCGAAGTTATCTCTATACAACCCTTCCTTTTCATAACCTATCATACTTTCATAAATCAGAGTCCATTTTCTGTAGGCTGTTTTTGAACCCAGTCAACGACGGGTACTTTTGCTAGTATATATATATATATATATATATATATATATATATATATATATATATATATACATGTACGGCATAATCACGTTAACACACCAGTTCTCGCTAGATCACCGAAGTTGAGCATGGTCAGTACCAGATGGGTGACCATTTGGAAAGGCTAAGCGCTATATGTACTGCTAGCAGTGTCAGAAGTCGCTATTACAAACTAGTGAATAAACATTTGATTATTTAGACTCTCTCTGTTTCGAAGCTTATAACAATATGAAAATGTAATTTCAAACCCTTATTTTTTTGTTCAATAAAATGAACAAAGACCAAAATTTAAAATAATGAAATGTTTAATCGAAATACAATTTTTTTTTTTCGTCGGTTTTATTTAAAAATATTTCACGAAATTCAACGAATTTTAACTTAATCTAAATCTAATAAACATATATAAATGCCAAAAAATCACTTATCTATAAAAAAAAATACAGAACAATGGGTGCTTCCATTCTTCATTTATAAGAATTGTCCATATTTATATTTTATATTCCATGTAATAAAAGTATTATTTTTAAGGCAAGGGTCACAGAAAACCGCATTTTCGCAACTTGTGATCCGCCATTAGCAAAGCAGTGTTTCTACGAGTTTTCAAGTTGTCAAATACGGAGGCCTCAAAGGGACATAAATAATTATTTCTAAAACGTAAAAACAACACATTAGACCAAATACATTCCAAAAGTAATCTCGATAGTAACTATCTGAAGAAACAAACATTTATCTTCCCTTATCTCCCTTTGTAATTAATTAAATATTTCAAGTCAATAACGAGTTAAATTTTTTTCAATTTTTTCACTTTATCGATATGGGTTACGGTACGTAAAAATTGATCACATTTCACATTCAGTTTTCGCCGATTAAACGCAAATCACTCGACGAATTTTCGATTTTTTTTTCTTCTATCAAAGCAATATATTAGTTTTTGATTTAGTATATTTTATTTCTTCTTTATGGGGTGAATTTTTTTAACATCTAAAAAAACATTAAATGAAATAGAAAAAGTTGTTGTAATTGTACGAAATTTTCTGGACAATATAACAAGATAATAAGGTTTCACTTAAAAAAATCGACGTGGTTTTAAAACAAAAAGGTTTAAAACTTTGGACTTTACGGGTAAATATGCAAATAACTATTCCTTTTTTTGTTTTTAATTAGCTTATTTTATTTATTTAACTTTTATCTTCAATTAGTGATGTATAAATCTGAGGTGAGAAGATTAATTATTTTCATTTTAATAGACATTTTAAAATGGGGCGTGAATTTAAAATAAAAACGCTTGTCTAGAATATTATATTCAATTTATTGGAAAGAGCATAAAATTTCACATTGAACCCGAAAATATCATAAAAATTGAACCAATAGAAAAATTTTGATAGATTTTTAAAATGAAAAAAAAATATAAAAAATTTAATTCGTAAAATTCAATTGATTTCATTAGGTAGAAAAAATGACTGCATGAACGCGCGCAAGCACTTTGTAAACACTGTCTTTTAAAAAATAAAAATAATATTTCTATTATTTTTTAAACAACTTTTATAGTTTATTTTGGAAATATATTCCATAAGGAAAATAAACAACCCACTTTAAAAAGAGAAATTACGAGTTTTTTTTTAATGTTATATTCTCAGTTTTGTGTTAGGGGTGTCAAAAATTCTCCCAAGATTCTGACAGACTTAATGTACCGCGCCAAGTCGTAGAAATTTCCAGGTTAGTATCAAATTACTGCTAATCTTTGTCGGTGCAGATGACTGCCACACGACAGCGCATACAATAGACCACAGGTTTTTACATTAGTTACTTTCTGCTAGATGCCTGTTTTAACGAAGACTGGGGGGGGGGGCATGTCTCCCAGCGAATTAATGCGGCCCAAATACCAACCTGGAAATTTCTACGACTCAGCGTAGAAATAAATATATATATATATATATATATATATATATATATATATATATATATATATATATATATATATATATATATATATATATATATATATATATATATATATATATATATATATATATATAAAATTATTTTTTTTACTATAATAATTAAATACCTACAGACACTAGTGTTTCATCCTTTCGGGATTCTTCAGTGCAGGGTGTCACGATTACTACCAGTCGAACGATTCGAACCCCGCGACACGAGACATCTCTGGCTCGATTAGCGGAGGCCGTATCCATTCGGCTACTATTAACCGTGTGAAATAGCGTTGAATTTTAAACATTTTAATTTAAATGTTCATTACGTCAGGCAGACAGTGATCAAATCGTTATACGATGATCTACGCATAAGAGCTAAATTGACCGACTTTTAATTTAACTGAAAGTGCTCAACGATAAGAAACGAATTTCTTAAAGGGGCTGTCATAATATATATATATATATATATATATATATATATATATATATATATAGTGTGTGTGTGTGTGTGTACACGTGTATGCATATGTATATATATATGTGTATGTGTATGTATATATATTTTTTTTCAGACTAACCCAATGTTTTTTTTTTATTCCAGAAAAATTCGAATTGTATCATCTACATTTATGGTGGATTCCCAAAGAGGCTTTCGAGAAGGACCTGTAACTATTTATTATCTAATAATATTAATATTTAATAAGTTTCGAGAAAAAGACTAAAGAAATACACATTACATGTTTACCAAAACCCAAGCAATGAAAGTCCTAATCCAAGATTTTGTATAATTAAAATTATTCGTCGTTATCCAATCATTTTATTTGGAGGTTCCTCCACAGTGACACCGTCGAGTTTTTATACTTTATCTGTTTGCATAGGAGCCATGGGGCGACTTCTCCCTTCATATCCCTTCTTGTTAATCATATGTATCATGTGGTTCGCAACGAATTTCATCTTCTTCTACGAACTGAGATGGTCGACTCTGGAGACGGAAGACATGATAGCTCGCCGCTATATCGGTCTTGAGTTGAATGAAAGCCAAATGGCCCTGAAACTCGCGGCCAAGTTGGATAAACTAGAACAGGAACGCTACAAGCTGGAAAATCAAAATAAACTCTCCCAGAAAGAGAAAGATTACGAAATGGACGACAGGCAAAATGGCCGCTTACTGCCTTGGCAAAAGTTACTGCTACAAAAGCTGAGCGTCGTAAAAGCCCGGGAAAGCCGGCGCAAACAACGAATCAGCGAGCTTTTAAAGCGTCGCAGGGCCTTTCATAAGAACAACACGCCCGTTGCGAACCCCCTGTTAAGACAAACCACACAGACTAAACAGATTAAACGAGAGAAGCCATTGTTAAATTTTGTGAATCTCGTCAAGCACGTTAATCCCAAAAGAGTGACGCCTAAAAGGATGCTACCGTTAAAACAGGTCGTCAAAATGGAGGCGCTACAAAAGAGCGTCGCCAATTCTACAATGAGTGCGGCTGTTATCACAAACAAACTTTTGATGGAGCCGACAGGTAATTATCCAGGTAAGCATTAAATTAATTCTTCTTCTTCGTCGTCGTCGTCGTCGTCGTCGTCGTCATCATCATCATCATCATCATCATCATCATCATCATCATCAGTTTAATGTCTGTTTCTGGCCATGTCTTTACTGATTCCCCTTTCTCCTACGTCCATTCTTATGCATTTCCTTAGCCTTCCCCTGTGAACTGAACCAAACCTCACTACCTCAACTGTTCTACATTTACTAACCGAATAATTCTCACCCGTTCTTTCAACGCGGCCACACTATAAAGGTCTCCTTTTCTGCACACATATCCCTATGCTGTCCAGATTTAATCCCTCCTCCCAAAGTCGTCAGATCTAAGCTTCTTCCATCATACCATTCTCATATCATTTCTCTCCATGCAACGCATATCTTCAACCCTCCTTAGCTAGATTTCACTACCATACGTCGTCACATTGCGTACATATGCCTGATAGAATCTCCCTTTATTCGACATTAGCAATGGTTTGCGGATTAGTGATAACAGAAATTCTTTGACCTCACTTCATCCACTCTTGCAATCGTATTAGCACCATCACCTCCCTGTGCTCCAATGGTATCACCAAGATAACAAAATCTCTGTACTACGTCAATAGTTTCGCCATCCAGATATACGTTTCCTCGATCTCCATTGTCTTACACTTTTTTTTACATAGGGAGTCGCCATTTATCAAGGCCCAAAGGCCACTTGAGGATAAGGGTTAATAAGTGTACGGTGGTCACCGGGATAACAGCGTATTAATAGTTAGTGGTAGAAATGGGGTAGAAATGGATTGAACTTGTTTACATTGAACTTGAAAACGATCATATTGTAGTCAGCTGAAAAGCAGGCCAACGGAACAGAGCTTCACAGGCGGGCAGTTCTAAGAAGGGAAGCTTTGTTCATGGAATCGGCTTTTAGATTTAGGCATAGATAGAGTGAGGGGAAAGTGTTGTAGCTAGACGAATGCTTGTTGTGAAAAATTGTGCAACAGAAAGGCGTAGACTGGAGCGCAGACGAGCACTTGCCATGAAAATGACGATAGAGTAGAGACTGGATTGCAACTTCTCTTCTGTGGGAAAGAGGTTGCAGAGAGGAGAAAAAAGCATCACTCATTAAGGCTTCGAAGCTTCGATGCTCATGGAATCTGCGTTTAGATTTAGACACAGTTAGAAAGTGAGAGGAATTGTATATAGTAGTTGTAGCTAGCCGAGTCCTTTTTTGTGAAAGTTTGGCAAGGGGGGATCATAGATTGAAGCTCAGTCAAGCACTTGCATCAAAATAACGATGGAGCAGAGAGAGGCTCACAACATATTTTCTGTGGGAAAGAGGTTGCAGGGAAGAAAAAGGGCATTACCTACTGGGTGCAGACAAACTAGTTATTACCCTATACGTGTTGTGTACCCGATGCTCGTGAGTACCGCAAAAACTTGGATTTCGCTCGACTTTCATCCACAATTTTTCAAAGTTAATTTTTAATTATTAAAAAATCCCCTGAAGATTTGTAATTATTTTAATGCTGTTAGCAAACACTAAGAAATACTGATACTCATGTAGAAGAAGGATCGTGCTATCGTTGGAATTTTTTCGAGCAGTTTACATAAAACGCCGAAAGGTGCCAAAACGCTGAGGAAATGAAATCGCAGAATCCAACATGATTTAAGAAAACATTTATTTGTTATCATTGATTAATTTTATAAAAAAAAAGAACAACTAAATGTTTATATTGTTTTGAAGAATATCTCACAAAAAGTAAAAAGAAAAAAAAAACATAAAAAGTCAAATTTTTATTTTTGTTTGCTATCAGTTGTTTATTATTACAAAAATATTTATTTATAAAACTTACTTTACAATGAGTGTTTTTTTTTTAAATTTGAATTTAATTTTTTAAAAGCTTTGTAAAAATAGTCAAACAATTTGTTCATAGTATTTTTTCGTAACGACAAAAAAAATATTGTTTTCATTTTTTTCAATTAATTTTTCTTTTAACTATGTTCATAATAAAATAATTAATATTTTCCATTGAAAACTTTGGCCAGCGTTTACGCAAGAAAAATATCACTAAACTTTCGTTTGATACTTTCCAGCATTTTTCGTAAACTGCCGGAAAATTCTGATGATAACTCGATCTTTATTTTTGCATAAGTACCGAAATATGAGTTCAAAATAGGCATCGCAGCCTAGTAGGGATTGAACTTTTCTCTTCCCACAGCCTATTTCTGCTTTATCGTTATTTTCATGGCAAGTGATCGTCTGGGCTCCAATCTATGCCTCCCTGTCCTGACTTTCACGAAAAAAAAAAAAAAAAAACTCGTCTTGCTGAAACTACTATCAATAATTTCCACCTATTTATCTGTGCCTTAACCTAAACGAAGATTCAATGAATAAAGCTTCTTTCTTAGAACTGCACGCCCGTGTAACTCTTCAGTTTTCTTGCATTCCAACTGACTACGATTGTCCAACATGAACAAATTGTTTATGAGCCATTCCCTTAAGTCATCCAATTTACCAAATTCCCACTACTAATGATGACTAACACATGTTCTCTTTGACCGCTGTACACTCATTAACCCTTATCTTCGAGTGGCCTCCTGGCCTTTATAAGTGGTGACTCCTTTGTAAAAAAAAATACTGAATCTATTAAATATAGTCGTTTTTTGGAACAGCGTTGTTACAGTACATGAATCTTTAGCTTCTACTTTTTATAGCACATGCAACGAAAAATATTTGGTAGATTTTGTGTGAAAACACGCTACTTAGTATTTGCACTAGAGAGTAATTAACTACGATGAAGTAATGTGTTTTTGTTTTGTCTATTTATGTCTGCTTTTTGCGGCGTGTTAAAAAGTAAGGTTATTTAGTTAAAAAAAAACGTATGTATTTTTTATATGCTGTTTTCTTTAAATGTATTAAACACGTATTCAGTTTAAAAAATCATTTACATTTAAGTGAGATTCGAAATCTGATATTAAAATCGTAAAATTTTAGTATTGCGTATACTCTGCCTATTCTGTTTTTGTAAACCAATCACGTGTTTCAATCTCTATACAAACCCCACAAACACATAACCTTTTAATAATGTATAGATAAACGTTATAACTCATCCCTGTGCGGCAATGATGTCGCCAAGGTAACAAAGCTTCAATACTACTGCAACAGTTTCGCCATCCAGATCTACTTTTCATCCATTTCGCCATCCAGATCTACTTTTCATCCATTTCGTCACCCAGATATACTTCTCATCCATTTCGCCATCCAGATATACTTCTAATCCATTTCGCCATCCAGATATACTTCTAATCCATTTTGCCATCCAAATATATTTCTCATCCATTTCGCCATCCAGATATTCTTCTCATCCACTTCGCCATCCAGATATATTTCTAATCCATTTCACCATCCAGATATACTTCTCATCCATTTCGCCATCCAGATATATTTCTCGTCCATTTCGCCATCCAGATATATTTCTCATCCATTTCGCCATCCAGATATACTTTTCATCCATTTCACCATCCAGATATATTTCTCATCCATTTCGCCATCCAGATATATTTCTCATTCATTTAGCCATCCAGATATACTTCTCATCCTTTTCGCCATCCAGATATATTTCTCATTCATTTAGCCATCCAGATATACTTCTCATCCATTTCGCCAACCAGATATATTTCTCATTCATTTAGCCATCCAGGTATACTTCTCATCCTTTTCGCCATCCAGATATATTTGTCATCTATTTCTATTGTCTTACCCTGTTTACACACCGATTCCTACCTGTATACTTTTAGAGAAATAGTTGTTAAATGTTCTGGAGAATAAATGCGATACTTAATATTTTCATGAAAAGAAGTAACTATGATGCACGTATTTACGTATTTATACATATACAAAACCATTCAGGATCCGCAATCATTTTAACGATATTAACAAACATTTTTAAAAAATACTAAATTTTTTATATATAGTAGTTTATAGTCGTTCTTTGAACAACGTTATTAAATAAGTATATCGATTTCCATCTTTATCAAGCTTCTACTGTTTTATAGCAAGTGCAACGAAAAAATATATGTGTTAGACTCCGTGTGATACCACGTTACTTAGTATTTGCATAAGAGAGTAATTAACTACGATGAATATATCTGCACATTGTGTTTTTGTTATTTAAAATATATCAGAAATTAAGTTTTAAAACGAAAAAAAAATTGTTTTGAACTAATGCAGAACGCTCTTTATGTGTGCTTTTAGCGGATTTTTGAAAAGTAAGGAATTTAGCTAAAAAATATATTTATGTTTTTTTTTTCATGTAATTTTTATATTATGTTGGTTTTTTAAATATATAAAACACATATTTTGTGAAAAGGCCTGGACGAACGGCGCCAAATAATCTTCTGTAAAGAAGACGTGTTAACATATGGACCTAACACGTTGTAGACTCCGTCGCAAGGTAGAAAAAGACAAGGAATAGGAAAGAACTTCAACTCGATGTTTCAGGTTTTAAGAAAAGACTTAATCCATCATTTTCCCGCCATGCGTGACTTCTTATTACGGCTGTGACGTTATCCACGTATCTAACATGATCATAGTTCTCTCAAAAGTGATCGTCGGTTCTTCGTTTTACTTCTTTTTCTTTTCTTCCTTGCCGTGACGTCACTTCGCACACGGCTCGGCATTTGCATACAGCTGCCATACGACCGTTTGCGCTCTGTTGTAAATGATCAATTGGAGAGAGGAAAATTAATATTTTTAACTTTTTTACTAACTCAGTGCTTGAGACGTAAAGGAAAACTTCACATAAAATACCGTTTTCATTTTAAGAACAATATATATATATATATATATATATAATTATACTGTTGGTAGAATTTTTCAGTAACTCATAAGAACAACACAATATGTCATTCCAAAGAGTGCTCAATGCATGAAACAGAGACTTCTTGACAGAAGTCTGCCATCTCTTCAGTTAAGTGCTATTGCGTCACGTAGGTGACTTTTAATCCAGCTGTAGTCCTACATGAAAGTTCACAAATGTGACATAAAACATTTCTTCTTGTAAAGGTGATCTCATGATAATATTGTGAATCCTCAAATACCGTGTCAGACCACTTTTAGATTTGACATTATATTATCGTCCTGATTTCTTAAAACACGTTTTAAGACAGCAAGATCTACACGCTGCTCTTCAAAAGTCTTACAACTTTCTTTGATGGTTTTTCTCCACAGTAATCGATCTTTTTTTTTTTTTTACACGGTGGTCACCACTTATCAAGGCCCGGAAGCCACACAGGGATAAGGATTATTGCAAGTACTGTACGTTAGTGTGGAGATTTAATGAAGTGTTTACTTAACGCGCGATTCATTCGGAATTTGTTTACGTTGGACTTGAAGACATCCAGGTTGTTAGTCAGGTGGGAAGCAGGCAGACGGAACAGAGTTCCACAGGCGTGCAGTTCTAAGAAGAAGCTTTGTTCATGGAATCCACGTTTTGATTTAGGCACAGATAAAGAGTGGGGAAAATATTTGACAGTGGATTCAGCTAGACGGGTGTTTTTCGTGAAAGATTGGCGAGGGGGGACCAGATATTGGAGTTCAGACGAGCATCTGCCATGGAAATAACGATAAAACAAGGATAGGCTCGCAACGTCTCTTCTGTGGGAGAGATGTTGCAGGGTAGAGAAAAGGGCACCCCCCACTAAGCCACGAAGTCTATTTTGTACTCTTTCAAGGCAGGATAGACTGTTTTTAGCAGCTCCTGCCCAGATATAGCAGCAGTATTCCATCCTTGGACGTACTTGGCTTTTATATAGATAGAGAATTGCATCAGTAGTGAGATATCTTCTGGAGCGGTAGAAGGATCCCACCATCTTTCCAGCGACCATGGCAACAGACTTGATGTACGTGTTCCATTTCGAATCAGGAGTAAAGGACAAACTCAGAAGCTTGTCAAAACATAGGGCTTCTCCTAGACGAGAGCCATCCATTTCAATTGATGCCAGATGGGTATCAGAGCGTTGATAATGTAAAGATAGGAGTTTGGTTTTAGATGCATTAAAGGTAACCAGCCACGTCTTCCTCCACTGAACCACGCGCTCGAGAACAAAGGCGAGAGAATCAGAGAGAACTTTGTCATTTACAGCCTTTGATGTGTTGCCGTAGATGATCGTGTCATCAGCATAGATGTCAAGGAATGATTTAAGTATGTGTTTAAGGAGATCTTTCGCTTGGGCTTCCCAGTTATGTACATCTGTCTCGAGTATTTTCAAGTTGTTTTTCAGAGAATCCTTAAGCCTTTTCCTTGGTTTATGTTGTGGTCTTTTACCCATATCTATCCCATCATAAAATGGTTGTTTAGGAAGTCTTTTGTCCTCCATCCTAACCAAGCGCATCTGATTTTGAATGATTTTTATTTCAATACTAGAACTATTTGATCCTTCAAGAACTACAGTGTCCTGACGTTAGAGTCCTCCAGTTAATATTAAGTATTCTCCGAATACAACTTTGGTGAAACCTTTCCAATAACTTTTTTTTTTTTACATTTTCACCCCAAACAAAGCACATTGCCACTTTGGTGTAGGGGGCTACTATCAGGGGCAACAACTACTGGGGTACTATGTCGGGATTTGGGCAGCAAGATGTCAGTTCACGTTACACTTGAACTTCTACATGTCAGTACAGTTGGGGAAGCAGGAACTTGGAATGGAATTCCAGAGTCTAGCGGTTCTGGGGAAGAAACTACTGGAGTAGAAAGATCTTTTACATCTAGGGATCTCTACTATGTGGGGGTGGGATTTAGCTGCCTGTCAGGATGATAACGTAGCTGTACTTTTAAATTTTGCTTCTTTATACATTTTTTTTTTTTTTTTGCATTTAATTGAGCTGATCCATTAGAACACAAACATATCTCGTGGACCTTTTTCTTCTCTTCCAAAAGACTGGTGATTGTAGAATGGTTCCTATGTTTGGATTTCTTAAAGCCAAGAATTTCAGCTCCTTGTGAATTGAACCGTTCCCATGTTCCGTCAAATGAGATATTAATAAATGAGGTTCTAAGAATTTCACACACACACTTCCTTATTTTGTAACTTGGAGACGTCGATGCGTTTTGGCACTTTTACTCCATTGGCTCTGACATTTTTCGTTATACACAACTTAACTTTAGCAGGAGCAATAGAGGAACACGCTTGCGTATGATAACATAATCCAGAATATGACCAGGTTTTGATCGAGGGTGTATCCAAGTTACCTTGTGAATGGGGTTTTGTTCGTAGAACGTGTTACATACTGCAAGATTATGTTCAGTGCAGAGCTGACAAAGAAGAATCCCATTATCATTTGCTTTACCAAGGCCATATTTTTCTAAGAGACCCAATTTGTCATGATCACTTCCAACCCATTCATTAAAGTTTTCAAGCAACAGAATCTTATCTGCTTTTGGTATCCATTTGATACAATGCCCTAGATCTTGATAAAACCCCATTTTGACATCTTGCCCACTATCCAAAGTAGGAGCATATACTGAGATAAATGACACGTAACGATCATTAGGTAAAGGTACTCTCAGTAACATGATTCGATTACTTATTCCACAAGGTTGTTTTAACTGAGATGTAATCTTTGTCCTGATAGCAAAACCAACTCCTCCTTCCCTTTTTACTCCCTTGGGTTTGCCTTTCCAGAAAAAAACGTTGATTTTCATCACTAAAACGCAATAGATAGAGCAGCAATATCCACGTTGCATCTAGCTAATTCTCTGGCAACAATAGCTGTTCCTCGCTCTGGATTAACCGACTGTTTCTTATCAATAATCGTCATTACGTTCCAGGTAGCAGTATTCAATTTAGTTATCTTTTTAGAATAAATCACATTTTTTTCCCCTGCATAAATGAACAACCGCCAGCCGCAGGTAACTGACCAGCTGAAAATAGGAACAGACGATTTTTAGGTCACCTTTTCTAGACCTCTCTCATGATTTGAGTGAGCAGTGCTGTCCCTTAAAAGGGCTGCTCAGTCGCAAAAAGCCTCACCGAAACTAGTTCCTGTCCCTCAAAATAATAACGATGTTAAGATAAAGCTTTAAGCCGCCTATGTGCAGATTTGTGACTACATACTCCAAACTTGTTAGGTCTGTACGCATCGCCTTGCCTTTATCACCACAGGATTTTTAAAGAAGAGATGTCTGTACAAAATGATCTCAAAGATAAATGCTTGTACGACACGAGTATTACTCTCTGAGCATCCATAGTCAGAATCCAATGACAAGCGAGTGCAAGATAACTGGTAACTGTATCAGCTGCAGTTTTTTTTTCAATGTCCTTCTTACAAAATAGCGCTAGCTTGTCGAAAGATACCCTTAAACACAGAGGTCGGGCCATCACTAGCCGCCAGTTACTGGACAGACCGCATTGTAGATTGGATATATTTATAAATAAATAAAAATAACACAAATCGATAACATTCGATAAACTTGTCGATAGAATCCTTGTGTTTTTCCTTGGTATGATTTCAAACGATTCAAACATATTATTCCTTACAAGGATTCTATCGACAAGTTTACCGTATGTGATCGATTTGTTTTATTTTTATTTACTTATAAATATGTCTATATTGTCGTAGTCATAATCATCATGGTCATAGAGATGGAGACTTGGCATTATATTAAGAAAAACGTCTTTAGGCCATGGCATTTCAAAGCTAAATGCTTCTTATCAGAAGAGGAAAAAGCACAGAATTATACAAAATGCAAATACAGCACAAATCTCTTCTGCGGATTTCCTGGTTGAATGGCCTCGTTTCCAGCAGTAACAAATCAAAACTCGCAGCTCAATTTTATAAATTTCGATCAAGAATAACAATATAAATGCAAAAAAAAAAAAAAGAAAAGAAAAAAAATTAAAAATTGCATTAAAATTAAATTTTTCTCAAGTGTTTACGACCTTGTGAGACTATATTTTACAGATTTTGTATTTAGGGTATAAACTAAAAATAAAACACACAATAAAAACCATAGAAAATTCTATTTCTAAAATATTTATCATACGATATCAGCTGAAAATCTAATTACAGTCATAAGCCAATAGAAAAAAATACGAAACTAAAGCTATCTTCTATAATATAAAGGGCAAAAAATCTGTTTAAATACATGTATGTATGTATGTATGTATATCTCGCAAAAACTTTCGACAAAGACAATGGATTTTCACAAGATCGGTATGATTTTGAAGCGCGACCCTTCGGGCGACAAATATCAGAAAATTGGCCAAAAACATTAATTCCTTCACTCTCAACTGGGCACTTTTCTACAGGGAGGGGCGCTTTTTTCGCCGATATTTTCGAAAGTCATGACCTCTTTCCGATTGTCTAGCCTTAATTTAAACCTACGTTACATCGGGTTTGGCGATGGGCGCTACAACTAACGCGTCATATTTTTTTTTTCACTTTTTTTTCCACTTTCGCGGTACGGGTTCGAGCCTGCCTGCCTACTATCACTATTTTTTTTTTCTTTGCTCAACTAACACCCTTACACACACTTCGACTTTCTTTTCCACCTTCGCGTCACGGGTTCGAGCCTGCCTACTTCAACTTTTTTTTTTTTGCTCAGCACACACCTACAAATACCCGGGTAACGCCGGGCACCCAGGCTAGTCTACAATAATAATTAAAAAAAAATAACTTTCATTGCTTCTCTTAAGACAAACGTAACATTTAATTTTGACCATAACAAACAACGGATGGTGGATGCAAAATATCAATAATGATTTAACTTTACTTACCATATATATACTAGCATAAGAAAAATCTAATATATATTAATACGATAGCGTGTGTGTTATTTTGCGTGTCATGCTTACGCCCGGGTCGTTTAATTGTTATATTATTCTATTTCTTGTCATAAATAATTTTATCAAGAATTTTCATAAGGTTGGTTTTGGTTTCGATTATTACTGATGGCACTTCATCTATTTTTTTTTTATTAATAATTTTATCAAGAATTCTTCAGGTTTCGGTTTCGATTATGGCTGAAAGAACTCAAGTTATATATATATATTTTTTTTTTTTCATAAGTTTTTATTTCGGTTTCGATTCAAACTAATGCACCTAAGTCATATGGATATATTTTTTTATTTTTTAAATCGTAACTTTATAACATATAAAAATCGATAGAACATTAACTCTATAATATACGAAATCTGCAAGAATTAAAATATCATATTTAAGCGTACTTTACGGCCGTGCTTTACCAGACGTTCGTGCTAGCTTAGATAAATACTTTTGCAGTTTTAACAAAAAACTGCAATAATATCAGAACGTCTCCATTTACACTGAACATCTACAGAATGCCAACATCAATATATTACATATGAATGAGCTCTCTGTGGGATTTCCACGGGTTTCGCTAGTCTATATTAATACAATACCGTGTGTGTTATTTTGTGTGTCACGCTTACGTCTCTTTTCTTCCGAGTGACTGTTGTTTAATTGTTATGACCTTCCAGTTTTTGGAATAAATACTTTTGCCAAGAATTCTTTATAAGCTTTGGTTTCGGTTTCGATTATAACTGATGGTATTCAAGTCATTTATTTTTTATAAATAATTTTGCTAAGAATTCTTTATAAGCTTTGGTTTCGGTTCCGATTTCAATTATATCTGGAGGAATTCAAGTTATATATGTACACATATTTTTCTTCACAAGTTTTGGTTTCGGTTTCGATTCAAGCTAATGCGCCCAAGTCAAATGGATATATATATATATATATATATGTGTGTGTGTGTGTGTATGTGTGTGTGTGTGTATATATATATA
This sequence comes from Euprymna scolopes, assembly GCF_053919585.1. NCBI lineage: Eukaryota > Metazoa > Mollusca > Cephalopoda > Sepiida > Sepiolidae > Euprymna > Euprymna scolopes. The sequence goes on from NC_136520.1 coordinate 38,385,293, forward strand.
TATATATATATATATATATATATATATATATATATATATAAAATGGGTTAATAAATTCCAACGAAAGAAAGATGTATATTTAAATAAGGGAGTAGTCACCAACAATGTGTATTTTTTAACATTATTTTATTATTCCGTGTCTTGGTTTTTCATTGAGAATTATGTTTGGATCATTGTAATAATGTTTTTAAGTCATTGAAATCATTTACACGCGTTTCAGACGGTCTGTGATGCGTCCTCGTCAGAAATTATTTTCAAATGTGTAAAAATGGCGATTTTCGTAGTTAGTTTGAAGTTTTTCCAAGGGGTGGAGGCTTGTAAGTGTTTATTATACATTGGTATGCTGAATTTTTATTGCTTTTTTATTTGGTTTGTCCAGGGAGACTTAACCTCGCTGTAGTCAGTCGCTATCTCTTTCTGCGAATGTTTTTTTCTTTTCCTTTAGAGTGGGGTAGGGTGTGTGTATGTGTGTGTGCATGCGTGTGTGTGTGCGTGTGTGTTTATGTGTGTGTGTGTGCGCGTGTGTGTGCGTGTGTGTGTTTGCTTTTATTGGTTTGGGAATGTGTATATTGTTTTATAGTATTTTGGGGTTATTTACTTCCTTAGGAAGGCGGCTGTGGTCCGAGGTCGTTACTAATGTGTATGTGTGGGGAGGGGGGACTGGCTCTTCTGAAGTAAGGGAAGGGGTGCTTTCATTCTATTTTGATATTTATTTTTTGGATTCTTGGATTTTAGTATTGTGATTTTTCGTTTTAGTCTTATATTATGTTTGTTTAGAAAGAGGGGTGTATTTAAAATAGGGGATTTTTTAATGTTTCTATTTATTTGTCTCCCCATGTGAGTATGGCCAGATCCAGGATCGGTTCCTAGTGTGGGGAAGATTTTGTTCCTCAGAGGGGGGGCATTGGAGGGGGTGTAGGTATGGGAGGAGGATGATAGAAGGGAAGATAGTCGTTTCAGTCATGAGGGGGTTCTCCTCCCCTGACTGAGGAGGGAGCGAGGTGTTAGAACAGATATTACACTATGGTTCTAGGTGTCTCCTAGTGTTGTTGGTTTCGAGGTTAAGTAGGGTTGGTATTGTTCAGTGTGTTGTATTAGAGATAGGGGTGTTATGTCTGTGTGTGGTTGTATGCGCGCACGTGTGTGTGTTTTAATGTGTCGGTTCTGATTTATGTGTGGGTGTGTATATGTGTATGTGTATGGGTGTGCATGCGAGTGTACCTTGCATTTCATGTTTTTGTGTGATAGTATTAGGTTCTGTTCAGTTCAGGAATGAATTTGGTGATGAAGTTTTTTTCCTGTGTAAGTAAATAAAAATAATTGTCTGTTTGGAAGATTGGCATTATTTTGAAGCTGTTTCCACTGCATGTGTGTACGTGTTTTGAAACATAGAGGTGTCTGTTATCTGCAATTTTGATGTTGCTCTTATGTAAGGCCACTCTATTGCTGAAATTTTTGGTGGCGCCTATGTAGGATTTGTTGCATGTTGTGCATCTTAGTGCATATACTACATTTCTGGAGGTGCAATTTAGATCCTTTTTTATTTTGAATGTTTGTGCTGGGTTTTTGAATGTGTATGTGTTACCTTCTATTATTATGTCACATACTCCGCATCGCGGTTTGTTGCATTTTGTAACTCCTTTTGTAGTATGTGGGACGAGTTTTGAGGAAGTTAGGATGTGTTTTAAGTTTTGGGGTTGGCGTTTGCTTTTTATTATTTTTGTTGTTTTAAGTATGTTGTTTAGTTTGTCGTTCTGATTGAGGAGGATAAGGTTTTTTGTTATCTGTGTGAATAGTTCTGGGTTGTTTGTGTTGTGTGTAGAGACGTATGCTAGAATTTGTTCTTTGTTGTGTTCTTTTGGGGTTCTTAGTTGGTCTATTGGAATTTTTTCAGCCAGTTCAATACCTTTCTGTATTAGTGGTAGTGGGTATCCTCTTTTCCGCAGTGTTATTTGTAGTTCATTCAGTCTAGTTGAACGGAGGTGTCTGTCTGTTACTATGGTGCAGACTACGTGCTAGGGAGTAGGGTATTGATTTTAGACAGTTTTTAGGATGGTGGCTTTTGAAGTGGAGGTATTGTTGAGTGTCTGTGGGTTTGTGGTAGATGTCTGTGATTATGTTGTTGTTTTTTATTGTTACTAGGATGTCTAGAAAAGGTAGTTCTGTGGGGCTTTGTTCTAGTGTGAAGTTTATTTTTGGGTGTAGATTTTGTAGCAAAGTGTGGAGTTCTTTGATATCCCCCCATGAGGTTCTCCAGAGGATAAAGCAGTCGTCTAGGTATCTTTTCCAAGATTTTATGAAGAGTGTTTTTATATTGTGCCCGTACTTTTGCTCTATCCTTTCATAAAGGGTCTCTTCTAGGAAGGCGAGTGTAAGGGTGGCATATGTCGGTGCCATTTTGGTACCCATTGCTGTGCCTAGTATTTGGATGTAGTTGTCTTTATTGAATTGGAAGGAGTTGTTATTGAGGATTATGTCGATGCTATCAATCACGAATTGTTTATTGAATCTGGGGTGTAAAGTCTGTGTATGTTTGTCAATCCAATATGCGATAGCTTCTTTTCCTAGATTGTGTGGGATATTGCTATATAGGCTGCTATATATACATTTATATATATATATATATATATATATATATATATATATATATATATATATATATATATGTATATATATATATTAAATATATATATATATATATATATTAAATCACAACTTTATAATATATAAGAATCGATAGAAAATTGATTCTATAATAATCTATACGAAATCTGCATAAATTAAAATATCATATTTTAGTGTATTTTAGGACCGGGCTACGCTGGGCGTCCCTGCTAGCTTAGATAAATACGTTTGCAGTTTTAACAAAAGATCTACAATAATATCAGGGCGTCCCCGTTTATACTGAGCATCCACAGAATGTCAACATCAACATATTACATAGAGTCCGCTATGCAATTTTCACAGGCCCCGCTAGTAATTATAATTACAATCCAATATTTAGAATACACTCACTAAAATTATTCAGGAGAAGAAACTCTGTCGAAAATATAGAATTATTTCCCTTTAATTTGAATTTTTCCAATATCTGAAGAGATACGATTTATTACTGCATTAATATTTATATTCATCTTACCCCCATCCACGAACATTTTAAAATATGCCAAAGATTGTTCACCCATAAATCAATCTATATTAGAGTATTAGCTACGAAAATGTCCAATTAATTATTATTATTAATAGCTAAGATTTATATAAGATTCATTATTGATAGCTAAGAGTTATCCTCGGTTAAATGTCCCCCCCCCCACCACCACCACCACAAAACACCTGCTCGGATCTAATACTTATATAACAACTATTTCAATTGCCTTTTCAACTTACTGATCTCAGTGTAAGTTGACATGGTGAGTATGTGATCATTTAACATAGAAAAGCTCATATAAATAATTTGATAGCATAGAATGTATATATATATATATATAGTTTTACACAGTGGTTACCACTTATCAAGGCCCGGAAGCCACTCAGGGATAAGGGTTATTGCAAGTACATTATGTTAGTGTGGAGATTTGATGAAGTGTTTACTTAAGGGCGCGGTTCATTAGGAATTTGTTAACGTTAGACTTGAAGACATCCAAGTTGTAGTCAGGTGGGAAGCAGGCAGACGGAACAGAGTTCCACAGGCGTGCAGTTCTAAGAAAGAAGCTTTGTTCATGGAATCCACGTTTTGATTTAGGCACAGATAAAGAGTGGGGGGAAATTTTCACAGTGGATTCAGCTAGACGGGTGTTTTTCGTAAAAGATTGGCGAGGGGGGGACCAGAGATTGGAGTTCAGACGAGCACCTGCTATGGAAATAGCGATAAAACAAGGATAGGCTCGCAACGTCTCTTCTGTGGGAGAGAGGTTGCAGGGTAGAGAAAAGGGCATCCCCTACTAAGCCACGAAGTCTATTTTGTACTCTGTCAAGGCAAGATATGCTGTTTTTAGCAGCTCCTGCCCAGATATGGCAACAGTATTCCATCCTTGGACGTAATTGGCTTTTATATAGATAGAGAATTGCATCAGTAGTGAGATATCTTCTGGAGCGGGAGAAGGATCCCACTATCTTTCCAGCGATCTTGGCAACAGACTTGATGTACGTGTTCCATTTCAGATCAGGAGTAAAGGTCAAACCCAGAAGCTTGTCAAAACACGGGGCCTCTCCCAGACGAGAGGCATCCATCACAATTGATGCCAGATGGGCATCAGAGCGTTGATGATGTAAGGATAATGGAATGGTAAAAAAAAATTCCATAGATTAGTAATGGATGAATGATTGAAATATTAATTGCAGTGTTGGGATCATTAATCGGAATCAGGAATCGGAAAAATCGAAACTTTTCGGGGTATCGGAATCGGTATCGGAATTGAAAAAAATTGTCCCTATTTTCCGATGCAAAAGACGATTCCTTTAATTTTCTTTTTTTTTTTTTTTAATTTGATCTTGTTTAAAACAAAGTCTTCCACTGCTGGTAGTAGTAATAATAAAAATAATATATATATATATATATATATATATATATATATATATATATATATATATATATATATATATATATATATATATATAGCGTGTCCAGGGGTGATGAAAAAAATCCAGTAAATATATATATATATATATATATATATATATATATATATATATATATATATATATATATATATATATATATATATATAAACTGCCCAAGCAAAAATATTTTTTTACCAAGCCACAATGTTTGCCAAGGAAAGCTCGAATAACAAATGTACGACATGAGTATTACATTCCTTGATTTTAAAACCAGATATTACGACTATAAAATCATATATGATAACAAAAACAACAACAATAGCAAAAAAACACCGAATAAAAACAACACTAACGACCCATTACTGGTGACTCAAAGAAAGTTGACTCTTCCCAATTATCGAGTGGACAATAGTACGACAGGTCAGTACATGTGGAAATTTAGACGACTTATGTAGGTTATGGTTTAATGAGAAATTTGAAATTCTAACCTTTCAAGACCCCCCAAAGCATAATAAACTTTAGGAATAAAATAGCAAAAGAAAAAACAACTATGCATAAAATAACTTTTAGCTTAGGAAAATAATACATAAATAATAATAATAATAATAATAATAATAATAATAATAATAATAATCTTCCTATTTGTATTAAACAGAACAAAAGAAGACGATGTTAAGAAGAGGTCAGTTGAACCAAGTCGTGTGAGGGAATAACAATGGAAATAATGGATTAGTTAGCTAGACTAAATACTATTTGGATTGATTAAAAACCTTAGTAACACTGATTCTGTGCATGTTAGTCTGACGATTCCCTACGAGGATGAGGCACGGACACCTCTGTGTAGCTTAATCACTATAAATACATTTTCAAACGTATTTTATGCGTATTTTAAAGTCTTAACAACACTTCTATCACGGAAAATACAACTCTGACTTTCATATCACGTGCGTCAAGCGTATTCTTCTAGCATTTCAAAACAACACTGCAGCCTGACAACATACGGACTCTTTGCTAAGTGTTTAATTTTTTTCAATTTAACATCATGGCGAGGAAAAAAAAGTAAAAATGTATAAAATTCTGAGGATGACGTTTATCGTCGAAATATTTTTAAACAAATAAATATTTGTTTGTTTTTTGCATAATATTGCGTTGTAATTTGGGTTATAAGCGTATTTTATACGTATTTTATTTTAAAATTCAACAAACGCTTTCATCACGGAAACACACAACTCTAACTTCCATATACATATATACATAAAGTATTATAATTATTATACTATCAAATGATGATATGTATAAGTATATAAATATTACCAAAATTTAATGGACAAAAAGATATAAATATCCGTGGTGCATTTGAATTAAACATAAGGAAAATGGTGCATGACAAGTAAAGGTTTGGCTACTCCTTATGTACTCCTTATGTACTTTTTTTTTAATAATTATCACAATTTTTCCAGTTTCTTTTGGTATTAAAATACGTCTTCTTTTTTCTTTGTGGTTGTAGTGAAAAGCGTCGATTAACTGGCCGCATGAAAATAGTCAATAGCGTTTAAGTGTGTGGTTTTCAAAGAGAAAACATTTGGATCCGAGGAGAGGAACTTCAATTCTAAAGAGAAAAATATTGGCGTGCTTGTACGGACTAGGATCCATGAATGTTCGGTAAATTTTGGTAAACTTCTTATAAAAAGTGACGATAATAAAAATTAAAAAATAAAATTACTATTTATTTACTGTTTTTTTTTTTACTTATGTTTTCTTTATCAGATTTTGAATCTGTTTATCTTATGTCGAAACTCTATATCTACTTCTAGTAATAATTTCTTATAATTTACTAAAAGAGATTCTGGTATCTGTCTGTCTAAAGTAAAAATTATATTACTATTTATATATTTGTACTGTTGTACTTCTTATCTATCACGAATGGAGATTTGGTATCTGTCTTTTTGAATACGAAACTGTACAACTTCATCTATTAAGGTTCTATTGTAATCATATTTATTTCTAATGGAAGTTTGGTGTCTGTCTTTTTGAATACGAAACTATACAACTACATCTATTAAGGTTCTATTGTAATCATATTTATTTCTAATGGAAGTTTGGTGTCTGTCTTTTTGAATACGAAACTATACAACTACATCTATTAAGGTTCTATTGTAATCATATTTATTTCTAATGGAAGTTTGGTGTCTGTCTTTATGAATACGAAACTATACAACTACATCTATTAAGGTTCTATTGTAATCATATTTATTTCTAATGGAAGTTTGGTATCTGTCTTTCTGAATGCGAAACTATACAACTACATCTATTAAGGTTCTATTGTAATAATATTTATTTCTAATGGAAGTTTGGTATCTGTCTTTCTGAATACGAAACTATACAACTACATCTATTAAAGTTCTATTGTAATAATATTTATTTCTAATGGAAGTTTGGTGTCTGTCTTTCTGAATACGAAACTATACAACTACATCTATTAAAGTTCTATTGTAATCATATTTATTTCTAATGGAAGTTTGGTGTCTGTCTTTTTGAATACGAAACTATACAACTACATCTATTAAGGTTCTATTGTAATCATATTTATTTCTAATGGAGATTTGATATATGTCCTTTTGAATACGAAACTATACAACTACATCTATTAAGGTTCTATTGTAATCATATTTATTTCTAATGGAAGTTTGGTATCTGTCTTTCTGAATGCGAAACTATACAACTACATCTATTAAGGTTCTATTGTAATCATATTTATTTCTAATGGAGGTTTGGTATCTGTCTTTCTGAATACGAAACTATACAACTACATCTATTAATGTTCTATTGTAATCATATTTATTTCTAATGGAGATTTGATATATGTCTTTCTGAATACGAAACTATACAACTACATCTATTAAAGTTCTATTGTAATCATATTTATTTCTAATGGAAGTTTGGTGTCTGTCTTTTTGAATACGAAACTATACAACTACATCTATTAAGGTTCTATTGTAATCATATTTATTTCTAATGGAGATTTGATATATGTCTTTTTGAATACGAAACTATACAACTACATCTATTAAGGTTCTATTGTAATCATATTTATTTCTAATTGAAGGTTGGTATCTGTCTTTCTGAATACGAAACTATACAACTACATCTATTAAGGTTCTATTGTAATAATATTTATTTCTAATGGAGGTTTGGTATCTGTCTTTCTGAATACGAAACTATACAACTACATCTATTAAGGTTCTATTGTACTCATAATTATTTCTAATGGAAGTTTGGTATCTGTCTTTCTGAATACAAAACTATACAACTACATCTATTAATGTTCTATTGTAATCATATTTATTTCTAATGGAGATTTGATATATGTCTTTCTGAATACGAAACTATACAACTACATCTATTAAGGTTCTATTGTAATCATATTTATTTATAATGGAGGTTTGGTATCTGTGTTTTTGAATACGAAACTGTACAACTGCATCCATTAAGGTTCTATTGTAATCATATTTATTTCTAATGGAGGTTTGGTATCTGTCTTTCTGAATACGACACTATACAACTACACCTATTAAAGTTCTATTGTAATCATATTTATTTCTAATGGAAGTTTGGTATCTGTCTTTCTGAATACGAAACTATACAACTACATCTATTAAGGTTCTATTGTAATCATATTTATTTCTAATGGAAGTTTGGTATCTGTCTTTCTGAATACGAAACTATACAACTACATCTATTAAGGTTCTATTGTAATCATATTTATTTCTAATGGAGATTTGATATATGTCTTTTTGAATACGAAACTATACAACTTCATCTATTAAGGTTCTATTGTAATCATATTTATTTATAATGGAGGTTTGGTATCTGTCCTTTTTAATACGAAACTGTACAACTGCATCTATTAAGGTTCTATTGTAATCATATTTATTTCTAATGGAGGTTTGGTATCTGTCCTTTTGAATACGAAACTATACAACTACATCTATTAAGGTTCTATTGTAATCATATTTATTTCTAATGAAAGTTTGGTATCTGTCTTTCTGAATACGAAACTATACAACTACATCTATTAAGGTTCTATTGTAATCATATTTATTTCTAATGGAAGTTTGGTATCTGTCTTTCTGAATACGAAACTATACAACTACATCTATTAATGTTCTATTGTAATCATATTTATTTCTAATGGAGATTTGATATATGTCTTTCTGAATACGAAACTATACAACTACATCTATTAAGGTTCTATTGTAATCATATTTATTTATCATGGAGGTTTGGTATCTGTGTTTTTGAATACGAAACTGTACAACTGCATCCATTAAGGTTCTATTGTAATCATATTTATTTCTAATGGAAGTTTGGTGTCTGTCTTTTTTAATATTAAACTGTACAACTGCATCTATTAAGGTTCTATTGTAATCATATTTATTTATAATGGAGGTTTGGTATCTGTCTTTCTGAATACGAAACTATATAACTACAACTATTAAAGTTCTATGGTAATCATATTTATTTCTAATGGAAGTTTGGTGTCTGTCTTTTTGAATACGAAACTATACAACTACATCTATTAAGGTTCTATTGTAATCATATTTATTTCTAATGGAAGTTTGGTATCTGTCTTTCTGAATACGAAACTATACAACTACATCTATTAAGGTTCTATTGTAATCATATTTATTTCTAATGGAGATTTGGTATCTGTCTTTCTGAATACGAAACTATACAACTACATCTATTAAGGTTCTATTGTAATCATATTTATTTCTAATGGAAGTTTGGTATCTGTCTTTCTGAATACGAAACTATACAACTACATCTATTAAGGTTCTATTGTAATCATATTTATTTCTAATGGAGGTTTGGTATCTGTCTTTCTGAATACGAAACTATACAACTACATCTATTAAGGTTCTATTGTAATCATATTTATTTCTAATGGAGATTTGATATATGTCTTTCTGAATACGAAACTATACAACTACATCTATTAAGGTTCTATTGTAATCATATTTATTTATAATGGAGGTTTGGTATCTGTGTTTTTGAATACGAAACTGTACAACTACATCTATAAGGGTTCTATTGCAATCATATTAATTTCTAATGGAGGTTTGGTATCCGTCTTTTTTAATACGAAACTGTACAACTACATCTATTAAGGTTCTATTGTAATCATATTTATTTCTAATGGAGGTTTGGTATCTGTTCTTTTGAATATGAAACTGTACAACTGCATCTATTAAGGTGCTATTGTAATCATATTTATTTCTAATGGAGGTTTGGTATCTGTCTTTTTTAATACGAAACTGTACAACTGCATCTATTAAGGTTCTATTGTAATCATATTTATTTCTAATGGAGGTTTGGTATCTGTTCTTTTGAATACGAAACTATACAACTACATCTATTAAGGTGCTATTGTAATCATATTTATTTCTAATGGAAGTTTGGTATCTGTCTTTCTGAATACGAAACTATACAACTAAACCTATTAATGTTCTATTGTAATCATATTTATTTCTAATGGAGATTTGATATATGTCTTTCTGAATACGAAACTATACAACTACATCTATTAAGGTTCTATTGTAATCATATTTATTTATAATGGAGGTTTGGTATCTGTCCTTTTTAATACGAAACTGTACAACTGCATCTATTAAGGTTCTATTGTAATCATATTTATTTCTAATGGAGGTTTGGTATCTGTCCTTTTGAATACGAAACTATACAACTACATCTATTAAGGTTTTATTGTAATCATATTTATTTCTAATGGAAGTTTGGTATCTGTCTTTCTGAATACGAAACTATACAACTACATCTATTAATGTTCTATTGTAATCATATTTATTTCTAATGGAAATTTTATATATGTCTTTCTGAATACGAAACTATAAAACTACATCTATTAAGGTTCTATTGTAATCATATTTATTTCTAATGGAGGTTTGGTATCTGTCTTTTTGAATACGAAACTGTACAACTGCATCTATTAAGGTTCTATTGTAATCATATTTATTTCTAATGGAGATTTGATGTATGTCTTTCTGAATACGAAACTATACAACTACATCTATTAACGTTCTATTGTACATTATATTTATTACTAATAGAGATGTGGTATCTGTCATTCTGAAGTCGAAACTTTACTACTACTTCAAATAAAGTTATTTTTTTAATAATATATTTTACTAATAGAGATTTTGTGTCTGTCTTTCTGAAGTCGAAATCATACAACTGATTCTATTAAGGTTCTATTGTACATGATATTTATTACTAATGGAGATTATAATGTGTCTTTCTGAAATTAAACCCATATAGTTACTTTTAATAATGCACTTGTGTATATCATATTTATAAAAAATGGAGATTTTGTATCTAACTTTATAAAGTCGAAACTATACTTCGACTTCTATTAAGCTACTAGTGTACATCATATTTATTACTAATGCAGGTTTCGTATCTTTTTTTTTTAATCCAAACTATACTGCAACGTTTATGAAGGTACTATTGTTCATCATATTTATGACCAATTGGGACTTTGTATCCGTCTTTTTGAAGTCGAGGCTGTACTACTATTTCTATTAAGGTACACTTGTACATCATATATATTGATAATGGAGATTTGGTATCTCTCTTTCTGAAGTCGGAAATATACTTTTTCTTCTATTATACATCATATCTATTAATAAGAGATATTTCGTGTTTGTCTTTCTGAACTCGAAACTATACTGCTACGTCTGTTAAGGTACTGTTCACATCGTATTTATTGCTATTTCGTGTATCTGTCTTTCTGAAGTCGAAACTATACTCTACTTCTATTAAGGTACTACTGTACATTGTATCTATTACAAATGGTGATTTGGTATCTGTCTTTTAGAAATCGAAACGCTATTACTACATTTCAATTAATGTACTATTGTACATCATATTTATTACTAATGGAGATTTTATATTCGCCTGATTGAAGTTAAAAATATAATACTAATTATAGTAATATATTCTTGTACTTTCTTTTCTATTAAAAATGAAGATTTGGTATCTGTCTGTCTAAAATCGAAACTATATTTTTTCTTCTATTAATGTACGCTTGTATTTTTTTAAATCTATTTCTAATGGAGGTTTGGTATCTCTCTATTTTAAATTTAAAATATAATTACTACGACTGATGGTCAATCTATACTGTCATAACTTTTCAATACTTAATCTTATTTACTGTATGTTTCTTTCCTCTCATATACTAGCAAAATATACGACCGGGGATGAGGCTTTTTGTTGCGAGTCGATTTGTAATAGTGATTTTTGAAGTTGAAACTCGACTTATAATTTTATTACAAATCTTTTTATCGTATCCATTACTAATGGAGATTTCGTATCTTTGCGTCTGGAGGCGAAACTCAGCTTTTGTTTTTAATTCAAAATTTTCTTCTCGCATCTTTTTATAATGGCGATTTTGTGTGTGTAATGATGGGGCTTAAACCTTACATGTACTTCTATGTCTGATCTTATTTCCTTTATTACCGATGGAGATTTTGTATCTGTTAGTCTGAAGCTCTAACTTTACTTCTATATTTATTACCAGTTATATATATATATATATATGTATATGTATATATATATGTATATATGTATATATATGTATATATACGTATATATATATGTATATATATGTATGTATGTATGTATATATATATACATACATACATACATATATATATATATATATTATGTGTGGAAATATACTTTATTTACTTATATACTAATCCTTATTTAATAGGCTCAATATAATTACAGAGCAATATAATGAATGAATAACAAAATTCTATATTTCAAAGTTCATGATGTTGACCATCTTACAATTGAATTTCAAAATGGCGTAATGTAAAGATATTATAAGGTATTTACAGCTTCCCTTCCAATTTTCAGGGTTTTAATGATATCCAAACGCACTTTGCTTCCTTTTGATGGATTGATTGTTGCTATTTCTTCTGATGAGTTAAAGGGAAAATAAATTCACTGATTGATATAATAACCAAGTAATTGATTTTGCGCTACGAAACAGATACTGGCAAGAATTGTAAATATCAACAGAATTAAAGGAGAAATTGTAAGATGGTCAACATAATGAACTGCGGAATATTGACTTTTGTCATATATATATATATATATATATATATATATATATATATATATATATATATATATATATACGCCCGGCGTTGTCCGGTCGTACAATACGCTTAAACGTGATATTTTAATTTATACAAATTGCATAGGTATTATTATAGAATCAATCCTCTATTGAATATTATATATTATGAGGACTAATGTGCTCGTTAGACTAATTCGCAAAAAATATAAAAAATGAAAAATAATAATGATAATGTTGAGGTAAATAAAATGATGAGGTAAAACCGTGCTTGAACAGGGGATCATTCGATCTGTAATCGAATGCTCTATCACTGAGTTATATTTCTAGATGTCAATAATTCTATTTATTTTTTTTTAAAGAAATTATTTGTTGCGATTTTATTATTTCCCTTAGTCGGTGTAACGTAAAATATTTCCGTGTAAAAATTCCTTTTTATCTACAAGAAAAAAAACAACTTTTTTTTAGGCTCAGATCTTTCCGATTTTCGATATCTATCGGATAAATTTCTGTACAAAACATTTCTAAAAACACTGTCAGACATATAAATTACTTTTGTGTGAAATTTGCAAAAGATAGGCTCAGCCGTTTCGGAACCTATGAGGAAGGACCTGACACACACACACACAAAGTGATTTTATATATATATATATATATATATATATATATATATATATATATATATATATATATATATATACGGTGAGAGAAAGGGGGGAGAGAGAAAGAGAAAGGGAGGGGGAGAAAAAATAAAAAGTACAGAAACATGTGAAAAAGGAGGTGAAACGAAAAAACATTACATCACACTGTAATAAAATGATTCCCTCTCCTTTTTCTCTTTCTTTTTCCCCTCTCTTTGTTCTGTTGTTGTTTTTTGTTCTCCTTCTCCCCCAACTTAAAAATCTCCCTCCTTTCCTTCTCCTCTTCCTTTACTTCATCCTTACATCTTATTAAATACAAAACGGTTGTGATTTTGCACTATTATTTCAGTCAGATGAGGTACCTCGACTGGTCCTCTCATTTGAAAAGCACTTTTTGGGTTGAAATAAATTTATAATGAGATCGGGCTAAGTTTTTTTTATTGTTTTTTTTTTCTTTTAACTTTAAATTTTTGTTCTACTACACATTCAGTTCTCTCCTGTAATGTTTCCTACAGAAGTTTCTTTATCCTTTATGGGTAGGGATATTACACACACACACACACACACACACACACACACACACACACACACGCACACACACACACACAATGTCTCTCTGTCTCTCTCGCTCTCGCTCTCGCCCTCTCTTTGTATAATAATATAAAACTCAAATCGTCCTGTTTTGGCGTTGAAACTGTCTATCCTATTTATGACTTCCGGTTTCCAAAATTCTGCGCATGCGTAAATAAACAAAAACAAAGTCATGACTAGGGCTATGACAACGCATATTCTTTTCATTGTTTTGCCTCTAAAGTATATATATCCGACACAGTTAGACACAGTTAATCAACCGAGAACAACGTCACTCTATATAAAAGCATATGAGATATCAACGCATACACACCCGAGAGTCAAAGCAATGAAAAGAATATGCTGTTGTCCTAGCCCTAGCCATGAGGGCCTTTCTTTTCTTTTTTTTTTTTTTTTTGATTCGGCAATTTACGGATTCTTTTATTTCTTATTTCATTTATTTTTAAATAGATTCATATACATGTTAGATTTTTACGCTTCTAAAATAAACAAAACGAATATAAATAAATAAATAAATTAATTAAACCTAAACTATTTTTTTAAAAAATTGTTACAAATAAATAAAATTGTTCTGCTTAAATGTTTTACTTTTTTTTTTCATTTCAAATAATAAAATACACATATAATATATCGGCATTTTACGGATGGCTCTTTTCTGTATTTCATTTTTTCTTTTTTTTTTTTTTCATTATATTTCTGTACAGGGTGGAACGATAAAATTGTCGCTCTAAAGAAAATAACACTACAGCTTTATTTTAAAACTTTTATTGAAAAAAATATAAATTCAGGTAAATTGTTTATGTCGTAGAGCTGACATCTATTCAATGTAGCTGCCTCGATACGAGTCCAGGATGAGCAACATGCTTTTCCCACAAGCGCAGACAGGAGCTCGGCAAATACTTGGTGGATGGCGGCGATCAGACTTGTTTTGGTGTTGTGGAAAGTCCTGTTGGTGATATTCTTGACGTATGACCAAACGAAGGAGTCCAAGGGGCCCAGGTCTAGAGAGGAAGGGGTGGGGCAGTGAGAGAAGGGTACAAAATCGTAGCACTCCTTCTGAAACTAAGGCTGGGTCTCTTTGGACTTGTGGATTGGCGTTGAGTCGTGCTGCCACACCCAGGGTCTGCCAGCGAGCACTTGCTTGCACCCAGGGGATCACCACACTCTTCATCACACTCAGATACATATTGGTGTTGACTTTCAAACCGACTTTGAAGCTGTAAGGTGGCATGATATGGCCCTCACCTGAAACTACACCAAAGACCATAATCGTGGCCAAAAACTTTGTTGAGCTATCACCAGATTTGCATTGTGAAGGTGCTATCAATGGTCCTGTTGTCATTGTAGAGAAGATGAGTTGTACAGCGGCGCATCTCCGATCTTGCTCGTTGAACATTGTGTCACTTTCAAACGTGATAGAAGGCTCTTATCGCTCTTGGGATTTGTACACAATTGGGCAACTAGTAGATGGTCTGCAACAAAAAAAAAAAAAAAAAAGAGAACCGACCGGTTTTCATCAAACGGAAATGGAATCATGTCGTCTTTTCTAAGGCGGCAATTTTATCATTCCACCCCGTACATTGGATTAGCTCAAAAAGAGGATGTCTGCATAATAGAACTCCCCACTTATTCTCTCCTGTTATATGATTGATTAGGCACTATCTTCTTATCCATAAAAGGTAATTTGTGTGTGTGTGTGTGTGTGTGTGTGTGTGTGTGTGTGTGTGTGTGTGTGTGTGTGTGTGTGTGTGTGTGCGTATAAGTTCATTGTCTATGGACTCCATAACGGCTATACCAGTTTGTTTTTTGAGGACATTTCACACAAATATACTTTATGTGTCTGGGAGTGTTCTTATATAGGTTTTGTATCAGAATGCTCTCGATAAGTATTAAACATCGATAATCGAAAAAATCCGATTAAAGAAGCAACAGTCTGATTTTGACCTAAGTTAACACCCTTATACAACCTAAAATCACAAGTACATTTGAAAAGTTTTATCACCACACAAGCAGAAGAGCATGGCGTATAAAATCAACAGTATGATCTTTGGTAAGACAGAGGCGTGTTCGGAATGAATGTTTCTGTTTAAAGCACAACAGAACCATGATACTTGACTTTTGAATTTTAAATTTTAATTCAAGCCATTATATAAAAATTTTATAAAGTCAACCATAGATTTTCTACAGTGCAATGAGTACAATGTATTGTGGGCTAAGTCACTGCAGGGAGGCATGTGAAGCTTCCTTCTGTTGCATCGTGGTGGTCCCTCTACTTAAGCAATTGATTTGGTTGAAAAATGGGCGATTTTATCGATTTCGATGACAATAAAAGAATTGGAAGTGTGAGACATTCGTTGTGTAACATAGCCCGGACGCATGTATGTGAATGCACGCGAAATGACGTCACCAGTAAAGAAAAACAAGGTCTTAAAACGGACGATCACTTGAGAGACGTAAAGCACAGAACAAAATAACGTTCAAGATTACGTGAGTGACGTCACAGACGTAACAATGAGGAAATAAATGTCGTTGTTAGAAAGAGTTGAATTTCTTTTCTATTATTGGTCTCCTTTGCAACTGAAAACTACAACGTGTTGGTTCCACTGACAACGTTACAATTGAACCTAATTCAATCCCGGGCAACGTCGGGTATCTCTGCTAGTAAAGAATAATAACAAGTAATTTACTAGGAAATGTCGCTTGGAATTCATACATGCAAAGAAAAAAAAAAAAGAAGTCTAGTTAAGAAGCCTGAGTATGAAATCTAAGTAAACAAAGGCAAAACTTGAACGCTAACGTTGAAGTAAAAAACAAAAAAAACAAAAAAACATATCTCAAACTATTTCAACTCTACAGAATAAACGCACCATCTTTTTTTATATTTATCACTATCAGTCGCAAGGTAACTAATTTGGGGAGACTTGACACTCAAGCTTCACGGAATACAACTTGTTATCATTAAACATCAAACACTAAGAATCACTTGCGTGGAAACTCCTGGTGAGTAAATAATTAATAGTAAGTCTCGAATATTCCTAATATTATGGAAAAACTGGAGTTTTCTTCATTTTTCATATTCTTGTCATAAAGCTGACTTGAATATGGAACATGAAGAAATTTATAGCAGATAATTTTACAAACATTAGCGTTCTGGACAAAAAAAAAAAAAAAGGTTAAAAGACAAGGAGAAAATGAAAAAAAAAAATTTAGAAAAATCCTCAAGTGCGTAAGCCAGCCCACACGAGCTGGGTATTTGAAATTAGTGTTGGGTCGATAATCAGCATTGAAATCGAGAATTGGAAAAATAGGAACTTTTTAAATTCCAATTCCGAAAACGATTCTTTTGGAACTTAATTTTCTTTTGTTGGTATAAACGATAAAATGGTGAATATTTATTGATTTTTAAACTACGAGTTAAATTAAAATTCATAAATCATTATAAAAATTTAGGTAAAATGGCCCAATAGAATAAGACAGGTAAAAATGGCTTGAGTGAAATATATGGATGAGAATCTCGCAATGAGTTTATCAAGATCTTGGATGCAATACACACAAGATCTTGGATACAATATACATGAGAAAAAATATTGAGAATTTTGTCAAATTTAAAAGAAAATTATATCTACAATATAAATAAATTATATCTTAAAAGAAAATTATATCAAGTATATGTGAACTTTTCGCCACCTCCTCCACCGCCATCATCAATGAAATTCTACCTTTTTTAGGCGATTTTAGAATCGAAACCAGAATTGGCAGTTGTATTGGAATCGGAAAAATATTGAAAGTGTCCCACCTTTGGTTGAAAGAAAATAACCCTGCGTAAGCACACCTAAAAAATTATAAAATGAACATTACTCGAAATCAAAAGAACTAAAACTATCAGGGCAGATAAGTACAAAAAAATCCCTTGCTTTATCCCCGCCCCCACTCCCAAGAAACATTTGGTGGCACCAGTAACGATTGGTATCATACAAAATTGTCATGAAGAATCAAGGAAGATTGGAAGACTGAATAAGGAGACCACTATGTAGATTACATTAATGATCTTCCAAATCACATCCTTACATCATTTGTAGACATTTATGCTGACGACACTACCATTTATGGTAGCACATCTAAGACAGTAAACGACCAAGTTCTCTCCAATTCTCTCTCCTCTGATCTTGAGCACGTAGTACAATGGGGTAAGGAGTGGCTGGTTACTTTTAATGCATCTAAAACCAAGCTTCTCTCTTTACATCATCAACATTCTGATCCACATCTGGCATCAATTGAAATGAATGGCTCTCGTCTTCAGGAGGCCTCAAGTTTTGACAAGCTTCTTGGCTTGACCATTACTCCTGATCTTAAATGGAACGCGTACATCAAATCTGTTGCCAAGGCCGCTGGAAAAATGGTGGGATCTTTCTATCGATCCGGTAGATATCTTACTGCTGATGCTATTCTCTATCTATATAAGAGCCAGGTACGTCCAAGGATGGAGTACTGTTGCCACATCTGGGCAGGAGCTGCTAGAAAGGACTTGGCCTGCCTTGATAGAGTTCAAAATAGACTTTGTAGCCTCGTAGGAGATGTCCTTTTCTCTTCCTTGCAACCTCTATCTCACAGAAGAGATGTTGCGAGTTTGTCTCTGATGTATCGTTATTTTCATGGAAAGTGTTCGACTGAGCTTCAATCTATGGTCCCCCCTCGCCAAACTTTCACAAGAAACACTCGTCTAGCTGTAAACACTATCAATAATTCCCCCCACTCTTTATCTGTGCCTAAACCTAAACGTAGATTCCATGAACAAAGCTTCTTTCTTAGAACTGCACGCCTGTGGAATTGTCTTCCGTTTTCCTGCTTTCTGGCTGACTACAATATGGTTGTGTTCAAGTCTAACGTAAATAAGTTCTTGATGAGCCGTTCCATATAAGTTATCAAATTTACCAAATTTTCATTACTAATGATTACTATATTGTCCAATTTCTACTGTACACTCTTTAACCCTTATCCTTGAGTGGCCTCTTGGCCTTGATAATGTGGTGATGCCTATGTAAAAAAAAAAAAAAGTGTTTAGATAGTACTGCTGGAGTAATTATTCTCACTTAAATTCCAACGAAAGCTATCAGCTGGTATTAGTGAGAAATCAATGGTAAACGGCTGTTGCACTAACTGAAAGCAAGAAATTTTATCAGCATGGAACGCACGGCCTTGAGTAAAATAATGGGAATACTAGGGAAAATATTTGAGTATGGAAACCAACCCACATAACCAGTTAATGTCAAGCAACCACTGGAGGGGCATAGGCCATCTACAATTTTTGTAGATGTTTTTGTAGCGGGGAGTTCTTTTTACAGGGTGAGGGTGCTGGCCCCACGCCCAACTTTCCCAGAAGGTACATACAGTGCTTAGCCTTCCCAAATGGTCACCCATCTGGTATTGGCCAGGCTCAACGTTGCTTAACTTCAGTGATCTGGCGAGAACCGGTGTGTCAACGTGATTGTGTTGTACCAAACAACCACAGGTAAGTGGAAATAGAAATAGAAACAAAAGGTGCTTCTATATTGAACAAACGAATCGAAATATTGTATTTCAAGTAACAAAAATGCTATCTACATAATTGTCATTGTGTAAATAGTGACATTTTTCTTCTTTTTTTATCATCCCTTATCAAGGCCTTGGGGCCACTCGAGGATAAGGGTTAAAGAGTGTACAGTAGAAATTGGACAATATAGTAATCGTTAGTAATGGAAATTTGGTAAATTTGGTAACTTATATGGAACGGCTCATCAAAAACTTGTTTACGTTAGGCTTGAAGACAACCATATTATAATCAGCTGGAAAGCTGGAAAGCAGGAAAACGGAAGACAATTCCATAGGCATACAGGTCTAATAAAGAAGCTTTGCTCATGGAATCTATGTTTAGGTTTAGGCACAGATAAAGAGTGGGAGAAATTATTGATAGTGATTTCTGCTAGATGGGTGTTTCTTGTGAAAGCTTGGTGAGGGGGGAGCATAGATTGGAGCTCAGCCGAGCACTTGCCATGAAAATAACGATAAAGCTGACAAACTCGCAACATCTCTTCTGTGAGAAAGGGGTTGCAGGGAAGAGAAAAGAGCATCCCCTACAAGGCTACAAAGTCTATTTTGAACTCTATCAAGGCAGGATAAGTTCTTTCTAGCAGCTCCTGCCCAGATGTGGCAACAGTACTCCATCCTTGGATGTACCTGACTCTTATATAGATAGAGAATTGCATCAGCAGTGAGATGTCTACTGGATCGATAGAAGGATCCCACCACTTTTCCAGCAGCTTTGGCAACGTATTTAATGTATGCATTCCACTTAGGATCACGAGTAAAAGTCAAGCCCAGAAGCTTGTCAAAACTTGATGCCAGATTTGGATCAGAGCGTTGATGATGTAAAGATAAAAGCTTGGTTTAAGATGCATTAAAAGTAACCAGCCACTCCTTTCCCCATTGTATCACATGCTCAAAATCAGAGGAGAGAGAATCAGAGAGAACTTGGTCGTTTACGGCCTTAGATGTGCTACCATAGATAGTAGTGTCATCAGCATAAATGTCTATGAATGATGTAAGGATGTGATTTGGAAGATCATTAATATAGATCAGGAAGAGAGTTGGGCCCAGGATGGACCCCTGAGGGACTCCAGCATTAATACTGAGATCTTCTGATTTCTGCCAATCAACCACTACTCTTATGAAACTATCAGAAAGAAATGATTTAATAATTGAGAAGACATTTCCAGCTATACCGTAGCTGGGGATCTTGTGAAGTAAACCTTTATGCAATACTCTATCAAAGACCTTTGATATGCAATTACCCTAGAAAGGAAGCCTCCATCGAGAGATTCGCTAATCCTATGAGATATAACTGTAAGCACATCTGTTGTAGATCTACCAGAACGAAAACCATATTGCGTGTCACTAAGAAGGTTATTTTTGCTGAGATGGTTGATTACTTCTCTATTTAACACAGATTCCAGCAACTTACTCATGATGCACAGGAGACTTATTGGCCTGTACTGAGAGGGAGATAAGCGATCACCTGAATTCTTAAATACAGGGCATACTGATGAGATTTTCCAGGGTGGTGGGAAGCAATTCTCCTTAAGACAACGTTTAAACAGTTTTGTAAGGATGAGCGCTAGTTCTGGTTGAAGTTTTTTGAGTACTATAATTGGTATACCATCAGGGCCGGTTGCTTTACTGGAATCAAGGTTTTTAATTAGCTTGGCAACATCACGTAAAGATATTTGTATATCACATAGCGTGTTTTCTGATACAGGAGGAAATATTGGAGGTTGGCACCCTTGGTCGCAAAGGGTAGAATTAGCTGCAAAGTTCTTGGTAAAAAGTTTGGCTTTGTCTGATGCTGACGAGATTACCTCAGGTCCATTGATGATAGTTGGGATAGAGCACACGTTTCTGTTCAAGAGTCTGTTTGTTATTTGCCAAAACTGGTGGGAACCAAGCCGTTGCTCAGCTACTTTGGACTTAACAGACTGAGCATATAACTCTCTTGCATTCTTTATAACTTTTTTACAGTGGTTGCTGGCAGTCCTGATAGCAGCTTTAGTCTCAGTACATCTATTACGTTGGAAGCAATGGAAAAAGTGATTTTTGTGCGCAATGGCAGCAACACATTCTGGAGAGAACCACGGCTGGCTGTTAGGTTTTTGCTGGAATTTTTACGAGGGTATTAAACGGTCTATACCTACGAGGGGTGTGCATTAAGTAATGCCCCTGAGCCACTTCCAGTTGTCTGATCTAGCAAAAATTTTGCATATGCAATGATTCATATCTCTACGGGTTATGTGGCAAATTACAGCTCTGAACGAATTGTAGTTTCTGTTTTACAGGTGTTTGAACTGAGTCAGGTGTGAAATAGAGCCTGTTGAATGTCGAGCAGTGATCTGGTTTTTATATTTGAAAGGACGCACACCACAGGAGACTTTTGATGAAATGAAAGAAACTTATGGTGATAATGCCCCATCATATGACCTTGTAAAACGTTGGCATCGTGAATTCAAACATGGCCGGAAGTCTGTGGAAACAGCTGCCAGACCTGGTCGCCCCACTTCTGCCATTGATGAGGCATCTGTCCGTCAAGTTGAGGCTGCCATTTTGGAAGATCGGGCATTACTATTCGCCAAATAGCCCAAGATGTCAAGATTAGTACAGGGTCTGTGGAAACTATCATTCATGACCATTTGCATATGCATAAGGTGTCTGCCAGATAGATTCCCAGGTTGCTCACACCATTCAAGAAGCGAGAACGCGTCAAGTGCTTCAGGATGAATTTGGAGATGTGCCAGAAGATGAGTCAAAGTTTTTCAAAAGATTGATTACACAGGATGAAACCTGGGTCCATCACTATGATCCAGAGACCAAAGCTCAGTCAATGAAGTGGAAGCACTTGGACTCACCACCTCCAAAGAAGGCAAGGGTGCAGCCCTCTGCTGGCAAGGTCATGCTCACAGTCTTCTGGGAACAGGACGGAGTAGTGATGACAGATTTCTTGGCAAAGGGTACCAAAATTACAAAAGCCTATTATGCTTCACTTTTGAGGAAATTAAGGGAAGCTATCAAAATCAAGAGGCGGGCAAGATCAGCAAAGGTACGCTTCTCCTGCAAGACAACGCTCCGGTCCACAACTCGCATGTCACCAGATCAGAAGCACGGGTGTGTGGTTATGAAATCCTTCCCCATCCTCCCTACTCTCCTGACCTTGCACCCTTTGACTTTCACCTCTTCCCAGCCATGAAGTTGTTTTTGAAAGGAAAGCGTTTCCCAGATGATGCAGCCTTGATTTCTGAAGTCACATCGTGGTTGGAGGACCAACCTGGGGTGTTCTACAGAAACGGTCTCCAGAGCTGCATCAAACTACGGAGAAATGCATAACTCTGTGTGGTTCCTATGCAGAGAAAAACTAATAACTGTGCCAAGTTTCGTTGCTCTACTACTATGGGAAGTGGGTCAGGGGCATTACTTATTGCACGCCCCTCGTACAATTAACCATTCCGTCAGGTCTGATACTATACAGGACACATCCTTTTTAAACATGGAATACAGAGGTAGATCTGATATAAATGTACAGAAGCTATCCCAGTCAGCCATAGAGTATCGATATACTGTACGATGGAGAGGTACATCTGAGGATTTATTACATTTCATTTTTATCTTAACTGATACAACAGAGTGGTCGGAAGATCCAAGTGGAGACAGAACGGAAGCTGAACACAGTTCAGGGCAAGTTGTGAGAAAAAGGTTTAGGAGACTTGCATACTGGCCGTCAGTATCGGGCAATCTAAGTGAGGTCATAAGCAATGGAGAAATCATGAGAGAACATTCCCTCATCATCGGTCTTGTTTGAGTGAGTTAACCATTCCACATTGTGAACATTAAAGTCTCCACAGACATAAATATTAGCTGAAGGATAAGCAGATAGGACATTGTCAATTTTCTCAGATATGCTTTTAAAGATAGTAACATACCCGAAAATTACGAAAAAGGATAAGGTAGAAAAATAATTATTAATAAAAAAAGAAATTTGTAAAATAAAGCGGAATCACTATATTACGCTTACTTAAAAAAAAGAGAGATAAGTAGACAGGGGAGATAATTAAGTTCTGTTGCTTACGTCACGTGATGAACGTAATTCAAAATGTCGGACAAATTTTTATTCCCCAGGTAAACTTTATCGAAAACTACCCTTTATGAATAGTCATTTTCCTGAAACATCGTTTTCCATAATTTTTTAATATGTTACTATTTGCGACATTATAATTGCGTAGGTACCATTTGTT
The DNA here is from genome assembly GCF_053919585.1 of Euprymna scolopes. NCBI lineage: Eukaryota > Metazoa > Mollusca > Cephalopoda > Sepiida > Sepiolidae > Euprymna > Euprymna scolopes. Next base: position 38,409,058 of record NC_136520.1, read on the forward strand.
TTACTTAAAATTCAGTATTTCGATTTTCGAATTTCGTTCGTTGAATATAGACCCACCAAAGGGAAAGTATAGCGCATTGCACATCAGTTATGTATCTCCCATTCCATGGTGAAAAGATATTAATACAATCTCGTGTGTGTTATTTTGTGTGTCACACGTACATCTTTTTTCTTCAGAATGACTGTCGTTTAATTGTTATGACCTACCATTTCTTGTGATAAATAATTTTACCAAGAATTCATAAGTTTTGGTTTCAGTTTCGATTATAGCTGAAGGAACTCAAGATATATATATATATATATATATATATATATATATATATATATATATATATATATATATATATATAAATGGTAATTAGTAAAAACTTGAAGAAAGTGCTCAATACTATTGCAGAGCAAATATATGTTTTATTTTTCTATTACCACTTTATCTGCTTAGTTACACATGTTTTGGTTACCGAATCGTATTAAGTTTTTTTCTGTAATGACTGATGAAGTTACTGGATCATTAATACGATCCGGCAACCACACACACAACACACACACACACGCACACACACACACACACACACACACACACACACACACACACACACACACACATATATATATATACACACACATACACACAATATAATCGCGTTAACACACCAGTTCTTGTCAGATCACCGAATTTAAGTAAGTAGTACAAGATGGGTGACCATTTGGGAATTCTAAACTCTATATGTGTTCTCCGCTTATCTCGGTATTTGTTTTCAGTCGTCCTGTTCATACACTTCACTTTCCACTGGTCGACTCAAAGGAAGAGTGGTTGGAGATTGCGAACCTTTTGCCACAAAAATTTCCCGCAAAGGCACCCCTATGTGGGTATCCATAATCTGTCAAAGACTGAAGGAGCCTTTATATATATATATATATATATAGGATTGATATGTAGTTTGCTTGAAGCATTGTGTGGGATAGGTATGTAGTAGAGATTTAGAAGGCTGTCACAATGCGAGGAATGAAATATAGTCGTTGTTGGTAAGAGAAGACGAGAACAAGTGGCGATTTACAAATCAATAAGTACATACATATATTTTATATATACATATATTTATTCAGTTGTATTAGGTAGAATGTCTTACTTGTTATGTCTGCGACACACACACACACACACACACACACACACACACACACACACACATATATATATATATATATATATATATATATATATATATATATATTTGTATTTCCTTCATAAGTTTTGGTTTCGGTTTTGATTCAAGCTGATGCACCCACATCATATGGATATATATGTATATTGTTTTTTTTTTTTTTGAGAATCACAACTTTATAATATATAAAAATCGATAGAAAATTGATTCTATAATAATAAATACAAAACCTGCATAAATTAAAATATCATATTCAAGCATATTTTACGACCGGGCTACGCTGCGCATCCCTGCTTGCTTAGATTAATACTTTTACAATTTTAACAAAAGAGTTACAATAATATCAGAGCATTTCCATTTACGCTGAACCCCCATAGAATGTCAACATCAATATATTACATATGAATGAGTCCACTGTGGAATTTCTACAGGTACCGCCAGTGTGGGATTAAAGAGCCAGTTCTCAGGATGAAGAGCATTTTGGCCTGCAAAAGATGCCTGGGAAGCCACGTCGTCATTGACCGATAGAGACGTCCGAGGTTATTAACAATAAACTAAACCCTTCTCAACAGGATAAGGCAAAGCCTGGGAGGATAAACCACTTAGAAGTGCACAGGACCAGCTACATACCGCAGTCAACAGGGAAATTGACATTTTAAAACTGAACTACACTCTGTTGACTTTGGTGTTGAGGGGAAAACCCCCTGGCTGCACGAAACAACCAGAAATACCATGGCCAATAACGTTAAAACTCAACACTTAGAAATAACATTCTCTTCAAACTATTGTCAGGTTTTCTATGGTGTCAATCATCTCTTTGATTTCAATTTCTTTCTGTTCCTAGTGCGTGTATAATTATTGGTATTACTGTAGTTTTCGTCAGGTTCCATATCCTTTTCGGCTATCTGACAAGTCTCACGTATTTACTTAGTTTTTTTGGAATCCTTGATTTTCACCCTGTGAACGAAATCTAGGATTTGGCAGGTTCTTTTTCTTCTGTTTGACTATTATCACTGTTATAATAAATCATCGTCATTTTTTGCAATTGAAAATTATAGAAATTTAAATAATTTATCCTCATCTTTCTTAGTTGTTGTTTCACGACGTTTCGGCCAACTATTCCTCTGGCCTTCATCAAGTGGTAACCGGAGGAATAGTTGGCCGAAAAGATTAGGATAATAGTCAGCAATAAATAAATTAATAAATGATACTCATTTCAATAAGGAATTCCAATTAAATAATATATACCATTCGGTATGGACCAGACCATGGAAGATCAGATAATAAATAAATCTGAATTTATAAGACCAAAAAATTCAACCTTGATCACCCTTCGGGGCCCGTGGCGCAGTTGATAGAGATGTTGAATCTCTACGGTTCCAGGGGAGAATTGTCTGAAGATAACGGTTTCAATCCTACCCAAAGCCGGCCAGAAGCTTACTTGGCCAAAACGTAGTGAGACGAAAACAACTACGGATAGCAGTAATTGCAGTGAATGCAGTCAGGAGATTCAGAGTTCCTATCTGTGGCGGATACCACCTGACGAAGGCTAGAGCAATAAATACAATTAATAAATTTAAATAATATGCACGAAAATGGTAATATTTGTTTCAGCGCTTGTTTTTTACTAGGGGGAGGTCGCTGCTTATCAAAGCCCGAAGGTCACTTGAGAATAAAGGTTCGCACTGAACTTGAAAATAGCCAAGTTATAGTCAGCTGGGAAGCAGCCTCGCGGTATAGTGTTCAAGAGATGAACACATCTAGGAAAGAAAATTTGCTCATGGAAGTTAAGTTTCGTTTTAGGTACAAATGGGGGTAAAAGAATACTGAATTTCTCATTAATCCACCAGAGACTGGGGTAAAAGTTTTTAAAAAATTGACCGTTGCGGTCTCTACCAAATTACTCAGCCAATTTCTGGTCTAAACATTTGAAATTTTACATAAAGTGTATTCAGAGATAGGGCAAGCTTTTAATCAGTTTGCGTCGAAAATTCGAGCTGCCAAAGGGCCAAAATTCGAAAGATTTGACTTTTGCGGTGTCTAGCAAACTACTCAGTCAATTTTTGGTCTAAACATTTGAAATTTATTCATAATGGGTATTCAGACACGCGGCAAGCATTTTAATCAGTTTTGGGACGAAAGTTGGGCTGTTCAAAGGTCAAAGTTGAAAGAGTTGACCTTTGCAGATTTTACCAAATTCCTCCGCTAATTTTGGGTCTAAAGACTTGAAATTTAAGATGTAGGTAACTTGGACATGGGTAAAACTTTGTATTTTGATTTGAAACCAAAGCAATAAATGTTAAAGTGTCCAAATTGGGGTCAAAGTTAAAACAAATTGATCTTTGCGGTCTCTACAAAATTACTTAGACAAATTTCGGTCTAAAAATTTGAAATCTTACATAAAGTCTAGTCACACGTATGGCAAGTTATGAACAGTCCTGGCTTCGCTCGGGCCCTATGCACTGTTCATAACTTTATGTATATATATATATATATATATATATATATATATATATATATTAAAAGTTTGACTCATGTCCAAGTAACCTATATCTAAAATTTCAAGTTTTTTTTTTTTACACGGTGGTCACCACTTATCAAGGCCCGGAAGCCACTCAGGGATAAGGGTTATTTCAAGTACAGTACGTTAGTGTGGAGATTTAATGAAGTGTTTACTTAAGAGGGCGGTTCATTAGGAATTTGTTAATGTTGGACTTGAAGATATCCAAGTTGTAGTCAGGTGGGAAGCAGGCAGACGGAACAGAGTTCCACAGGCGTGCAGTTCTAATAAAGAAGCTTTATTCATGGAATCCACGTTTTGATTTAGGCACAGATAAAGAGTGGGGAAATTTTTCACAGTGGAATCAGCTAGACGGGTGTTTTTCATGAAAGATTGGCGAGGGGGGACCAGAGATTGGAGTTCAGACGAGCACCTGCCATGAAAATAACGATAAAACAAGGATCGGCTCGCAACGTCTCTTCTGTGGGAGAGAGGTTGCAGGATAGAAAAAAGGGCATCCCCCACTAAGTCACGAAGTCTATTTTGTACTCTGTCAAGGCTGTTTTTAGCAGCTCCTGCCCAGATATGGCAGCAGTATTCCATCCTTGGACGTACTTGGCTTTTATATAGATAGAGAATTGCATCAGCAGTGAGATATCTTCTGAAGCGGTAGAAGGATCCCACCATCTTTCCAGCGATCTTGGCAACAGACTTGATGTACGTGTTCCATTTCAGATCAGGAGTAAAGGACAAACCCAGAAGCTTGCCAAAACATAGGGCTTCTCCTAGACGAGAGCCATCCATTTCAATTGATGCCAGATGGGGATCAGAGCGTTGATGATGTAAAGATAGGAGTTTGGTTTTAGATGCATTAAAGGTAACCAGCCTCGTCTTCCCCCACTGAACCACGCGCTCGAGATCAGAGGAGAGAGAATCAGAGAGAACTTTGTCATTTGCAGCTTTTGATGTGTTGCCGTAGATGGTCGTGTCATCAGCATAGATGTCAACAGATGATTTAAGTATTTGTTTAGGGAGGTCATTGATGTAAATCAGGAAGAGAGTTGGGCCGAGGATTGACCCCTGAGGGACTCCAGCATTAATACTGCAGGCCTCTGATTTTTGTCCATCGACCACTACTCTTATGAGCCTATCGGAGAGAAATGATTTAATGATTGAGAAAACATTTCCAGTTATACCGGAGCTGGAAATCTTGTGAAGCAGGCCCTTATGTCATACCTTGTCGAAGGCCTGTGATATGTCAAGAGCAATTGCCCTACAAAGGAAGCCTTTGTCAAGAGATTCACTAATCCTGTGAGATATAACCGTTAGCACATCTGGGGTAGATCTTGCAGAACGGAAACCATATTGTGTGTCACTAAGAAGGTTGTTTCTACTGAGGTGGTTGACTATTTCTCTATTTAATATGGATTCCAGCAACTTACTCATCACACACAGGAGACTTATTGGTCTGTACTGAGAGGGAGATGACTTATCACCTGAGTTCTTAAATACAGGGCATACTGATGAGGTTTTCCAGGGAGTTGGAAAGCACTTCTCCTTAAGGCAACGCTTAAACAGTTTCGTAAGTATGGGAGCAAGTTCTGGTTGAAGCTTTTTTAACACTATAATTGGGATGCCGTCAGGGCCAATTGCTTTACTGGAATCAGAATCAAGGTTCTTGATTAGCTTGGCGACCTCATGCACGGATATTTGTATGTTACCTAGCGTGTTCTGTGTTATAGGAGGAAATATGGGGAGTTGATGGCCTTCATCGCATAGGGTAGAATTAGCTGTAAAGTTCTTTACAAATAGTTTGGCCTTGTCTGATGCTGACGAGATGACCTCAGGTCCATTGATAATGGTTGGGATAGAACGCACACTTCTGTTCAGGATCCTATTTGTTATTTGCCAAAACTGGTGGAACCAAGCCGCTGATCAGCTACTTTGGATTTAACAGATTGGGCATATAGCTCTCTTGCATTTTTTATTACTCTTTTACAGTGGTTGCTGGAGTTCTTTACAAATAGTTTGGCCTTGTCTGATGCTGACGAGATGACCTCAGGTCCATTGATAATGGTTGGGATAGAACGCACACTTCTGTTCAGGATCCTATTTGTTATTTGCCAAAACTGGTGGAACCAAGCCGCTGATCAGCTACTTTGGATTTAACAGATTGGGCATATAGCTCTCTTGCATTTTTTATTACTCTTTTACAGTGGTTGCTGGAGTTCCTGAAAGCAGCAGTGCATCTATTACGTTGGTAGTTATTGAAAAAGTGATTTCTGTGCGCGATAGCAGCAGCACATTTTGGGGAGAACCATGGCTGGCTGTTAGGTTTTTGTTGGAATTTTTTAGATGGTATGAATTGGTCTATGCCTACAATTAACCATTCGGTCAGATCTGATACTATAGAGGACACATCCTTTTTAAACATGGAGTGCAGAGGTAAATCAGATATGAATGTACGGAAGCTATCCCAGTCAGCCATAGCGTATCGGTATACAGTACAGTGGAGGGGTACGTCTGGGGACTTATTACATTTCATTTTTATCTTAACTGATACAACAGAGTGGTCAGAGAATCCTAGAGGAGAATGAACGGAACATGAACATAGCTCAGGGGAAGTTGAGAGAAAAAGGTCTAGGAGGCTTGCATATTGACCAGTAGTATCAGGCACACGGGTGGGTTCGCGAACAATCTGAGTGACGTCATAAGCAATGGCAAAATCATGACAAAACCTCCCCTCATCGTCTGTCTTATTTGAATGGGTCAGCCATTTCACGTTATGGACGTTGAAGTCACCACAGATGTGGATGTTAGCCAAGGTATGTGCAGACAGGCGGTGGTCTATTTTTTCAGATATACTCTTAAAGATAGTAACTCTGCTGTTATGGGGTCGATAGAAGGCAAATATAAATGCAGTGGTGTTAGCAAGTGCAACCCGGAAGCACATATAAGGTAAATTAGGATCTTCTCTAGAGATATCTCTGCCACACGGGAAGCCATCTTTAATGTAGGCACATATTCCATGCCTATGGTGATCTTGGGGGTCAGATTTAGCTGTTAAGTTAGAGTATCCGTCAATTAAGAACTCATCTAGGGAAGTGGTCGGCCCTATTCCAGTTTCGCTTAGAAAGAATATGTCCAGTTTCGTCTCCTGTAATTGGGTTTCAACCTCTGGAAGGTTGGAACGTAGACCCCTGATGTTGGAGAAGGAGACCTGGTAGTAGGGGTCTACGTTGGAAGATGGAATTCTAGGTTTATTCGATTTTTTTTTTAGATATTTCATGTTGAGGTTTTGAGATTTGTGAAACAGGTCGGCATACTTGGTTAGAGCAGTACAGAGAGGGAAAGTAAGAGAGAAAAAGAGAGGAATTTTTTTTTTTTTTTTTTAGATCCAAAATTGGCAGAGGAGTTTGGTAAAGTCGGCAAAGGTCAGCTCTTTCAACTGTGACCTCTTGGTAGCCAAATTTTCGTCCAAAAACTGATTAAAAAGCTTGATACATGTCTGTATACCTTGTGTGTAAAATTTAAAATGTTAAACCTAAAATTGGCTGAATAGTTTGCTATAGACTGCAAAGGTCAAATCTTTTGAACTTTGACCCATTGGCAGCTAAATTTTTCGGCAAAAAAAAAAACAATTAAAAAGCTTGCCTTATGTCTGAGTACACTTTAAGTAAAATTTCATATGTTTAGACGAAAAATTGGTAGAGTAATTTATTAGTAACTGCAGAGGTCAATTTTTTTAAAACTTTGACCCCAATTTTGACTCCTAACATTTATT